>NC_133325.1:350803681-351122848 GCF_042186555.1 Aquarana catesbeiana | reverse complement strand
TATTGTGGGGTCACCAGTATGGTATTTGTAAATTGAAATCATATCCCCCTCTCAAGTGTCTCTTCTCCAGAGAGAATAAGTTCAATGCTCACAACCTTTCTTCATAACTATCCTCCAGACCCTTTATTAGCTTTGTTGCCCTTCTTTGTACTCGCTCCATTTCCAGTACATCCTTCCTGAGGACTGGGGCCCATAACTTGACAGCATACTCCAGGCGCCACCAGACCAGAGTCTTGTAGAGTGGGAGAATTAACCCTTTATCCCTGGAGTTAATCCCCTATTTAATGCATGCCAATATACTGTTTGCTTTGTTAGCAGCAGCTTGGCATTGCATGCTTTTGCTGAGCTTATCATCAACTAGGACCCCAGGTCCATTTCCATCCTAGATTCCCCCAGAAGTTCACCCTCTAGTGAGAAGATTTCATTCATATTTTTGCTACTCAAATGCAATATTTTACATTTTTATACATTAAACCCTTATTTTCCATGTAGTTGCCCACATTAATTTCTTCAGATCTTCTTGGAAGGTTATCACATCCTGCCGAGAAGTCATTGCCCTGCTTAGCTTAATGTTCCCGCAAATACAGAGATTGAGCTGTTTACCCCATCCTCCTGGTCGTTTATGAACAAATTAAACAGGATTGGTCCCAGCACACAACCCTGGGGGACTCCACTTCAATCCACGTACTCACGCTATGGTCCATGCCAGAGGACCTTACTTTGTACAATAAACGTTTATAGGGAACTGTGTCAAATGCTTTTGCAAAATCCAGATACACCACGTCTATGGGCCTTCCTTTATCTAGATGGAAGCTCACCTCCTCATAGAAGGCTAATAGATTGGTTTGGCAAGAACGATCCTTTATTAATCCATGCTGATTACTGCTAATGATACAGTTTTCATTACTAAAATCTTGTATATAGTCCCTTATCATCCCCTCCAAGAGCTTGCATCTATTGATGTTAGGCTAACTGGTCTGTAATTTTGGCCCTTTTTTAAATATTGGTGCTACATTGGCTTTTCTTCAATCAGCTGGTACCATTCTGGTCAGTAGACTGTCAGTAAAAATTAGGAACAATGGTCTGGCACTTACCTGTCTTAGTTTCTTATGTACCCTCGGGTGCAAGCCATCTGGTCCCGGTGATTTATTAATGTTAATTTTCCCAAGTTTATTTCTAATTCTGTCCTCTGTTAGCCATGAGGGTGCTTCCTGTGATGTTTCGTGAGGATAAACACTGCAGTTTTGTTTACTGAAGCCCCCAATTTCCTCGTGAAGACTGAGAAGAAAAATAAATTCAATACCTTCGCCATCTCCCAATCCTTTGTAACCAAATGTTCTTCCTCATTCTTTATGGGGCCAATATGGTCTGTCCTCCCTTTTTTATTGTTTTTATACTTAAAGAATTTCTTGGGATTTTTTGTGCTCTCCTCCACTATGTGTCTTTCGTGTTCTATCTTAGCCGCCCTAATTGCACCCTTACATATCTTGTTGCATTCTTTGTAAAGTTTGAATGCTGATGATGATCCCTCAGCCTTGTATTTTTTGAAGGCCTTCTCCTTTGCTTTTATATGCATTTTTACATTACAGTTAAGCCATCCAGGACTTTTGTTCGCTCTTTTAAATTTATTTCCCAGTGGGATGCGCTGGCTGATGCCCTTATTTAATATGCTCTTAAAGCAACCCATCTCTCCTCTGTGTTCTTTGTTTCTAAGATTTAATCCCAAGTTATATCTTCTAGCAAGGTTCACAGTTTAGGGAAGTTGGCTCTTTTGAAATTCAGTGTCTTTGTGTTCCCCTTGTGTTCCCTATTTGTGTGATTTATACTGAAGCCAATTACCTGTGATCGCTGTTTCCTAATTTGCTCCATATTTCCACTTACATGATCAGATCTGTATTGTTGGTAATCAGTAGATCTAGTAACGCCTTGTTTCTAGTTGGTGCGTCTATCATCTGACCCATGAAATTGTCTTGCAAGACCTTTAGGAACTGGGGAGCCTTAGACGAATGCGTGGTTCCCTCTGCCCAGTCTATGTCTGGATAGCTAAAATCCCTCATTATGATAACACTTCCCATCCTTTCTGCTAATCCAAATTGTCAATGGTCCAACACCTCCTCCTCCCTCAGGTTAGGGGGCCTATAGCAGACTCCCAGTATTACTTTCCCCTTAGCTTCATCCCTTTGGAGCTCTACCAATAAGGATTCCACCTCCTCCTTAGCTCCCTTATTGATGTCATCTCTCACATTCACATGTACATTATTCTTGATATATAGGCACACCCCTCTCCCTTTTTTACCCTCTCTATCCCTGCGATAAAGGGAATACCCTTGAATGGTTGCAAGCCAATCATGGGAGCTGATGAACCAGGTCTCTGAAATTCCCACAAAATCTAAATCCTTGTTCAACAGTATCTCTAGTTCACCCATCTTGTCCGCTAGGCTCCTGGCATTGGTGAACATGCATGTAGTTTAGACCGGTCGCATACTATCCTTTTATTGGCTGTTCCGAGATTGCAAATAGGACTTGTTGCTATACTTATCTTGGGTTTATGTGCTTTATTCAACCTACCACTAATGCCCCAAATACATTTGGACATTTTCACTTAGGAGTGTACTCACTTTTGTTGACAGCGGTTTAAACATTAATGGCTGTGTGTCGAGTTATTTTGAGGGGACAGCAAATTTACGCTGTTATACAAGCTGTACACTCACTACTTTACATTGTAACAAAGTGACATTTCTTCAGTGTTGTCACATGAAAAGATATAATAAAATCTTTACAACAATGTGAGGGGTGTACTCACTTTTGTGAGATATTGTATGTGAAGATATATCTTATCTAGTTATCTAGATTTATCTTCGCGTAGGTTTCTCTTGCTGGAAAAACGTTTTTTATTTAAAATTGTATAATGTGCACTAGACTTATTGATATTTTATAAGGCAAATACAACCCTGTGGCTAAGATCATGAATGGCACAATCAAAATGACCTAGGGGTCTCTCTCAAAGCAGCTACATTGTTTTCAGCTCAGACATCAAACGTCGATACAGTCTGAGTTTCAATGACCCTTATTGTTTACCGCTATATGGTTTACCTTTGCAGCATCAGATTTTCACATTCAGAAACACCAACGTACACAAAAGGCATTCACGAACAATGATATCCAAGTTATATTTGATAGCTCCCAGAGGGCTGATAGTGTGCCCCTGAATTTCATTGGCCATTTACTGTATATACTGTATGCACCTGTTAGTTTAAAGGATAACTGTGAATTATGGAAGGGGTTCGGTGGTAAATATACATTTCTGCTATGCTTACTCTTGGTGCAGAAATTTCCAGCAGCAAATTTGGAAGTTAGAATGTCTGTTTATATCACAAAGGGAGAAAAGCAGCAGTATTGCTGCACCACAAAAGGAAATCAAACAGTACAGGTTTATAAAACACAACACAGAGTTTTACCAATATTCTCTGCTGGCTTTGGGACTCTGAACCCAGTGGAGTGCCTTGAAAATGAGTGATTGTTGGAAGAGAAAAAAATGCCAGGTGGAAAGCACACTCATTTGACCTGTCCAAATCACTCAATCAGCTCCCCTCCAACCACTGAACTCTTTCTGCTTCATTGAGTGAAGTGGACTCTATGGGGCTTCTTCAGGTACACACGAATGGGTGAGTCAGTGTTAAAGATATCTAACATATCTGGCAACCAGGGCCCATCATTTTTAACCCCCCCCATACACTCACACACCTCCAAAAGAAATACCTAAAGGAATGAAGCAGCATGCTGACTTGTGGGTGGGGCTATGTGGCCAAATTGCGCTAACAGTGGGAGGGACGTAAAGGGCCATGGTTAGAACCAGCCTGTGATACCCCTTCATTACTAGGTCAATTTTTAGTGTTGTGATAGTTTACTGACAATTACTCTGTCATGCAAAACTGTACTCAAATGAGTTTTATATGCATTTTTTTTTAGATAGAACTTTCTCTCGGTGGTATTTAATAACCACTTTTTTTTTTTTTTTTTTACTATAAAAAAGGAAAAAAATACCTAAAAGGGTAAGGGTTAAGCTGCAAAGCTAGCAGACAGGGGTGTAAACATGCCATGGCAAAAATGTATCCCACTGTTGCGTTTGGCAGGCAGTACCACAACCCATTCAACTCAATGCTGCTGCACTGCAACTGTGTTCAATGCCAGAGGTGGTGTGGGCTTTTAGGAGGTTAAAACAGATGGTGAGCAGGTCACATGTGACCTCCTGAAACACAGTCCACTGTGGTTAATTCTTCAGAGGGATACTGCTAGTGTTAACTAGCCCCCAGAGCCAAACAGGGCCCCTTAGTTAAATGAACCCCTACAGAGTCCCCACCCTCCCAGCTCCCCTTCCCCCTTCATACTATTGTCCAATCAGTTTTGCTGATACCACCTATACAAGGACATTTTTCCTTTCATGTGCCACCACTGACTCAAGGATATTTTCTTTCTTTTAGTGACACTACTGACATAGTCCATCTTTTCTTTCCAGTGGCTCCAAAGACACAGGGCCTTTGAAAAACAAGCTTTGTTTTGCTAGCCTCTTGTTTCGCTGGCCATGTGATTTCATAACTCAAAGTGATACAAAGAATTTGAAATTGACCTTGGTCAGCCATACTTGTACTATCCAGTTTGAGTGTACTAGACCAAAGACTGTCTATTCAGCTGGCTGTCGAACATTGGCTGTCCAAAATTAAGTGCTATATAAGCTTTAATAACTCGTCTGTACAAACACTTAGGGGTATATTTATACTTTTTTTTTTCATCAAAGATTCACACAAATTTCACCCAAGACATTTTTATGATTAGATTTATTTGCAAAACATGTCAATCCTGGGTGAGCGTTGTAGTAATTTTGTTTGAAAACATTCATAAATAGGCCCCTAAATGTATATATATGTTTGTACAATGCTTAAACTGTTTTAATGGACACAGATGAAATTAGTAAAAAATGTATCAATAAGGCAAGGGTTGGCAGTGTGTGCAGAAAGGTCATTTATAGCATGGACTTCTGCTAGCCTAATCTGCTTATGGGGCAAGCTCCATGCTTATTTTTGTACACTCAGTATATTTTGTTACCTAGATTTCTATATGATAATTCTTTGGATACTGTAATGTCAATTTTATCAATTGTGATTACCAAATAAATACCTTTTTACTCTACACTTGGTCTGTCATTCAAAATCCTGAGGGGTTATACCATGCCTTGTGCACTAGGTTTTCTTTTGTCTTAGTAAAACATGTATGGCACCTTTTATTTTATCCTACCAATTCAAATCTCTATTTGATTTCATCCATCTACACAGGAAAATATGTGTGAAGGACGACATGCTTGGCATTCTTTTAGATGCACAATGCTTAGATTCACCACTGGTAGGGAGAACATCTTAAGGAATAGACCCCAAAGGATCATCCTAACACTTAAAGAATGAGGAAAAATATTAATGCGCAATATTTCATAGCTAACTACAAAAAGAAAAACATATTTTTTTGTATTTTACCATACATAATAAACAAAATGGAAAGAAAATATATGCAAGTCCAATACTGTATATACTCTCTTTAAAATCATGTGTCATTCTTAGGGCTGCTGGAGTTAAATCATGGCAATAGGAGGGCAATATTTTTAGAGGATTATACAGGATTTTTTTAATAACAAAGTGGCAGTTATTATTTGAAATCATGTTGTATTGTTGAATACATTGAGCTAAGGTGTGTGCATTGTTGACCTCTGTATAATTGTTGAATTCTCTGTTGTTTTGGTTTTTTAGGGTACAGTACTACAGAAAACCAAAGATTTTCCTTCTTTAAAAGGAACACATAATTAAATGTACACATACAGATATGTTGAGATATGTCAGAAACAGGCCTTACCTTTTGACAGGTCTGCCTGACTGATGTTGTAAGTTTTCTAGTGTAGATTTTTACATTTTTATTACATGATTTAATTCTAGACATTTCTTAACCAAATGGAAAAAATGATAAGTAAAGGATTTCTAAACTGACAGCTAATGTCATTTTAATACTGACAGTGTTACCAGATTTGTGCATGTGGGATGCCTGGATAAATATGTTCACTTGTCTACTTTCTTCTGACAAGACCGTTGCTAGACATAATGGCATCGTTTTATTAGCCCACATCATTTTAAGGTGGGTCTGTGCATGAAGGATAAATTATGTGCTGCAGCATTCAACTACCATAATGATGCTGAAGATTCCTAATGGTGCATATTGAAAATAGTTTGTCACCTGCATGGTGTCTGCACTTCACACTTAAAGCAAGTTTTATTTGCTTTCCTGTACCTCCCAGTGAACCAGGTGGCATTCATCTCAGCATGAAGCAAAAGTTTTCCAAATGTGCTTAAAAAGCTTTTAGGATGTCAGGATTGACTTTTACTACATTTTTTCTAGGTTTAGAAAAAAAAATTCTAGTTATCCTGACCAGAAATCGTATGGCAAAGGAAAATGATTTGTTTTTAATTTCTAGTTACTATATATATTTCAGAGCTTTTGTTTTACTGTTGTTTGTTCAAAAAGCTGTAAACCACATACACATGATCAGACTTTCCGAGGGGAAATGTTCAATGACAGGCTGTTGGCGGAAAATCCGACTGTGTGTATGCTCCATGGGACAATTGTTGAATTTTCCACGGACAAATGATGGCTAGCAGGTTTTCAAATTTTCCACGGACAAATGTGTGTAGTCGGATTTTCCGAGTGTGTGTACACAAGACAAAAAGCTCGGAAGCAAGGATGAGCCAGAAGCGGTCGGTCTTGTAAAACTAGCGTTCGTAATGGAGATAGCACATTCGTGACGCAGCAAATTATGAAATCTCTCAATGCAGTGCACATTCTCTTTTCTTTATAATGGGATAATAATGAAGCTGCTTTGCTGGTGATATTGACAGAGTTCTGTCAAACGTATTTCCAATTGTTTTTTTTCTAGTGATATCCAGAATAATACTTTTTTTTTTTTATTATTTTGTGTCAAGGTACCACAACACCATTATTATCTTATTATGTAGTTGTTAACCACTTCCTGACCGCCGCACGACTATGTACGTCCTAATTTTGAACGGGGATATCGTTGTTATGGCAGCAGTTAGCTGCCATAACCCCGGTATCCCCGTTTTCGTGTGGCGGCCAGCTTTCAGATAAAAGTGGTCCCTGCGGCGGATTCGCCGCGAGATCACTTTTATCGGTGGTGGGAGAGGGGCCCCCCCCCTCCCGCCGCGATCCGGTGCCCTCTGCCGCTTACCGGAGCCGTCGGTAGCGGCGGAGGCGATCGCGTCCTGCTCAGTGGTTTGTCTGGAGACGAATGAGGCCAAGATGGCGCTCACTCGTTTCCATGACACTGCTGGGCGGAAGCGACGTCAAAACGTCACTTCCGTCCACGCCTCTTAAAGGCATATTTTTTCAAATGTCATTTTTCTAAATTACTTTTTTTTTTATTGCATTTTAGTGTAAATATGAGATCTGAGGTCTTTTTGACCCCAGATCTCATATTTAAGAGGTCCTGCCATGCTTTTTTCTATTACAAGGGATGTTTACATTCCTTGTAATAGGAATAAAAGTGACACAATTTTTTTTTTTTTTTTAAACAGTGTAAAAATAAATAAAATATTGTAAAATAAATAATAAAAAAAAAAAAAAAATTTTTTAAAACCCCCCTGTTCCGACGAGCTTGCGCGCAGAAGCGAACGCATACGCGAGTAGCGCCCGCATATGAAAATGGTGGTCAAACCACACATGTGAGATATCGCCGCGACCGGTAGAGCGAGAGCAATAATTCTAGCCCTAGACCTCCTCTGTAGCGCAAAATATGCAACCTGTAGAATTTTTTAAACTTCGCCTATGGAGATTTTTGAGGGTAAAAGTTTGACGCCATTCCACGAGCGGGTGCAATTTTCAAGCATGACATGTTGGGTATCAATTTACTTGGCGTAACATTATATTTCACAATATAAAAAAAAAATTGGGATAACTTTACTGTTGTTTTATTTTTTTATTCAAAAAAGTGAATTTTTTCCAAAAAGAGTGCGCTTATAAGACCGCTGCGCAAATACGGTGCAAAAAAAAGTATTGCAATGACCGCCATTGTATTCTCTAGGGTGTTAGAAGAAAAACCATATATAATGTTTGGGGGTTCTAAGTAATTTTCTAGCAGAAAAACCTGTTTTAAACATGTAAACACCTAAAATCCAAAACAAGGCTGGTCCTTAAGTGGTTAAGCTCAAAGATACAACTATGTTGCTGTCCCTTGTTATTTGACATTGTAATTTTGAAATATACCTGCCTACTCACAAACAAACTGTCCTTTTTTAAGTAAAACACATAGCCAAGTATCATATAAAAATCAAGCGGAAGGCAGGGATGGAGAAACAGTTGGAATTAGTGAAGGGCAGACATCAATTATGTGAAGTGCAAAATTGGTAACCTGAGGAGTCCATTTAATAGGGAGCACAATACGGTCCTGGACTCCGAGAGGTTGGGAGCTGCAGCAGAAGACATATGTGTCCCCAGGCTGTGGTCTTACACAGCCTGCATTTTTTGCCAGACCAGACCGAACCCAGGCCATCGCTCTCAACGCTTCCTTCCACACAAATAAACTAAATTAAATAAAAAAATGCATTCTCTGCACAAAAAAAAGTAGAACAACTTAAATCATAATTTTAAAAATAAACAAAAAGAAAATTACAAATTGTAGGGGTGAAAATACCCAGCCCAGCGGGCTTGTTGGGGGTGTTGGGGCTGCATTTGCCATGGCCTGCCATGCTGCTGTGGTGGGTGGGGTGGCTGTGGAGTCTGTGGAGGTGGTGGAGGATTGTCATCCAAATCGCAGATGTGGGTTTTCTGTGTAATTTGGCCCCTTCTCCCCTTGTTGAGGAACTTCAGGATCAGCGCCTCACACATATCCTTCAGCTTATTGGCGGTCATGCAGCCAAATGCCTCCTGGGCACCTGGGGCTGTGCTAATGGCACTTGTTGCATCCCTGAGGAAGGCAGCCATGGCGTCATCCAGGCTTCTGGTCTTCCTGGCCCTTTTAGTAGGAGGGCGTAGGGGAGGAATCCGTGACTCCGTCTGGCTGCTGCACACAGGCTCGTCCTGACTGAGACATTCCTGTGTATTAAAATGGAACATATTTGTGTTTTTTGATCATCAATCACACACAATTTTGAGCTAATGACTGTTGCAAATTGAATGTTGACAAATAGAAAAGACTATCATTCTGACCCCAGCATTTTTCATTCTTTTTGGCCACTACTGTCTATTGATATGTAAACCACTTTGTTAAGGCAGAAATTTGGGATTAATAACGTCTAGTTAACATCATTCAATTTTTGTCTACAAATATGTTCAACAATGCTATACCTGGGTCAAGCTGGACTCCTCCACATCTTCTTCCTGTGTAGAAGGACCAGGTTGGACCTCAGGAGCCGTGGCCTCAGCTGATGTGGAAATAAGCGTTGAGAGTGATGGGTGTGGTTCTGTTTGGTCTGACAAAAAACACAGGCTGTTGTAGTACGACAACCTGGGACATATATGTCATCTGCTGATGCTCCCCATCTCTGGGATTCCATGACCTTCTTGCGCTCCCTATTATATGTACTACGCAGGCTACCAATTTTGGCCTTCAAATAATTGATGTCTGCCGTGGGATACAGAGGCTTCACCAATTCCAACAATTTCTTCATCGCTGCTTTCCTCTTGATTTTATTGGAGTAATCCCTTCTTTTGACTTGCCATAGACACGGCAGCTCCCTGTACTGCTGTATAAATTCTGGCAAAAAATCTGGCGCTGTGAATGTATCCCCCATTGTGCCTGCAAGACACAACACTAGACAAACCCTAATGTCAGGCTAAACTCATAAATAATCTTGGCCCAATATAGGCCTCAATCTATAAGCAGTATAGCCCACTAACCACTGATACCCCAATTTACAATTGTACCTTTGTTTTATCTTTCCTTTTGGTGATGTCGATCATTTGTCCTCCACTCCCAGATCGTTCCTACGGCCGTTACATCGACTGCACATTATGGCTTTATATACACTGTGCATGCGTGAAACTCCGCCCCTGTCCTTCTTTCTAGTGTATTCCCCACTTCTTCTCTTTCAAGTCAGTGGTTGAGCAAATGGCGGCAAGACAGCAGGTGTGTGGTGAGAGCAGCAATGAGGAAAACCCGGAGAAAGCTACTTCCAGATTCAGGATGATATAAGGCCTCAAATATGTCGTTTGAAGAAATGGTGGAGATGGTGGACATCTTAATGAGGACAGACTATGATGGGAATCATGGACCTTACAGAAACCCAAATGCCAGAAAGGCCAAGATCATGGCTAAAGTTGTGAGAAGTCTGCACAGGAATTTTGGGGTACGACGATCCAAGGATCAGTTGAGAAAATGCTGGTCAGACCTTAAATTGAGAGAGGAAGATCAGTATAGAAAGATCAGGAAAGTGCTGCGAAAAAGTAAGTATTTGTCCTGTGTTCCTATTATTATTACTTTCGTGCTGGTCCATGTTCTTTTCTTTACTGTTCTAAAGTTTAAAATGCCAAGTTTTATTTATTTTTTATTTTCGTGGACACAGGAATCGTTCAAGTTACATTAAACATTGTTTGATCGCACACAAATTGGGCCACAAAATTCGGGAACTCCCGAATGATCCCATGCCTAAAATGTGTGTCTTTCCCTACATCTAATTTGCTAAAGCCCCAAAACACACAGTGTGTCAACATGTGCTATCTCCCATCACTGGATATCAATGTACGCATTTTGGGGGTGCAACCCCTTCCTCAAAACTAAAGGCTCTTGCAGTGCACTTGTAGTGCAAAGTTCATAAATAACCCCCAGTGTGTCAACATGTGCTAGCTCCCATTATGGGGGAACAATGGACGTGTTTCGGGGGTGCAACCCCTTCCTCTCACCTACTTTAGTTTTGAGGAAGGGGTTGCACCCCCAAAACGCATACATTGATATCCCGTGATGGGAGATAGCACATGTTAACACACTGTGTGTTTTGGGGCTTGAGGAAATTACCTGTTTGTACCTACACACATTTTAGGCAGGGGGTAATAAGGGACATTTAACAGTTATGCCTCTACGTGTACGTGGTTTCAAATTTTGGCTTTTAGAGGCGTGAGATCATGTGAGATCAGGCGTGAGATCACCCCATCTGAGGTAGGCAACATCAACACAGTTTTGGGATACTAATGTCTCATATGGCCTTCACTTTAGCAAAGTCGAACTTTAAAAGTTCCTGAGTTGGGGATGTGTATGTTATATTTTTAAACATGCCTGTTTAGCCCCAAAAAAGGCAAAATAATGTCAAACATACAGAAAAAGTGAGTACACCCCTCACATTTTTGTAAATATTTTATTATATCTTTTCAAGTGACAACATTGGTTGTCCCTGGTCCCTGGAAGTTCGTGAACTCTGTGAGGATCTGAAAAAAGAATTTTTGCTCTACATAAAGATGGCCTAGGCTATAAGAAGATTACCAAGACCCTGAAACTGAGCTGCAGCACAGTGGCCAAAATCATACAATGGTTTAACAGGACAGGTTCCACTCAGAACAGGCCTCGCCATAGTCGACCAAAGAAGTTGAGTGCATGTGCTCAGTGTCATATCCAGAGGTTGTCTTTAGGAAATAGATGTATGAGTGCTGCCAGCATTGCTGCAGAGGTTAAAGGGGTGGGGGGGGGTCAGCCTGTCAGTGCTCAGACCATACACTGCACACTACATCAAATTGGTCTGCATGGCTGTCGTCCCAGAAGGAAGCCTCTTCTAAAGATAATGCACAAGAAAGCCCGCAAACAGCTTGCTGAAGACAAGCAGACTAAGGACATGGATTACTGGAACCATGTCCTGCGGTCTGATCAGACCAAGATAAACTTATTTGGTTCAGATGGTGTCAAGCGTGTGTGGCAGCAACCAGGTGCCCACAGTCAAGCATGGTGGTGGGAGTGTCATGGTCTGGGGCTGCATGAGTGTTGCCGGCATTGGGGAGCTACAGTTCATTGAGGGAACCATGAATGCCAGCATGTACTGTGGCATACTGAACCAGAGCATGATCCCCTCCCTTTGGAGACTGGGCCACAGGGCACTTGATAAGGACCCCAAACACACCTCCAAGATGAATACTGCCTTGCTAAAGAAGCTGAGGGTAAAGGTGATGGACTGGCCAAGCATGTCTCCAGACCTAAACCCTATTGAGCATCTGTGGGGCATCCTCAAATGGAAAGTGGAGGAGCACAGGGTCTCTAACATCCACCAGCTCCATGATGTCATTATGGAGGAGTGGAAGAGGACTCCAGTGGCAACCTGTGAAGCTCTTGTGAACTCCATGCCCAAGAGGGTTAAGGCAGTGCTGGAAAATAATGGTGGCCACACAAAATATTGACACTTTGGGCCCTATTTGGACATATTCACTTCGGGGTGTACTCACTTTTGTTGCAAGCAGTTTAGACATTAATGACTGTATGTTGAGTTATTTTGAGGGGACAGCTATTTACACTGTTATACAAGCTGTACACTAACTACTTTACATTGTAGCAAAGTTTCATTTCTTCAGTGTTGTCACATGAAAAGATATAATAAAATATTTACAAAAATGTGAGGGGTGTACTCACTTTTGTGAGATACTGTACATGTTATACACCAAGATGTTGGTTTGTTCAAAAACCTTTTAAAACACACATGTGAATGTGCTTGGAGTAAAATGTTTTATACTAAACAATGTGTGGCTTCTTATTTCAATGCTCAATACCAGTGTATTTGTTAAGTTGGTTTAGTTACAGTGACAATGTGCTCTAAAATGTTGGAAACTCAGGCAATTTTAGGGTCTCAAAGAAATTAAAGGAGTTGATAAGGCTGAATATTTTTATCATTAATGCATTAGATACATTAACAACAAAAACATTGTGTGTGTGTAGTAGACCTACAGCACAACATAATAGCTGAAGAAGAGATTGTCACTTCATGGAGCAAATAAGTTACATTTGCACTATTGAAGAAAATGGCCAAAATGAAGGCCATTTGAGAACCTAGGAGACAGATAAGAAACACAAACAGTAATTCAAATGAAATAGGAGTTTAGTATCAAATAAAAGATTTATTACAGATCAGCAACATTTTGCTGCAAAGCCAATGCTCCTCTACCCAGTAGTCCATATACTGTTGCCGGACATCTCGGGTAGTTTGGGAGGGTAAACCAGCATGGCCACTTTCCAGAGCCATCATCACAGCAGGATCAGCTGGGCCTGACACAGAAAAGTCAACCTGAGTTGGAAGTGAGGCAAGGTAGATGCTTGCATTCCTACATATGTAATTGTGCAGGATGCAGCAGCACAATACAACATGGTTTAGCTTGTATTTGGCCACGTTAATTGCTATTAGAAACAGCTTGAACCGACTTGATAGTATTCCAAATGCATTTTCAACAACCCTTCAGGCACGAGAGAGCCTGTAGTTGTAGATCCTCGTGAGGTTCCTCATAGGAAAGGGCCTCATAAGATGTTCCCCCAGAGCAAAGGCCTCATCTGCAACAAATACAAAATTGAGACCCTGGACATTCTCCTCAGGAGGTGGCAAATTTAAGTTGCCATTCAGGAGCCGACGGTAGAATTCGGTCTGTGCAATCACTCCTCCATCCGAGTTGTGGCCTTTCTTCCCAACATCCAGGTACAGGAACTCATAATTTGCAGACACCACAGCTAGCATCACGATACTGCAAAAGCCCTTATAATTATAATAATAAGAGCCCGAGTTGGGTGGTGGGACAATACGCACATGCTTCCCATCAGTCACCCCACCACAGTTGGGAAAGTCCCACTGATGCTGGAATTGGGCTGCAACAGCCTGCCATTCCTGTGGGTTGGAAGGAAACTGTGGAGTCAAACAAGAAAAAAAAATACTACTTTTGCACATAACATTGCAAGCAGATTTGACACAAACATTCTTGGCCAACATAAGTATAACATTATTTAAATGAGTATTTAAAGACAAAAGTATGAGGTCAACTTATCAAATTCCTCACCCCCTCTGATGGCCCATTCTAAAAATGTTATGGTGGGGGGAATGGGTAGATGTTTTGGACAGGTAACCCTCTCCACTTCCATGAGAGCTGAATGTCTAAATAATGTGTGATACTTTGGCCAGCCCCTCCCTACTTACACTATTCGCAGCCCACTGGACAGGTAAGAAGTGTCATAATCCAAAAATATGGATACACACTGTCCATATTGAAGCACATTTTTACATTTATAAATTACCTATCGAGATAATAGGAGACAAAAACTTTCAGCAGCACCATTTGAACTTATTCAGGCAGGCCCTTGTACTACATGCTTTGGTGAATTCATCCAGAAATATGGCTACAAAAGAGGTATAGTGTGTATGGGTTTGCAAAGTCAGCAGATGGAGTATTGGTATTAGTTAACTTAGCATTTGGGGGGAGGGTTCCAAATGAGTTTGGGCCCCAAAAAATGGCCTCTTGCACTCTGCCTGAATTTAAGCACAACAATAACATGTTTATACATTTTAGGGAGTGTTTAGGGTAAGCACAAAAATGAAGATGACAAAATACATTGTTATCATTGTATGGGCCCAGGATAGCATGCTGGGGAGGTTAGTGAAGGCAGATATGCATGAAGGACAAAAAAGGAGTATTAAAAGCTTACAGCATGCATGAGGACAAAGAGGACATTCACAGCATATTACAATAATGGTAATTATGGAATGAAGAAATTAATACAATACATCAGCAAACATTAAATACATAGAATGTGATGTTAAAGGATAAAACTTACCCGAATATAGTGCTTCTGCAGGACTTGGATCATGGCAGAACAGGTCTCTGGAATAATGATTCCCAGAGCCTGAGGGGAGATCCCAGTTGTGAACCTCAGATTCTAGAGACTTCTCCCTGTCGCCAAGTACTGCAAGGTGGCGATGAGCCTTTGCTCGGGAGTAATGGCTTGCCGCATGCATGTGTCCTGCTTACTAATATAGGGGGTAAGCAATGCTAATAGGCGGTGAAAGCAGGGGTCCGTCATCCAGAGGTAATTCCTGAAATCATTGGGATTATTCTCCTGGAGCTCCTGCAGCAAAGGTACACTGAAAAACAGAAACAAACTGACAAGTGCGACCTGAAAATCAGAAACAAACTGACAAGCACAAGCTGAAGAGCGCGAATTGACACTCGCCAAACTTCTACTAATATGAGATTAGCAGAAGGAGCCCAAAGGGTGCCGCATGACTATTGAACTTCCTTTTTATTGGATCATGGTACGTCTAGTAGGTCACTACATTTGTAATTGTTGGCCAACATTTGTGTGGCCGTTTGTATGCAAGTTTGGGCCAACACCCTTCAGACAAAATTCGTGTGTACGAGGCTTAAAAATAGTTCTGTTCAATCTGCTGGCTAGCTCATAACTATTCACAGCCAGGAATGTCTTTATAAAACACGAACTCTTGCTGCATTGCAACACCAGGTTGGAAAATCCACTAGTGAATGGGAGCCAGGGAGCCCACCCTAATGCTATGTACACACGATAGGATTTTCCGACAACAAAACCGTGGATTTATTTCTGACGGATGTTGGCTGAAACTTGTCTTGCATACACGCGGTCGCACAAATGTTGTCAGAAATATTGAACGTCAAGAACGCGGTGACGTACAACACATACGACGAGCCGAGAAAAATGAAGTTCAATAGCCAGTGTGGCTCTTCTGCTTGATTCAGAGCATGCGTGGAATTGTGTACACACGATTGGAATTTCCGACAACAGATTTTGTTGTCGGAAAATTTGAGAACCAGCTCTCAATGTTTTGTTGTCAGAAATTCCGACAACAAATGTCCGAAGGAGCCTACACATGGTTGGAATTTCCAACAACAAGCTCACATCGAACATTTGTTGTTGGAAATTCCGATCGTCTGTACGTGTCATTACTCTGGCTGGCTTTCAGGGCTCAAAGGAGGCAAACCTCCCTTGTAGCCACAACACCATGCCACAGACTAAACACTTGACTGTCCTTGGCTGTTTGTGAGAATGTATATTATAAAAGTTTAGCATCACATATTCCACCTACTAAGCATAGTTTTCAGGTTTGCGTAATCTTATTTACAACAAACAGCAACTTTTATCACACAAAGGTGTGGAAATGAAATGAACAGAAGGATCAACAAAGGAGCCATCTGAGGCCAGTTCTCTCCAGAGTCTCTAAACATTCTCATTAAAACTACAGCTTCTGTTTAAAACACCTAACTTTATATAGGTGAAGTGCAGGCCTGAAGCAGTGGCAAGGGACTTTCATTTTCCCTTACCAGACTCCAGAACCCCAAATAACCAGGATCCTGTCAATGGTGTTAACTCCGTAATGCTTCAGTAAACAGCTTGCAGAGTGTGCATAAAATTAATACATTTAAAAGGAAAAATTTTGCAACATTTGTATTATCTTAACAACGAGTGCATGCACATACGGGGCCTCACGGAAGTGAGCCTTCTTCTATGGTACCTCATGTATGTGCCACTGTATTTGTACTGCAGTCCATAGCCTCCAAGGTGCAAAGCCTATCCAGTGCACCTGCACTGGCATTGTTTATTCAATTTATTTTTCTCACTGTTTTGTCACTTGCACTTTTGTCTGTGTTTCTTTCTCACTAGGATAGAGGGTGTGGGTCCTTGGGCCTGTGAAGTCTAGGGGGGAGGATGTGTGGGCATCAGGTTTCTTCCTCCCCTGAACCAGGAAGTCTCCCTTTGGGAGAGTTCCTCACCTAGTACTCGGTGGTTGGCTTTGGCAGAGCATGAGGAGAGGGGTCCATCAGGTCTTTTGGCTGAATTGACCATGTTGAGCCTTGCCCCTGTCAGGAGCCTTGCCGTGGGTATGACAGGAGAGCAGGGCGATACAGTGGTGGCAGATGTGCATTGAGGTACAACAGTGGGACAGATGTGCAGGCAGGTACAGTGATGGGAAAGATGCGCAGGATGTACAGTGGTGGGGCAGATGAGAAAGTGGGTACAGTGGTGAGACAGATGTGCAGGGAGTACAGTGGTGGGATAAATTAGAAGGTTGTGCAGTGGTGGGACAGAAGAGCAGGGGGGTACAGTGGTGGGACAGATGAGCAGAGGGGTACAGTGATGGAATAGATTTGCAAGGGGTTGCAGTGATCTGAGATGGGAAGATGCAGGAATTACGGCTGATCTGTGGAGGGATGGTTCAGAAATTGGGGCTGATCTGGGGTGTGAAGGTGCAGGGACTGGGGCTGATCTGAGGTGTAAAGATGCAGAAATTGGGACTGATCTGAGGTGTGATGGTGCAGTAATAGGGGTGAACTGAGGTGTGAAGGTGCAGGAATTGGGACTGCTCTGAGTTCTGAGGGAGCAGGAATTAGGACTAATATATGTGTGAATGTTCAGGAATTAGGGCGATCTGAAGTTTGATGGTGCAGGAATTGGGGCTGATCTGGGTTCTAAAGGTACAGAAATTGCAGTGGTCTAAAATGTAAAAGTGCAGGATTTGGGACTGATCTGAGGTGTGAAGGTGCACGAATTGGGGCTGATCTGAGGTGCGAAAATATAGTAATTGAGATGATCTAAGGTATGAAGGTGCAGGAATTGAGGCTGATCTGAGGTGTGAAGGTACAGGAATGGGGACTGATCTGGGTTCTGAAGATACAGGCAGAAAGAATGGTAAGTATTTACAATCCAGAAGTGGAACTAAACTCTAACAATCAACACGTAAGTGTCATTAAATCCAGACTATGAAAAACTCTCATTGCAGGTTATATAACAGAGTGAGTGTGCATAATCACAAAGCCACTAAAGCATTTGGTGGTGTAGTGTGAAATATAACCAGTTCATCCTGCCTTCAGCCTTCCTCCCATCTTCCCTGAGTTCTAATTGTATCCAGGGATTGTGTAAACCAGCTGTTGTCATCTACTAAGCATGGTCCAGTTTCAGTTCTCTTCTAAGCTCTTTATTCCCTCCTTTTTCTTATCTGTGCAGCCCACATAAATATAGAGTCACACATGTGGGCATATACACAGTGCTAAAGGACACTCCTCTCCTTCCCTCCTCCTCCATGTCCTCTTATAGCTTAACGCTATGGGGAGAGGATTGTAACAAATTAGCCTGCAGTTTCCTGCTTGTGTATTCGTACCTCCTTGTTGCAGTGCTTCTCTCCCCCGATTCCTTTCACATGTGTGGTTTGGCTGTGCTCACCTATGAGCGTCGTCTGCTATTCTGTGGGCTTTTATTTCCTTCTCTTCCATCACTTCCTGGCCCACCTCCTAGTTTGTTTGCCTATATAAGACATGCTCAGTGTAACCCACATTGCCTGAGCAATTTCACAGTTCTCTGAGCTCCCGGTCGCTTGTTACTTTTTTATACTGTGACTGACTACCTGTGTACCAATCCCGGCTTAATTTATCATCTGTGCTTGTTCTCTACCCGCCCTGATCTCGGCTTTTCTCCTGGATTTCCTTTTGTCTACTGCTTGTAATCTGCACACATGAGTGGTCTCCGCATCCTCAGCTGGGCATACCTGAGGGAGGCGACCTAGTTCCAGCTTGCTGCAAGTCCATCCCCACCATCAGGGGCTCTAAAGAAGAAGCAGGCTGGGGCTTAGAATCTGCGCCACGGGGAACCCTGAATTATTAGAAAATTGTTAAAGTGTATGACATTGGAAATCGCACATTAATAGGCTAAAAATTGTACCCAACTGTCTTTTTTAAATCCTACTGTGGCCAAGATGCACATATTTGAACCGGACGCATAGAAAAGGATTTTGGTTCACATTTCATGCAAATCGAATGTGGTTCAAAACGCATCCAATTTGCATATATGTGAACCGGGTGTACCAGTAATTTTTCATTTGTCTAAAAAAACTGTCACATGACACTAAAAATGGGTATCATAATTGGTATCGGCAAGTACTTGAGAAAAGGTATCGGTACTCCTAGTCAGACTTAAAAAACTGACATTGGTGTATCCCTAAAAAAAAACAAAGAAAAAACAAAATACAGTGGCATGATATATATGATTTTTGGGAATGCAATATGACAATTAACACTTCTCTGTTTAGTATCACTTCAACTATTTTTAATTCCTATAAATATATAGGATGGTATATTATATTTACTTGTTGTAAACTTTTTTTTTTTACATTTTTTCAGTTGCTGCCTGGTTTCTAGCCTAGGCTAAAATTATGTCATACATCCCTGGAATCTTCATGGGAATTTCTTTCTTTCATCTGGGGCAGGGTAGGAGGGGTTTTCTCTGCTAAACACACCCTCCTGTCTGCATGCTTGAACTAAGGGCAGATGGATTCCAGAAAATAAATGCTACATGAATCATCTGCCCTTGCACAAAATGGTCACGGCTATAGCCACAGCTAGAAATGCTAGGGGTTGTCTTTAAAAGTAATTTTGCAACAAAATAAAACATATAGACATGAATAGATGGGTGAGCTTACATTGAATTTTAACACTATGCATGGTTACTGAAACAAAGAACTCTATTTGCCCACAGGATGGCAGCATTCAGCACTTTGCCTCGCCATAGCTTTAATACAAATACACAGAGCTTTCTAGGAGCTGTAGTCTGGAAGCAGGATTTTCTATACAGTATTGCTAAAAGTAACAACTACAAATCCCACAAGCTATGACACCATATTCACTGAAATAATAGTTAATAGATTATCATAACATGGAAGCAGCAAAGAAGAGGCAAAATATACAAGTACATAATTGTGACAGTAATAAAAACAAAGCTGTGGCTGTGATTTGACTGTAACCTATCCATTTATAGTAGTGGGAATACAGTGACTGAACATCATGTGGGAGAATGACCCCTCGGGGAAAAAAAGAGAAGGCTTTGTATGACAGGGATGGTCCCTTTCAGGAGGGTGCTGAGAACATATCCCAAACACAAACTCACGGCACCTCTAAGAAAGATTCTGGGGACGATCTGGTTAAGCAGGGGTCTGAGAATTGCAATATGTCTCGATATGGATATAGGGATGGCAGAGACATCCAGGGTACACAAGAGAGTACCCAGGAAGACCCCAATAAATTGGGTCCCTCAGGTCTCCTGGGGTTTGGATGGGAGGCGTGTATCTGATACAGTCTGTACCCCAAATCCAGATCAACAAGGTAGTATGGAGATACAAGATCACCTGAGGAGCGAACAGTGTATTGGGGGTAACCAAGCGTTAGGAAGTTCATATCAACCCGGTAATATTGTAGCTAATATATCAACAAAGGAACCTACGCTGAGTGATGTCTTCACCGCTGTACAAGCTTGTAATAACACTCTATTTTCTCTAACAAGTCAAATGTTGGAATTAAAAGGAGATATTGCGGTTATAAGACAGGAGAACCAAAAAATTTGTGAGCGCACTACGGTATTGGAGAATAGAGTTAGCGTGATGGAGGATGCCTTGCCTTTTATAAAAAAGGAACTTCAACAGACAAAAGCACAGATAAGGGCTCAAGCATAGAGATTGGAGGTACTGGAAAACAGAAAAAAGGCTTAACAAGGTTCGCATCTTGGGCCTTCCCGAGCAAAAGGAAGGCCAATCTATAACTGCCTTTTTGAATAATGGTTAATGGATGTAATAGGAGTAGAGGGCTTTTCTAGACTTTTTACAATTGAATGTGCCCATCGTATACCTAGTCATCCACTACCACCTGGAAGTACCCCTAGGCCAATTATTATAAAATTATTAAATTATAGAGATAGAGATTCAATTTTGTCCAAGGCACGCCAACAAAGTAATATTAAGTATAATGGCAATACAGAGTCCTTCTTTCCAGACTTTTTCAATTGAAGTACAGAAAAAGCATACAAAATTTGTAGAGGTTAAGCGTAGATTATGGGCAAAACAAATAACATACGCAATGTTATATCCAGCCAAGCTACGAATTACGGATAGAGACATTGCCCATTTTTTAGAAAATCCACGTGTGGTTAATATCTGGTTGGGAGAAAGACATAAGAAGGGAAGAAAAGATTAGAAGGCGAGGGGAGGGGAGGAGAGAAAAAGGAAATTAAAAGAAAAAGAAAATTTACAATAGAATATTTAACTAATTAACATCTGTTTCCTTCTAGATATCGCTGGTTACCCCTTTTTTCCCGCAAGACTATCAGGAAATATATTGAAATACTATTTTTATGTGGCCTGTAGGATATTTTGGGTTCCTAACTATAGGAAACATAGATCTCCAACACAGGTATGACCCAACCCATAAATTCCAACCCATATGAATTTATTAGGCCATTAGATTGTGGGAAATGTAATAATGAATAGTAAAATGAAGATGTTGTCATGGAATGTGAGAAGATTGGGAGATAAGGGGAAAATGCAAGAAGTTTATGAATTAATAGAGTTTTAAAAACCTGCGATAGTATTTTTGCAGGACTCCCATCTTGAGCGAGAGGATATAGCACTTTTTGAAACATCAAGATTTTCATATCAAATCCATTCTGTTTATTCTTCATATGCACGAGGTGTTAGTGTCTTGGTCTCTCGCTCATTACGGTTTTCATGCAAACAGAGTTTTAAAGACCCAGAAGGTTGTTATATTATGTTATGGTGCTCATTAATTGATAAAAAAAATTGTTGAATGTTTATGTGCCTCCCCCTTGAAGACGAAATGTTGAAAAATATTTTTAGGAAAATAGCGCAATGGCCGACTTTGCCAACCTTAGTAATGATAGATTTTATTAACACAATGAATGAGGAGGAAGATAGATAGAACACCTCAATAGGTAAACAGAAAGTGAATAAAACTAGGTTTGCTTGCTAAATACGAGAGATGGGGTTAATAGATATGTGGAGAAATAGACATCCATTGATAAGAGAATGCTGTTCGAGTACATACGGATCTTTATCAAGAATTGATCTGGCTCTGGGGAATGATAACTTTCTTTCATGGTTAGATTCAATTGAATATGGCCCCAGAGGGCTCTCAGATCACTCCCCACTTAGATTGACCATAGAGATTGGAGGGAAAATTATCCCTCCCACCTTGGAAAATTAATCCACAGTGGTTACCGTTAATGTCGGAGGAGAATTCGATAGAATCACTATTGGTAGAATTTTCTTAAATAATAAGGACTCAACCTCTTTATTAGTGGTTTGGTATGATATGAAGGCATATTGACGAGGCGTGATGATTAATAAAATGTCTAAAATTAAGAGCTCATCAAGGTGCTGAGAGGAAGAAATAATGCAAATGATGAATCAGACAGAGCAGGATTACATCACAGATCCCATAGAAGAAATACTCTTAGCCTGGCAGGATGCCCAAAAAGTTTATAGAACCTTATCCCTAACTAAAGCAGAAAATAACAGATTTTTTCAAAGTCAAAAACATTATAAGATGGGGGGCCAGGTAGGGCGTATGTTGGCTGTTATAGCTCAAGCACAAGAGAGTCTGCTATTGCAGCAGTTAAAGATACTAGGGAAGGTGATAATGTATGATACAAGTAGTATCCAGAGCACAAAAAGTAACAAATCAAATCAGACAGTTTTTAGATAAACTGGATCTTCCCAAACTTGTACTAATAGAAAGATAATCTCTAGATAGTCCTATATCTTTGGAATAGTTAAAACAAGCAGTAGCACAAACTCATAATAATAAAGCTCCAGGGATGGACGGACCTCCGACGGAAATTTACAAAAAATTTGGTCAGATTCTGTTACCAGAACTATTGGAAGTATTAAATGTTGCTTTTAGAATGCAAAAACTCAATATCAATGCAGGAAACAATAATAATAGTGATTCCAAAACAGGGTAAGAAACCATTATTACCTGAATCCTATTGCCCTATCTCACTCCTCACCTTGGATGTTAAAATTTTAGCCAGGGTACTTGCAAATAGGTTATCAAGATATATCAATACTTGAATTCATGGAGATCAAACAGGTTTTATCCCAACATGAGCAGCATCAACAAACATTTGTAGACTATTTCTAAATATGCAACTCCCTATGGAAAATGTTGGATCCAGAGCAATATTGTGTCTCGATGCCCAGAAAGCTTTTGATATAGTGGAGTGGGAATATCTATGGGCTGTAATAGAGTCTTTTGGTATAGGTCCTGGTTTCTTAAAATAGGTAAGACTGTTGTATAACCCTTTCATGACTAAGCCTATTTTTGAAATTTGGTGTTTGCAAGTTAAAATCCGTATTCTTTGCTAGAAAATTACTTAGAGTTCCCAAACATTATATATATTTTTTAGCAGAGAATCTAGAGAATAAAATGGCGATTGTTGCAATATTTTTTATCACACGGTATTTGTGCAGCGGTGTTTTAAACGCAAATTTTTGGAAAAGGGACACTTTCATGAATTTTAAAAAATCCAAACAGTAAAGTTACCTCAATATTTTTGTATAATGTGAAAGATGATGTTACGCCGAGTAAATAGATACCAAACATGTCACCCTTTATAATTGCACGCACTCGTGGAATGGCGACAAACTACGGTACCTATGAATTTCCATAGGCGATGTTTTAAATTTTTTTTACGGTTACCAGGTTTGAGTTACAGAGGAGGTCTAGGGCTAGAATTATTGCTCTCACTCTGACGATCGCGGCGATACCTCACATGTGTGATTTGAACACCGTTTACATATGCCGGCGCGACTTCAGTATGCGTTTTCTTCGCTGCGCGAGCTCGCGGGGACAGGGGCACTTTAAAAAAAAAAATTTTTTTTATTTATTTTTTTACTTTATAAATTGTGTTTAAAAAAAAATTTTTTTTTTTTACTTTTATTGCTGTCACAAGGAATGTAAACATCCCTTGTGACAGTAATAGGTGGTGACAGGTACTCTTTATGGAGGGATCGGGGGTCTAAAAGACCCCCGATCCCTCCTTTGCACTTCAAAGTATTCAGATCGCCGAAAACGGCGATTCTGAATACTGTATATTTTTTTAAAACCGGCACCATTGGCAGCCGAGTAAACGGGAAGTCGCTTCCGCGTTTACAATGAGAAGGCTGGAACGAAGCCACTCACAGCTTCGTTCCAGCCCGCCCCCAGCCGCTGAAGGCACATGATTGGACACCGGGCCTCCCGCTCCTCCAGTATAACAGCCGAGCGGCTTTTAGCCGCATCGGTTATTATACTCGGGTAGCCGATCGCCAGCTGTAAACAATGGTACTGGGATGATGCCTGCAGCTGCGGGCATCATCCCGGTATAACCCCGGAAAGCCGAGTACGCATATCTGCGTACGGTCGGCGGGAAGGGGATAATGACCCAAAAGCAAGAGTAACAATTCATATTACTATATCTCGGCCATTTTCACTGTCCAGAGGAACTAGACAGGGATGCCCTCTGTCTCCACTACTATTCACTATGGCTGTTGAGCCTCTAGCTCTCGCTATTAGACAATCAGCAGAAGTAACTGGGTTTCCCTGAGCAGGTAGAGAGGACAAAATAGCCCTAAATGCGGATGATTCTCTTATTTTCCTGTGGGATACCTCAAAGTCATTAATGGAGCTTATCAGCCTTATAACTGCATTCAGGCTATTTTCAGGCTTTCAGATTAATTGGAATAAGTCGATACTGTTACCATTAGATGAGCTAAAGTCCATTTTACCAGATCAAGCCTCTTAAATTCAAATTAAACACAGTGGAATATTTAGGGATAGAGATATCTCGAAATGTAAAAGATTATTTTAACTTAAATCTTAAACCATTATTAACTAAATTTAGGGATAAATGTCGGAGCTGGTGTAAACTTCCACTGACAGTGATTGGTAGAGCAAACCTTATTAAAATGATTTGGACCCCGCAATTACTATATGTTTTCCTCAATTCTCCTGTAAGGATTACATCTTTTTGGTTTAGAAAGATAGAATCTCTTTTTAGAGAGCTTATTTGGAGGAAAAAAAAATCCCGTATTATACTAACTACACTAATGTTAACTAAAGAAGCTGGGGGGTTGGCCATCCCTCATGCTAAGAATATTTTTTTAGCTTCACAGTTACAGCACTTTTGTGGATGGACAGTAATGTCAGACTCTGATTCTATACAGGGCCTGTTGCTATCGCTATACGATGAATATCCATTAATATACTTACTGGAGACGAGAAATCAGATACAGGATAAAAGCTTTTTAATGGGTAAACTGTTTGACAAAGTATGGCAGTAAATGAAAAACATTACAAATATTAAGGGCTATACGATATTCACTCCAACATGGAATAATAGTAGCTATGGAGAATTGATGAAACTGGAAGAGTTTGACATATGGAAACATAAAGGGCTGAGGTATATGGCACAATTATTTCGGGAAGATGTGATGAAAACCTTTAAAGAATTAAGCAATAAATATAATATCCCAAACCAAAGATTTTTCCAATTTCTACAGCTTAGGGATACTATAAAAGCACAGGGCCGCTCTCATGAATTAAAATGTTTTGGATTCAGAATAAAAGTTCTGAAATTATTATATCTACCCCTTTATCAAATTAAAGCATGCATGCCATGATGAAGTGATCATGCTCTGACGCTTAGTTTAGAATGAAAAACTTCTACTTTATTTCCGCTTTTTTTAGTTGGCTTTTATACCCTTGCAAAAGAATACAGTATATGCAAAACATGTTGTTATGACAATTCATAAGATTCTAACAGTGTCAGCAGTTTTTAGCAGTTTCAACAAATTTAGCAATAATTTCAACAAACTTAACAATTAATCAAAGCTATTATTATATGTTGACGTCATGTCTAGTCTTGGTGTGACTTCTGGGAGATGGATGAGGAAGCAACAGGAAACTACAGTCTATTGATAACTCAGTGCCATTTGGCTTCAGACAGAAAAAGAGGAAGTAGCAAAATATCTGGAAATTCTTAAGGCTCTTTAACATTCAAAACATCTGATGCAATGTTGAACTGAAATAGGCATTTTAATATACCTCACCTGGTAACACCTTATTTACATCCATTACAGTTCCCCCCTCGAAAATGTCTATTTAAGAATCTGTCCCTTACACTGAAAAAAAACCTACCCCTGGCCCATTCCCCTTGCAACTTTTTTCAACTGTATATAGAGGAAAGCAATGACTAATTCATTACCCTACTCGATACAGCTGGGAGGGGCAATCAGGTGCTGTCTGTCCCTGTAACCTTATGGTGTTGCATCCTGAGGGGAGGTGACTGTAACGGAGTGCATTTCATAATTTTCATCTGGTATTTCATAATTCATAAAAGCAAAAGAACATTGGTTAATAGCTTTCCCTACACATTTCTTAAGTCAGGGGAGAATACAGCAAACTATGACAGCCAAGGTCACCAAAATTATCAGGATGGTTATTCCTATCTGTGTTAGTAATCCCTGCCACCCTCCCCTAACCCAGGTGAAGTATAGATCCCAAGGTTTGGTTAGCCCTGAATTCTTTCTTAATTCTTCGGACAAGTCCTCAAGTTTCCTGATCTCCAAAATCACCTTACCGTTTGGGCCAGTGTTGTCAGGGATGTAGGTACAACATGTACCTGTTTTAGGCACCATCTTACACACACCCCCCTTTTCAGCTAGGACCATATCTAAGTCCATGCGGTTTTTGGAAAGTTGAAAAAAGGAGGGGTGTGGAGGCGCCAACTGTGGTAGCTTGCTTATGCAAAAATAAAAGTTAGTGTAACAATTACACTTACTGGTTCGCAGGGTGGAGGTGTTTCTTTGAGATGGAAAGTGTCCTGGGATGTGCTGTTATCTTGTTTCCGGCTCGGATTTAATTCCTTCAGGCGTCTGGATGTGGAGTCTGTACACAGGCTGGACTGCTGCATCCAGTGCATGGAAAGCTCCACGCTGACCACTCTGGAGCGTGGAAGAGGAAATGACGTCACTGATGCATGGCAAACGTCCAGGCTGGTGTTGGGGATAATGCAGGGATAGTACAGGCTGCGCGCTCGGGGCTCACAGCTCATTCTACTGGTTTTTGGAAAGTCATCTGTGACACGGCTTCTAGTTGTTCAGCTAAACCTTGGAGTGCATCTCTGGTGTAATTGACAAACCTTTGCTGATTATAGTAGGTGTAATTTATCCAGTCTACATTTTTATCTACAGTGATGATGGGGATCAAAGATTCAAATCCTGCTGCTACTTGGTTTCTTGCTTTGAACTCATCTGGGACCCCTCTAGGGACCCCTATGTTGTCTATATATACATGAGGGTCAAAGCTTACTGCTGGGGCACTCCTACTCCTCCTGTTAAGCCTGGGTATGTCGTTTAAGTCTGGTTCTATTTGTGGAGTGGCCTCTGGAAAAATGTGTAGAGGCATTATGGCCTTGGCCAATGCGCATTCTCCTGTCCACTACTCTGTCAATCTGCTTCTAATTTTCATGTCGCCGCAAATCCAGTACATGTCTCCCAAGGACGGGACTTGATTTTGTACTAGATCTACGGAGGTTTCACTATAAGATCCACAGTAACCCCTAGTGAAATTCCCAAAGGGTTTCCCATTCCCTGATACCGTCCATGGCATGTGTAATTGCCAGGGTATATGGTAATAACTTCTCCTGGCTTGGGACTCTTGGTGACTATGGGATATTCCTCCTTCCAATGTTCACACAGGGAGTGGTGTGGTTAGTGGTTGTGTTGGTAAACAGGCTAAGGAAACATGTCTCATGTTTGGGGGGTATGTTTAGGGGTACTGTTCCCAGATGAGGCCTAGCCCCCCACATACATAACAATTGGTCTTGTTATGTTTCTCTGCATTATACCTCATACATTCTAGCCACAAGTTGACATCTGAGAATCCGGTTTCTGCAGCCATGGTTTCCTCAAAGGTAGGGTCTGCTATGGCCACCATGTCCCCTAACTTCTGTACATGGGGCCTCAGGGGGTTTGAGCTAAATGTGGATTGGGGAACTCCCCACTCTGAGTTATTGAATATATCTTCCAGTTGGAAAGGCTTTCTAGAACCGGGATACCCACTTCCCCACCATAGGCTCAGAACATAGGCCCCACTGTCTTCTGGGCTAGGATTCTCAATGGTCAGCCTGAACTCTTTGGTGTAAGGCTGATCTGTATGTTTGTTGATTGTCATTCTAACTAAGAGTGACTTTCCATTTTTGTCTTTCCTATTTTGGGCGTTCTCAGGTTTGTACCCCCAGTTTGTACTCACTGTGTTCCAACCCACTGCTCCCCAAGAATCACAGTTGTTGCCCCAATAGGTGTCAGTGACGCATACATACACAGTCATGGGTCTCACTGCTTCATCCCAGGGCCAGATTTTTGTACATAGCACCTGGAATTATTTGTTCATAAGAGGATATAAAAGTAGCAACATGTGTATTGGATGAATTATACCAGAATTGTGCTACACCATCTTTTTTGTTTGATGGCTACTTCCTGTGCCTGAACAGTAGTCACAATAAAAAGGATATACAGAATCATTTGGTTCCCTCAGCCTCTTCCTCAGGTACAGGGACTTTCTTGCAGTGGAGGCATGTGTTCACGTGTTCTTCCCGGCCACCTAGACTGATGTGGCACTTGTTAGGAGAACCTGGAGAGGACCATCAAATCTGGGTTCAAGGGTGTGTTTTCTCACAAACTTCTTTACCAGGACCCAGTCTCCGGGGACCAACTTGTGTGATCCTGTATCTCGCTCAGGATCTGGAATGGAGGAGAACACTTCCAAATGGATACAGATTAATTCTCAAGAGAAAGCAGTCACATAATCAGTTAATACATCAAATTGGAGTTGCAACTATTGTAGGAAATAACAACCTAGTCTGGGGGCTGAAGCAAATATTATCCCATAGGGTGACAGATCATGGTTTCCCCTTGGAGTGTACCTAACACTGAATAAGGCTATGGGCAGGCTATCTGGCCAACTCATCCCTGTTTCCTGAGACATTTTAGCATCTTTAGCATTCTAAATTTTATTGTTATTTATTGTTATTTTGTAATTTTATTATTTTATTTATTTAATCTTTCCACCTTCCCACTGCTCTGAGGATGGTATGGGGTGTGGAAAGATAATGTGACCCCTAAAGCTGCCCATATCTTTTTGGTTACTGAGGCCGTGAAAGCCTACCCCTGGTCACTCTCTATAACCTCTGGGACACCATACCTGCACACTATTGCCGTTAAAAATCTTCAAATTCTCCATGGTTTTTGCTGTCAATCAATGCATATTCATATCGACCACTCTTTGACATCTGGACGTGGTCAATCTGTATCCTTTGTAGGGGGTACTGGGCCTTTGCTAGATGCTTCAAAGGTACCTTTTCCGTTCTTTCTGGGTTACATTTAGCATAAATAGTGCATGACTTTCAAAAGTTGTTGGTGAGTGGTGTAATCCTCGGGGCTAAGTAGTATTTATTGATCAGGGTATTCATCAAAGTTTTTGACAGATGAGAGGCACCGTGGGTCTACTGTATCACTGCAGGAAACATTGATTGTGGCAGACACGGCCTCTTGTCTAATTCCATGATCCCTTCAGTTTCTGTGGCTCCTTTCTTGATCCACACTTCTTTTTCTTCTTTATCAGCTGCTTCTTGCTGCTCCTTGAGATGGGTCCTGCTCACAGGAAGGTCTTGTAGAATCATAGTGGTCTGTACCATTTCTTCAGGGGTACCCACTGTACCATCCAGGATGGGTGCATCCAATCCACTGACAACTTCTTGTGTTCTGTTTGCAGCTTGTTCTGCAGCAGTATCTGCCAGGTGATTGCCTTGTGCTTCTTGGGAATCCAGCCTGAAGAACTGTATCTTCGGTGGTGACTGTGTATCCTGTGTGGTACCGTCCAATGCTGTCAGCATACCTAGACCCATCCACAAAGATTGTCAAGTCAGGATTCTCAAGGGCTGTTTCACTGACTGTCGGTAAATGTGAAGTCTCCATTTTCATCACCTCGAAACAGTCATGAGTGGTGAGACGAGCATCTTTCTCTAAAAGGATCCCCCCCTCGAGAAGTGGAAGTAGAGTGGATGGGTTGAGAGTATCACATCGGAGGAGAGTGATGTTATCAGGGACGAGCAAGGCACACTGGAGTCTGAGGTGTCTTGTTGAAGACAGATGCTTGGGCTGTACTTGGTTTAGTATGGCAGCTACGTCATGAGGGGCATTGGTCTTCAAAAGACGGCTCTGAAGCCACTGAGTCCAGTTGACAGGAGTAATACCCAATAGGTCTGAGTCTGTTGCCATGGGTCTGAACCAAAACTTTTGTGGCATGTTCTTGTTTCTCTGAGACAAACAGTTTGAAAGTCTTTTAGTCCCAAAGCGGGGCTGTTGAAAGGATCTCCTTCAGAGCTTCAAAATAGTCCACAGCTTCTGGAGAAAGCGACAAAGGGCATCATAGAGGGGTTGCATCAAGAGGGAGGCTTCTGGGATTCAAGAGCGGCCATAGGAGACTAACCCTAGGAAAGCATGTAAGGGTTTATGACCTTGAGGCAAAGGGATGGCTTTAAATGCAGCAACTCCTTCTTCAGTGAGATGTCGGGTTCCTTGGGAGATGCAGAGGCCTAGGAAATTCACTCTCTCTCTGGACTTGCATCCTTGCTCGTGCAAGTGTTGGAGGAGACTTTCAGAAAAGATTAAGGTGTCCTCAATCTACACAGAGCAGGAAGTCATCTACATACTGAAGGAGTATAACGTCTGGGTGTAACTTCATCCAGTAGTGTATAAGGAAAGGATTGGTGGGACTTTAAGTGAGGTGTAGGGGTGCCGCTCAGGTCCCCCCCTCCATCCCGATTGGATGATAAAAATGAAAGATAAAAAATAACAGGTAGCGGGACTTTATATAAGCACACGGGAGCAAGAATAAAAATTGGTAGCTTTTAATAAATTCAGATTGTCATAGAGTTTTTGTATTCAAATAATTCAATGCATTTTGCTATATATAACTATTTGTACAACTATTACAATTCATTGAAGCCAGAAAAATATACATAAATACATATTCCAACAAGGAATCAATACATGATATGAAATAATAAAAAACATTTAGAACATGGTTGCATGATTGAATAGATAAAATATACAGGTAGGGAAATCAAAAAAAGGGTTTATGAAAAGGAAAAAACCAATTGTATTGGAACGGCCTGACCAGATGCATCTTTGTGTACACTAGGTTGTTGTTGGTTCTATGCGTTTCAAGGTCTTTATACCTATCATCAGGAGCAAAAACCATAGTGATAATCTAAAAAATAAATCAAAAAGGAAAATTTTTATTAAAAAGAAGAAAAAAAGAAAAAAAAAAGGGAAAAAAGAAAAAAAAAGGAAAAAAAACAAAAAACACAGAACGGGGAAGAAGGGTCCCACCTTCATGGACCCAGCCTCCCCATACACTTACATGGTGGTCCTCACAGTGGTGGTGCGGCCATGAAATCCCCAGATCAGACCAAATATGCCCTGTACGGGAGCTGAGGGGACATGCTGTGGACATGCAGTGGTGCGTGCGTCTGTGGGTTGACCGGTCCTGCCTGTCTGTCCTGTTCGGGAGCTGCGACGCTCACTGCGGACCCCCCTCCGCCCTGTTGTGACGTAGGGTGGGCGGGGTTTGTCCTCACTGTGCATCGACGTCACACATCCCGGCCGGACACGCTGGCGTCTTCTTAAGCGCAGCGCTGCCGACCGAGTGACTACTATCTGCTGGCCCATTGGGGGGATGACATGGTTGGTGCCGCCACCTGTGGGACCATGAGACTGCTGGTTCCTGGGCTGTTGGTGCTCTCCCCTTCTCTCCCTATTTGTGGGCCAGCGTCTGACGTTGGGGATGTGTTTGTGGGGACATGGCAGTTATGGGCCTCTTCCCCGCATGGACTTCACACTTTGCACGGGACACACCTGCGTTTATCCACCATCATGCACTTAGGCACCCTTGTTTGGATTTACTCCGGATCAGGTACATACATCTCCCTCTTACCATCCTTCTCTGTTTCCCAATTCTAGTCCATTTCTCCCTTCACCCCTTTCTTGGTTTTCATCTCTATTTTTTCCTTCCTCCACACCCTCTTCCCTTACCCTCCTTTCCTTCCCCCCTTGTTTTTCACTTCCTGCTTTTCTCAATTTCACAGCAACTCTTTTTTATTCTCTCTTTCTCTTTTCCAGTCCATTTTTCCCTTCACTTTTTTCTTTGTTTCATCTTCACTTTTTTCCTCCCTCTACACAGACTTCCCTCACCCTTTCCTATTCCCCCCCCCCCCCCCTGTTTCTCACTTCCTGCTTTTGTCAACTTCACAGCAACTCTCTTCTTTTTTCTCCCCAGATTTGTTTCCATTGATCCACCACTTTTTTCTTTATTGTTACCCCTGCGGGGCGTCGTTCATTTTTGTGTTCTGCCCACCGCAGCATGTCCCCTCAGCTCCCGTGCAGGGCATATTTGGTCTGATCTGGGGATTTCATGGCCGCACCACCACTGTGGGGACCACCATGTAAGTGTATGGGGAGGCTGGGTCCATGAAGGTGGGACCCTTCTTCCCCGTTCTGTGTTTTTTGTTTTTTTTCCTTTTTTATTTTCTTTTTTCCCTTTTTTTTTTCTTTTTTTCTTCTTTTTAATAAAAATTTTCCTTTTTGATTTATTTTTTAGTTTATCACTATGGTTTTTTGCTCCTGATGATAGGTATAAAGACCTTGAAACGTGTAGAACCAACAACAACCTAGTGTACACAATGATGCATCTGGTCAGGCCGTTCCAATACAATTGTTTTTTTCCTTTTTATAAACCCTTTTTTTGATTTCCCTACCTGTATATTTTATCTATTCAATCATGCAACCATGTTCTAAATGTTTTTTATTATTTCATATCATGTATTGATTCCTTGTTGGAATATGTATTTATGTATATTTTTCTGGCTCCAATGAATTGTAATAGTTGTACAAATAGTTATATATAGCAAAATGCATTGAATTATTTGAATACAAAAACTCTATGACAATCTGAATTTATTAAAAGCTACCAATTTTTATTCTTGCTCCCGTGTGCTTATATAAAGTCCCGCTACCTGTTATTATTTATTTTTCATTTTTTTTCATCCAGTAGTCCAGAATGAGGGCCATTACCTTGGCGAATTGGGAAGGGGAGTTCTGGGCACCTTGTGGCATAACAGTCCAGCTAAGTCCTCTACTGTAAAGTATTTTGCTGTGGGCGGTATTCCTGCTGGCAAGGTGTGTGGATTGGCCACAATAGGTGTCTCCAATACAGTAGCTTCATTCACCACCCTAAGGTTTTGTACCATTCTGTCTTTTTCTGGCTCTCCTTTTGCAGTTTGTTTCTTCACTGGGGACAGTGGTGTGTTGCACGGAGATGTGCAGGGTATCAGAGCTCCATTTGACAGAAGGGCTTCAATTTGCTTTGAAATAGATGCAGCTGGAGCTGGCTTCAAGGGGTACTGTGGTCTTCTGGGCAAGGGGGCCCCAGGCTTTAGCTGCACAGGCATGTAGGGACTTGATCCAAAACTTCTTTTGGGATTCAAGATTCCAACCTCACATTATGCATCCAATGATAACAAAAGGGGAACAGAGCATAGCGCTGAGGCATTATCGATGGTCAGCGGTGAGGAGACCAGAACACCACCATCGGGTTGGAAGGAAATAGAAGCCTGGAGTTTGGATAAGACATCAGCCCCTAAAAGATTTAAGGGGCATGTGGAAGAGACCACAAATCTTGCTAGTAGATCAGGAAAGTTGCCCACCTGTAAAGGGCGTGTAAGGGTGTTTTTCCTGGGTGTTCCATCCACCCCTACACATGTTATGTCAATGTCTGATAAGAACGAGGTATCGGATTGTTTTGCGAGAGGGCCTCCTGAGTCTTCAGAGGATACCATTGTAGGGGTAAGTGACACAGGTTTGCCGAAATCCTAGTGGAGAAAGTCTACATGGTCTGGTGGGGGTGGGGGTGGAATGTCATGTCTCCTATTGGACGTCTTCACGTGGGTCACAGTTGGGGCCTGTGGGCAAGCTTCTGCTGTCTTCGGTATTCTCTTCTGGAACGGCCAGATCTTCTTCTGGAATGGCCAGGTCTTCCGCAGTTGTAGCAGACACGTGGAGTTGGTACTGATGGGCGCAGATAGGGTGTGTCAGAGGCCATCATGAGAGGAGCTACTCTCTACTGCTCTGTGAGGATTCTAGACCTAACAACTACTAACTCCATTAGCTCCACTAGCTACTAGCGTCTCAAGCTCCATTAGCTCTATACTCAGACCCTTTCGGATTAACTCTTTAAGATCCGAAATAAATTAATATGTGTCTTTGTTCAACACACTAAAACCCAAATCAGTAAACTTCTTGTGCTATTTCTCCACAGATTCGCCTTTCCTTGCGTGATCTCTTATACACATATAGGCGTCAGGCATTTCAGAGTACATACAGAATAAATGTTTTCTTTTCTCTTTTTTTTTTTCAAAATACTCAGATGTGAATGAGCCCCTAATCTAGATACAGATTTGAGTGAGGAAAACACTTCCTCTTTCGCTCTTCTCTTGGCATAACGCCCAGAGCATAAACTTCCTCTTTCTTTATAATACTGTTAAATATATTCTCAATTGAATGTGAACATTTTAAACTTCATTTTAAAACCAGTTATTGCTAATACAATTACATAATTTGCATAAATATAGCACATTTCCTACATTCACTGTTTTTAGAGAAACCCCTTAAAGTCAGACTCTCAGTGATGAAGGGAAAGAACCGTATTGGGGTTGTTGTCTTTGGTGGTGTGAGGGTCCAGGAACCCATTCAAAGGGGGTTCAGGGAAAGTACTGGGTAATGGTTGCTGGTATGCAAGGGGCGTAAGAGGGGCTGTAAATGTATGTCACCGTATAGGTGGTCAAACTGGATGTTGGACAATGGCACAAAGGAACCCATTCCCCAGCTGATGAGTCATACATGGGGATGGCTCCAATGCAGGGTGTGCCTTACAATGTAACAGTCTGTCGTTTGGGGTGGTACCTGTTCCAGCATGCCTGTCAGCTTGGTGCATCCTGGCAGGGCCGGCGTGACCCTGGTCAGGACTTTAAGAGGAGGGACCGGGTTGGGCCTAAAGTTAGATCCCCTAGTCTATTAGCGTTAGGTTGGGCCGAGTCTGAGTCCCTAGTCCTAGGTCTGTTAGGGCAGGAAGGCCAAGGGGGGGACCACCTGAGGCTTGAGTATCTGTGTTTCCCCCCTTGGGAGCTGTCCGAGTCTTTCCCAGAATGTACACTTGTCACTAGTGGGGTAGGTTGGGCTCTGTAATACGATACCAAGGACTGGTCTATCACCGGATGTATGTGGGTAGGTTCCAGTGGGGGCGGTGGTACAGTTTGGGTCGGGCGTGTGTGACAACAACCACCCGAGCCATATAAAGACAAGTGCACATTGTCTACTATTAAGCATGGTGGGGGAGGTGTCACAGGCTCCTCTGCCGCTTGTAGCAGAGGGGCAGTAGTGTTTTGGGAGTGTGTACTTCCTGGGGTCCAGACACCATTATAGGGCGGTGGCTGGCTGTCTGTCTTAGCTTTTGACCCCTTTTCTGGCTTCTTGTACACATACATAATACAACCATTCTGACATATTTCATGTTCTATCTATCCTTCTTCATGAATGGCTTTGGCAACTTTGAACCAAACGTCTGCTGATTGCAGCAGCCCATGGCCCCACAACAAACCCCTTTCCCTTCTTAAAAGTGTACACCATTCATTCGGCTCTAGCCGACCACCCAAATGCCTAGTGACCCCACACACTTTTGCCAATCTTTTACCTTCCTTGACAGCATCTTCTCCTTCTCGCTCTAATACCAAATCACAAGCCAAATTACCCTCTTTAGGTCTCTCTAACTTCTGCCCCATCGTTAGCTATTGGGAAGTTTATGTGTCCAGGCTCAGGATTTCTATGGCGGTTTTATGAAGCTGTCCTGGACTCGATGGTCCGACAATCCTCTGTCCACCACCTGTCCTTTTTCGGACCACCTTCCAATATATAACACTATCTTGCTACGTTCTGTCTTGATGACTGTGATATTTATGTGTGTCTGCTCAGGACTTTTAACGGGTCATGAGGCTGTCCTGACTCAAGGGTCTGACAATCCTCTATCCGTCACCTGGTACCGTTCAGACCATATCACAGTCTCACGTTAACGAGGACAAAAGACAAAATGGATAGAGAGAGAGAGAGAAAAGAACGTCTACAGTGTTCGACTGCCGTGCAAGTCTTCTTACACGTGTCTTCCCAAAACGTAGATTAGTCACATCCCTGCCCACTCAGGTGGCCACAGGTAAGGGAGCGAGCGGGTAATACGTGACTACTTATTACCCTCAACAAGACAATTAACAAACAGATAAGGAGTACAGTAATTAATAATCAATGCACCACTTTAAATCAAATCTCATTTACATGTTCCAACTCAATACCCAAACTTCTCACTCTGTCTCTTTCCCCTTCTTCTAACCCTTCCGGTTGTTCAGGTTGCAAGGAGCACCTTTCGGCTGCACGTCCTGTTATTCTAGTTTGAGCCTCTATTATTTTCAGTGATTTGCCAACAACAATTTTTATTGGATGATGCACATTCAATCTGAACACCAATAAATGCGGAGTATTTGGCAGTAGGGGTTTGTAACCAAGAGACTCAGCCCTATATCTTGGCTCTACCACTTCAATCAACCCCCAGCCCTCTTCATGTATCCCAAATAACAGACCACAAACACATTTAGGACACGACATAATCAACCAACAACAAAATGTGACCAACAACAAGATATGTGACGGCTGCAGTGGAGTACAGGATTTCTCAAACTGTCACGGGATCCCTCACTCCACTATGCGTGTTCCTGACGCACCCCCCTGGGGTTTCGCTTCCCGGTTGCCCATACTTCTGTACTTATTGTACCCGTGCTTTGCCACACAATTATTTATTTTTATCCCCCCAGGAGGAGTTTAACCACGTCCTGACGCCTTCTCCTAGTCCCAGGAGAAGTTTAACCACGTCAACTAATTTTATCCGTCGTCCATGACTATAAAAGGAATCCCCAACTCCCAACAGCCATCACAAAACACAATGATCGATCAACAAAACAGAACAGAACAAAACAGGCGGTAGATATAATTTGCAGGTTCCTTAACTTATCAATAGACTCGAGGCAAGATTGATACCTGTCTTTGAGGGTCACAGGAAGCCAATATGGGCACAGAGATTGACCAGCCACGGATACAGGATAAACAGTAGACTAGATATACAAGATATCAAAAGTGTCTTACCGTTTCTAGAGTTGATCAGTCTCCTCCTGTATTTCCGCATTGGCTTCTCCTGGTCCCTCCTCAAGATCGGCTACCTGGGATCCTAGCCTCGAGCCCCACGTTGGGCGCCAAAATGTTTTGGATTCAGAATAAAAGTTCTGAAATTATTATATCTACCCCTTTATCAAATTCAAGCATGCATGCCATGATGAAGTGATCATGCTCTGATGCTTAGTTCAGAATGAAAAACTTCTAGTTTATTTCCGCTTTTTTAGTTGGTTTTTATACCCTTGCAAAAGAATACAGTATATGCAAAACATGTTGTTATGACAATTCATAAGATTCTAACAGTGTCAGCAGTTTTTAGCAGTTTCAACAAATTTAGCAATAATTTCAACAAACTTAACAATTAATCAAAGCTATTATTATATGTTGACGTCATGTCTGGTCTTGGTGCGACTTCTGGGAGATGGATGAGGAAGCAACAGGAAACTACAGTCTATTGATAACTGAGTGCGGTTTGGCTTCAGACAGAAAAAGAGGAAGTAGCAAAATATCTGGAAATTCTTAAGGCTCTTTAACATTCAAAACATCTGATGCAATGTTGAATTGAAATAGGCATTTTAATATACCTCACCTGGTAACACCTTATTTACATCCATTAGAAAAACGTAATAAATCGATGGTTATAGCATTGTTGGATAAAGGGGATACAAAACAGGGTCTAATATCACAATTATATGATATACAAGATATCAAAAGTGTCTTACCATTTCTAGAGTTGATCAGTCTCCTCCTGTATTTCCGCGTTGGCTTCTCCTGGTCCCTCCTCGAGATCGGCTACCTGGGATCCTAGCCTCGAGCCCCACGTTGGGCGCCAAAATGTTTTGGATTCAGAATAAAAGTTCTGAAATTATTATATCTACCCCTTTATCAAATTCAAGCATGCATGCCATGATGAAGTGATTACGCTCTGATGCTTAGTTCAGAATGAAAAACTTCTAGTTTATTTCCGCTTTTTTAGTTGGTTTTTATACCCTTGCAAAAGAATACAGTATATGCAAAACATGTTGTTATGACAATTCATAAGATTCTAACAGTGTCAACAGTTTTTAGCAGTTTCAACAAATTTAGCAATAATTTCAACAAACTTAACAATTAATCAAAGCTATTATTATATGTTGACGTCATGTCTGGTCTTGGTGCGACTTCTGGGAGATGGATGAGGAAGCAACAGGAAACTACAGTCTATTGATAACTGAGTGCGGTTTGGCTTCAGACAGAAAAAGCGGAAGTAGCAAAATATCTGGAAATTCTTAAGGCTCTTTAACATTCAAAACATCTGATGCAATGTTGAATTGAAATAGGCATTTTAATATACCCCACCTGGTAACACCTTATTCACATCCATTAGAAAAACGTAATAAATCGATGGTCATAGCATTGTTGGATAAAAGGGATACAAAACAGGGTCTAATATCACAATTATATGATATATTATATGATAAGTTCCAAGCATTAGTGGAGATACCAGCAAGGACACCATGGACTCGTGATCTGGGGTCAATAACAGATGAACAATGGGCAGTGGCACTGTCAGCAGTACCCAGGTTCTCTCTATCCCCTACGTAAAACCTAAGTGAAACATATAAATACAAACACCTCCAATATAACACAGTGCACAACAAACCAACTACCAGACATAGACCCACAAATAACAGTCAGACAGGTATATACAATAAATAGGGGATGCCAGAATCGTAAACATAGCCAGGCCAGGGTCATCAACGGGAGATCAGCAGATGGGGGCAGGGAGCAAACAGGACGGGGAGAGGATGGACGGATCAGGCTGCAGGGCAAAGGTAAAGGTAACATTGTACAGGAGGGACAGGTTCAGGTACAGGACACAGGGTTCAGGTAACAGTTTCAGAGACAAGGTCAGGTTCCAAGATCACAGGTACAGGACAGGGCGCAAGGATGATACCAAGGCAAGTGTGTGTGTGTTTTCCGGGTATTAATACACATCTCCTGCAATCAGGCTCAGGTGACACCTGATCGCAGGAGATAATGTCGTCCCCACACTGCCAGGAAACACCCGTACTGCTACCCCAGGATCAAATGGTGCCACCAGCAGGTGAAACCTTTCCTGACAGTACCCCCCCTTGATGGAGCGGCCTCTAGATGCTCCAACTAGCCGCTGCTGAAAAAAGTCCATGGCATCAAGCCGGGCAGTGGACAGAGGCATATCAAACTGGGCAAGAAAAAAGTCCAAAGCATCAAGCCGGGCAGCGGGCAGAGTCACCTCAAGCTGGGCATGAAAAAAGTCCATGGCTTTAAACCGGACAATGTCATGCTGGGCGGTGGGCACAGGCACATCAAGCTGGGCAGCGGGCGCATCAAGCTGGGCCACAGGCATAGACATATCAAGATTGGCAGCAGGCACATCAAGCTGGGCAGCAGGCACAGACATATCAAGCTTGGCAGGGGGCACAGGCACATCAAGCTGGGCAGCGGGCACAGACACATAAAGCTGGGCAGCAGGCACATCAAGCTGGGCAGCAGGCACAGGCACATCAGGCTGGGCAGTGGACAGAGGCACATCAGGCTGGGCAGTGGACAGAGGCACATCAGGCTGGGCAGCGGACAGAGGCACATCAGGCTGGGCAGTGGATAGAGGCACATCAGGCTGAGTAGCAGGCGATGAGTCATCTGGCTGGGCAGCAGGCTCCGGGTCATCTGGCTGAGTAGCAGGCTCCAGGTCATCTGGCTGGGCAGCAGGCTCCGGGTCGTCTGGCTGGGCAGCAAGCTCCATGTCGTCTGGCTGGGTAGCAGGCTCTGGGTCGTCTGGCTGGGTAGCAGGCTTCGGGTTGTCTGGCTGGGTAGCAGGCTCCAGGTCATCTGGCTGGGTAGCAGGCTCCGGGTCGTCTGGATGGGTAGCAGGCCTCGGGTCATCTGGCTGGGTAGCAGGCTCTAGGGTAATTTGCCTGTGCAGCGAGCACCATATTAGCAGGCTGGGAAACGGGCCCCCATAACTTCAGGCCGGGAAACAGGCCCCCATAACTTCAGGCCAGGAAACAGGCACCGGAACATCAGGCTGGGAAAAGGGCACAGAAACTTCATGCTGGAACATGGGCAATGGAACTTCGGGCTGGAACACGGGCACCGAAACTTAAGGCTGGAACACGGGCACCCGGAACTTCAGGCTGGAACACGAACACAGGAACTTCAGGCTGGGACACGGGCACTGAAACTTCAGGCTGGAGCAGCCAGCAGAGCTGCTGTGAGCAGTGCATGTACCCAGACCACCAAAATTGCATCGCCATTTAAGGGGGCCACCCAACGCATGAAAACCTGCATTCTTCCGGACTGCCGCAGAAGAACTGCTACGCATTACAATTAGTTCTTGCTACTTGGGCTATAGGCATATCTGAACACTATCTTTGATCTGAGTTAAATACATTGCTGCCATCTACTGCTGTAAACTAAAGCTGCCATTGAACCCAGACTGCTGAACTGGATTAACACTTTGACTCCTGTTTAACCAACCCTTGTATGTTAACATTGAATCTTTGAACTGCTGTATTGACCTACCATTCTAGTTTTACCAATGGAAAGAGCAGAGGACCTAATACTGCCGGCTTCTCTTGTGTGGTAGTGCTATAGAATATTAGAAATGTATGTAGCGCTTCCTGTCCAGCGATGTACTGGTATGTCACTGGATAGGAATAGTGATATCTTGGTCATTGCTGCAGTGTTCCCCAAGCCAATGGGAAGCCCGGTAAGCATGCGACTAGTGGCATCTGCTTCCTGGGACATTATATGATATTGTTCCTCCGACGGTGGGATATCAGAAACCGGAAGCGACAAGAATTTAGTCACTTCTGGTTACAGTTTTTGTTTGCTTGGCTCTTACTGGCCAGTGATGCAGCCAGTCAGAACGATCTTTGTCTGATGGGCTGCATAGGAGACCTGTCAAGACTCTGCTCAGCTCTTCCTTCCTCTGAGCTGGCGGCTCAGCTTTCGGCTAATTGCCAGCTCCTAGCTCTCCACAGTGACTCACCTGTTGATGATATCCTGCTCGTCAGTCCTGCCTACTTAAGCCATCCAGCCCAGATGGTCTCTGCCTTCACCTTGGTCAACATCACAGAGACTATTGTAATAATATTGTGAATGAGGTAGAGAGCGGTCGCAGTTAGCTGCCTCTGTCGGCCTGCATCTCAATACCCCATAACAGGGACAACAACCCCTAAAGAGGGGGAAGGGGGGGGGACTATTGCGGTACTAATAAAGTGAAAATTACAGTACACAAAGGTAGAGAAAGAGGGCAATAAGGTAGTATAAAAATTCCATTTTAATAGAAAACATAATTAAAAAATTGTAACAATATCACATAACAGTTGTAATTTAAAAATGGAAGCAGTCAATACAACCAATTGGATTACAACCCATAGTGTTAGTAGACACAAATAGAGCTTGAATTCTCGACCGGTTTCCCCCCGTGGCGGACACAGGGGATGACTAAACAGCCTCTGAATGAATAAATGGGATGGTAAGATAAAAGGGTATGGACTGGAAAATCAATTAGGAGGGATTTTCCAGTCCATACCCTTTTATCTTACCATCCCATTTATTCATTCAGAGGCTGTTTAGTCATCCCCTGTGTCCGCCACGGGGGGAATCGTTTGAGGCCGTGTATACCCACCGGGAGCCGTAGAACGGGTGAGCTCATTCTTTCCCTACCTAATTGTATATAATTGTGTAATATTCTCTCTAAATGTTTGTGCTGCATTAACAATGTTACTATGAGAAAAAAAAAATTTTTTGTGTGTTATACTCATTACAATTATCATATGTTGCACCACAGATATTGCTCTCCTGAGGAAGCGGTAAAACCGCGAAACCGGTCGAGAATTCAAGCTCTATTTGTGTCTACTAACACTATGGGTTGTAATCCAATTGGTTGTATTGACTGCTTCCATTTTTAAATTACAACTGTTATGTGATATTGTTACAATTTTTTAATTATGTTTTCTATTAAAATGGAATTTTTATACTACCTTATTGCCCTCTTTCTCTACCTTTGTGTACTGTAATTTTCACTTTATTAGTACCGCAATAGTCCCCCCCCTTCCCCCTCTTTAGGGGTTGTTGTCCCTGTTATGGGGTATTGAGATGCAGGCCGACAGAGGCAGCTAACTGCGACCGCTCTCTACCTCATTCACAATATTATTGCAATAGTCATTTGGGATGATGGTACTTTTATCTGGTCATTTACCTTTTTGATTTGAACGCTCCTCCTCCTTTATAGTATCACAGAGACTATCTCCTGCGTTCTTGTTAAAGACTTGCTTGGCTGACATTCCTTTTGGCTCCAGATCCTGCTTGCTGTTCCACTACACTGATCTCTGGCTTCCTGACTTTCTGGCTTGTCTGACTATCCATTCCGGTTACCAAACTTTGGCGAAGTCCATGAATTCAGAAGATGCAGTCAATCCACTTGTTGGTAATATTTTTTCCAGATTGGATAAGCAGGATCACCACATGGATCAGTTTGCCATGACGTTACAAATGCTCCTGAGTTGCATGGCTCACCTGGAATCTCAAACTGTGGCTGCTCCGGTACAACCTATGTAGCAGGCCGTCCCTGCTGCTGCTCCAGTCTCTGCGCAGGCACCCACCTCGAGTATTACCTCTATGAAAGGTATGTCTGGTTCCGCTCTACTTCCCCAGCAATTTGGGGGCGATCCAGTCTAATGCAGAGGGTTTCTCAACCAGAATAAGATATACTTTGGGATGCTGCCCCAGGCTTTTCCCACAGACAGAAGCAAAGTAGGTTTTGTAATATCTTTGCTTTCTGAGACAGTCTTGGCCTCTCAGAAACCAAGGTTAAAATCTTAACATCCGAGGTGATGAGGGAGATAGGTCAATTTGATTCAGGTAATAACGGCATTAGACTCATAAAGTGAGGTATAAAAATCAACAAATGTGCTCTGGATACTACTTGTATCATACATTATCATCCCCCCAGTATCTTTAACTACTGCAATAGCTATCGGACCCTCTTGTGCTTGAGCTATAACAGACAACATACGCCCTACCTGCTCCCCCATCTTATAATGTTTTTGACTTTGAAAATATCTGTTATTTTCTGCTTTAGTGAGGGATAAGGTTCTATAAACTTTTTGGGCCTCCTGCCAGGCTAAGTGTCTTTCTTCTGTGGGATCTATGATGTAATCACAGATCCCTCTATGGGAGACGTAAAAACCTGTTGTCTTGAGTTACCCTAAGTTTGTGGCTTCTTTTAAAAGGGTATTTGAAGTTCCCGCACGCTCCGCTTCTGCTACCAAGTGCCTCATGCCCATCAAACAGAGAACGAGAACTGTTGCAGATTATGCCATTGAATTCTGTACTCTAGCAGCAGAGGTTGCTTGGAACATTGAGGCTCTTGTGGCTGCTTTTTCTCATGGTCACTGGGATACCATCAAGGATGAGATAGCAGCCCGAGATATACCCACTGAGCTGGAGAAGTTGATCACGTTTGCCATCCTCATTGACTTCAGACTCAGAGAAAGACTCTCTTTTAAGGAGCGCTTGCGGATGCCTCCTGTTCATTTGTCTCCAAGCTTTGCAGTCCCACCCTTGCCTCCCTCTCCTCCCATGCCTTCTGGTACCGAGTCGGTCAGTGAAGGTGAACCCATGCACTTGGGCTTCATGCGTCTCTCGATGAGAGAACCCTTAGGAGGAGGGAGAGATTGTGCCTTTATTGTGGCCAGGCAGGTCACTTTTTGAAGTCTTGTCCTACTCGTCCAGGGAACGCCTGAACTTTGAGGTCCTGTCCTGTTTCATCCCCAGTTATCCAGAAGGATAAGCACCTGGTTTTGGTTACCCTTTCTTGAGCTGAGTTGTCCATCGAGATACAGGCTCTAATCGACTCTGGAGCTGCAGGCCTGTTCATTGATGCTGCCTTTGTATTGAAGCACTCAATTCTGCTGAAGCTGCGTGACACTTCACTTGCCATTGAGGCTCTTGATGGGAGACCTCTACAGCCTGCCCATGTGACTCATGAGACTGTTCCTTTGTCCATGGGCGTAGGTGAGATAATCCAATTCCAAGTTATTTCCTCACCTAAGTTTTCGCTGGTTATTGGTTATCCTTGGTTACAGAGGCACTACTCCTCTTTTGATTGGCTCCATGCTGAGTTTCTCTCCTGGTCACCACAATGCAGTAAGACATGGTTCCAGAAGGTAGCCAAGGTCCTCTGCACCTCTTCACTCTCCTCCCTGCCAGAGGAGTACCGCAATTTTAGCAATGTCTTTGACAAATGTCAAGCTGGTAGTTGGCCTCCACACCAGTCGTATGATTGCACAATTGACCTTCAACCTGGTGCCCTACCCCCTCGTGGCCCGGGTTTACCCTTTGTCGGTCTTAGAGGATAAGGCCATGGAGAAGTATGTTGCAGATGCACTTTCTCGAGGTTTCATCTGCAAATCCTTGTCTCCTGCTGGTTCTGGTTTCTTCTTTGTGAAGAAGAAGAGTGATGAACTGAGACCCTGTATTGATTATAGGGGTCTCAATCGTTTCATGATTAAGAATGCCTATCTGATTCCGTTGATTACGGAGTTATTTGACTGCCTCAAAGGGGCAACGGTTTTCCCAAAGCTTGATTTGAGAGGGGCATAAAATCTCATGAGGATTAAGGAGAGCGACGAGTGGAAAACTGCGTTTACGGCTGCTGATTGGCATTGATGGCTGCTGATTGGCCATAGCATGCACCTGACCTGCATGCTTTGGCCAATCACAGTGCACTCTGCTGTGAGAGCCATGATTGGCCAAAGGAAGGGTGCCTTCAGCCAATCATGGCTCAGGGGGCTAAGTCCACGCCCCACACTATATAACGCTGCTTACACAGCGGCCGTATAAAGTGTTGTTAGCTAGAGGCAGGCAGTTTAATATATATATATATATATATATATATATATATATAGTGTAGTCAGTGTAGTGCAGACTATATATACAGTGCAGGCAGTATATATATATATATATATATATATATATATATATATATATATATATATATACAGTGTAATATATATATACTCTGCATTCAGTGCATTCAGTGTAGACTATATATTACTATTATTATTATACGGGATTAATATAGTGCCAACAGTTTGTGCAGCGCTTTACAACATGAGGGCAGACAGTACACTTACAATACAAATCAATACAGGAGGGATCAGAGGGCCCTGCTCGTTAGAGCTTACAATCTAGAAGAAGAATATATATATATATACAGTGCAGTCAGTGTAGAATATATATACAGTGCAGGCAGTGTAGTGTGTGTGTGTATATATATACTGTATTTATCGGCGTATAACACGCGCTGGCGTATAACACGTACCCCAAGTTTAGGAGGGAATTTTAAGGAAAAAACTTTTAGGAGGGAAGTTTAAGGAAAAAAAACTCACATTTAAATGCCCATCAATGCAGCCTTATCAGTGTCCATCTGCAGCCTTGTCAGTGTCATTGCAGCCTTGTCAGTGCAGCCTTGCCCCAGTGCAGCCTTGCCCCAGTGTCCATTGCAGCCTTGTCATTGCAGCCTTTCCCCGTGCAGCCTTACCCCAGTGTCCATTGCAGCCTTGTCAGTGCAGCCTTGCCCCAGTGCAGCCTTGCCCCAGGGTCCATTGCAGCCTTGTCAGTGCAGCCTTGCCCCAGTGCAGCCTTGGCCCCAGTGTCCATTGCAGCCTTGAATGGATTTAAAATTGGCACCGCCGAGATCGCAGGGACTGGGTGGGGCAGAGCGAGCGCCACCGAGATCGCAGGGACTGGGCGGAGCTGAGATACACATAGCCGAGTGTACGCGGCTCCTCTCGGCTCCGCTCACAGTCACGCCCAGTCCCACCCTATGATGGACATAACACAGGTCCAATGGTGGGACAGGGGGCGTGACTGTGAGCGGAGCCGAGAAGTACACTCGGCTATGTGTATCTCGGCGGCGATCGCTCCATTCACAATCAGCAGAGATCAGCGGGGATCAGCGTATAACATGCACCCACGATTTTCCCCTGATTTTAAGGGGAAAAAAGTGTGTGTTATACGCCGATAAATACGGTATATATATATAGATATATATATATATCTATATATATATACAGTGCAGTCAGTGTACAGTAAATAATACAGTGTATTGAAGTGATTAAGGGGAACCCTATGACAGAATTAAGAAAAAAAAATGGCATGCCTCCCCCAGTCCATACCAGGCCCTTTGGGTCTCGTATAGATTTTAAGGGGAACTCCACGCCAATATTTCTTTAAAAAACAGCATGGGGTCCCCCCAAAATCCATACCAGGCCCTTTGGGTCTGGCATAGATTAAGATAAGGGGAAAAAAGGCTGCTTGCCATCAACATGGGGACGGTGCTTTGGGGTCCTCACAACTGTCCATCGGGTGGCGTGATTGAAGATGGATGTACATCGCATACATTTTTTTTTTCTTTCTTAAGGAATTGTCAAAAACTGTCTTTTGTGTTTTTTACTTTTTGACACTTTTTTTGGTGAATGGGTAGGGGTACAATATACCTCATACCCATTCACATAGGGTGGGCGGGATCTGGGGGCCCTTTTGTTAAAGGGGGCTTCCAGATTCTGATAAGCCCCCCACCCGCAGACCCCCACAACCACCGGGTCAGGGTTGTGGGGATGAGGCCCCTGTCCTCCAGGCTGCATGCTCGGATAAGGGTCTGGTATGGATTTTTATGGATTTTGGGGGCCCCCTGAAGGGCCTGGTGGGGGGGAACCCACGCCAATTTTTTCTTTGGGTTTTTATCTATTTTGCCTGGAGCCAGCAATACATTACAGCTGCAAGCAATTTTAAACTACATTTTTTCATTTAGAAATGTCATTTTGCTGCGGCATTGTAATACATATCACATAGATGCACCACTTTACAGGCAGACTAAAGGGAACCCCCAGGCACGCTATTTAAAGGAATATTTCATTTTTATTGTTTCACTTTAAGCATTATTAAAATGCTCCTGAAAAAATGGTCATTTTAAAAACTTTTTTTTTGTATTGATACACATCCCCTAGGGCAGTACCCGGGTCCCCATACACTTTTTATGGCAATAACTTGCATATATGCCTTTAAAATTAGAACTTTTGATTTTTCATGTTCGTGTCCCATAGACTTTAATGGGGTTTGCATGTTTGCACAAATTTTTTGCCTGTTGGTGCGAACCGAACCGGGGGGTGTTGGGCCCATCCATAATTAAGAGGACCTGTCACGGCCCATGATATCACAAGAGATGTTGTTCATTCCTTGTAAAAGCAATAAAGTTAATAAAAAAAGAGAGTGTTTTTTTTAAAAATAAAATAAATAATAATAATAATAAAAAATATATATTTTAAAGTGCCCCTGTCCCCCTGTGCAAATTCGAATGTGCATGTGGTCCTGCACGCATATGTAAATGATGATCATGGGAGGTATCACCACAAACGTTAGACTGAGGGCAATAATTCCAGCTCCAGACCTCCTGTGTAACTCTAAAATGGTAACCTGTAAAGGCTTTTAAAGTGTCGCCTATGGAGATTTTTCTGTACCGTAGTACCATGCATGGTATTTTATAGTGTCACATGTTTGGTATCTTTTTACTCGGCGTAATGTCATCTTTTATATTTTACCAAAATGTTTTTATTATATTATGTTTTTGTGCATTAAAATGAATTTAAGTGCATTTTTTTCCCAAAAATTTGCCTTTGAAGAAACAAAAATATTGCGCGACATAAAAATATGCAAAATATCAATTTTTTTCTATAGGTCCTCTACTTACAAATTATAGAATGTTAGGGGGTTTTAAGTAGTTTTCTAGCAAAAATAAAATTATGTTTTTTACATGTAGGAAAGAGATTTCAGAATTGGCCCGGACTGGAAGTGGTAAATAGCATTTTCAATTTGTGGTGCTCAGACAAGTTAAAGTGGTTCTAAAGGCTCAAGGTTTTTTACCTTCATGCTATGCATGAAGGTAAAAATGCCTTCTGTGTTCAGCAGCCCCCCAGCCCCCCCATAATACTTACATCAGCCACATCTCGATCCAGCTATCTGCAGGAGACCCTCTTCCTCCTCATTGGCTGAGACAGCAGTGGAAGCCATTGAGAAGAGAGAGGGGGCGGGGCAGAGCCACATCTCTGTGTGTGAATGGACACACAAAGCCACTGTTTGGGAGCGAGCCTGCTTGGGTGCCCCCATTGCAAGCTGCTTGCTCTGGGGGGGGGGCACTCAGCAGGAGGGAGGGACCAAGAGCGCCAGCGAGAGACCCGAGAAGAGCAGGATTGGGGCTGCTCTGTGGAAAACCATTACACAGAGCAGGTGAGTATGATATGTTTGTTACTTTTTTTTGTTTTAAAGAAAGCCTTTGGAATCACTTTAAAGTGTTTGTACAGCCACTTGTAAAGTCTCTCCAATTCCCCCTGTTAGATAATGCTATGTTCCCCTGTGTATGTGATTTAAAAAAAAAAGCCACTGTGTACCTTATTCCATAGCGCTGATTTGTGCTCACATGACCGCCCAGCTCTCTCCTCTCCCAGGCTGACAGCTATAGTGGGAGGGACTCTCGCTGACCTCAGCTGGGAGCAGGAGAGGAAGAGAGAACCAGGTGGTCACGTGAGTGCCAATCGGCGATGTCGAATGAGATACACAGCAGCTTTTTTTTTTAACTCCATCAGGAGGGGAGGACCAGGGAGCTGACAGGCAGGGAGGGGGTGGGGGAGAGGACAGAGGAGAGCTGTAAATGACAGAGACATGTAAACTGACCACGGTGTAAGGGCTCAGCAGCCATAATAAATGGAGGCCAGTTATGGGGGGGGGGGACCAGGCAGGATCAGGCAGGTATTTCAGGTGTTACAGGGGGCCAAATCACACAGCACAAGCACTGTGCTGTATAACATGCTTTAGCCGGTTCAATACCGGGCATTTTCACCCCCTTCCTTCCCAGACCAATTTTTAGTTTTCAGCGCTGTCGCATTTTAAACGACAATTGCGTGGTCGTGCGACGTTATACCCAAACAAAATTGATGTCCTTTTTTCCCCCACAAATAGAGCTTTCTTTTGGTGGTATTTGATCACCTCTGCGGTTTTTATTTTTTGCGCTATAAACAAAAGAAGAGCGACAATTTTGAAAAAAACACACTTTTTAAAATTTTTGCTATAATAAATATCCCAATTTTTAAAAAAACAAAACAAATTTTTTCCTCAGTTTCGGCCGATACGTATTCTTCTACATATTTTTGGTAAAAAAAATCGCAATAAGCATATATTGATTGGTTTGTGTAAAAGTTATAGCGTATATAAAATACGGGATAGATTTATGGCATTTTTAAAAAAAAATTATTTATTTATTTTTTTACTAGTAATAGCGGCGATCGCAATTTTTTTTCGTGACTGCGACATTATGGCGGACACATCGGACACTTTTGACACATTTTTGGGACCATTCACATTTATACAGCGATCAATGCTATAAAATTGCATTGATTACTGTGTAAATGTGACAGGCAGTGAAGGGGTTAACCACTAGGGGGCGGGGAGGGGTTAAATGTGTTTCCTAGGGAATGCTTCTAACTGTAGGGGGAGGAGACCGATCGGTGTTCCTCTGTTCTGGGAATACAGATCGCTCTCCTCTGAGCTGACAGGACGTGGATCTCTGTGTTTACACACAGAGATCCACGGTCCGGCCCGGTTAACGGCAATCGCGGGTGCCCGGCGGACATCGCGGCTGCCGAGCACACGCACTGGGTCCCGAGCAACCCCTAGGCGGCCGGGAACCCGAGGCCGTCATATGACGTCCACCCAGGATGGGAGATCCCATCTGTGGACGTCATATTACTATAGGCGGGTAGGGAAGTGGTTAAAGGTACAGGATTCATTTTTTTTTTTGGTTACAAACACTTTAAGTTCTGCTTCAACAGGTATGCCTTGCTTCAGTAATTTTTTTATAGCAACACGGCTGATTTATGGCTGATGGATTGAAAAGCATACAGGATTCAAAATGCACCCACTAGGTACAAACAATAGGGGTAAATTCCCTTTTCTTAAACTTGAGGTTTATGTTTATAAATGTTATTGTTCATATATATATATATATATATATATATATATATATATATATATATATATATACAGTAAAAATGTTAGATTTTTCAATCACATTTAGGTTTGCTCAGGCAACATGTCTACCAGTCAAGCATGTTGTCAGCATGGTGGCAGGTTGTGTACTGATAAGTCTTTAGAGGCTTCAGAATACTCATTATTTGTATAAACCCAAAAGAACTAACTTGTCAGTCCACAGAGTTCAGCTAAACACTTTTTTTTTAGATCCCCTTGCAAACAGCTTTGTCATTACCTGACAGCCATGTGATGTGAAGCCAATTAGGCAGAAAAAAAGGCAATTGTTCACTTTGCATAAGAATAGACTGTGATTTAGAGTCTCCAAAAAATAGCTGTTGATTGACGTGAAGTAAAATTATTTGTGCCATCCTCCGATTACCTTGGATAGTAAATAAGTTTGACTAGTTTGACTATGGTAATACTGAATGTTTAACAACATACATTGTAGAAAAATTTTGACTGTAGGAACAAACTCTATATCTAATCCAGCTCCCTGTTTTTCAGTATACTATTTACGGTGTTTGGCAGCTGAGCTATATTTAGGCAATTAACTGAAACTCCATCTTTACTACATATATTGCAAATAATTTAACAACATATCTGCTTCTGTTTTGAATATATTATACACCCCTTTGAACTAACTTTTATAAAAAGAGAGGTTGCATGGGTGGAAAAAATACATTTGGAGCTTGTCAATAAGTGTAGCAAACCAGCCAAATTTTAAAATTTTTTTCTCAGGCTGATTTCATATCTGTGTAGCACATGACAAAGTCAAGAAAATGTAACTACCAGTTTGGAAGTTACCAGACACATCCTGAAGCAATGAAAAGTATTTTGTAAAGCTTTTATTGGCGGGCAGCTAATAAAAATAATTTACATTCCAGGGAAGAGAGATACGTATACTAAAGTGTTACTAAACCCAGGACCCTGAATTCACTATATCTGGTCTCCCACAGTACACAGAACACAGATATGCAATCATTTTAGTAAATATAAACTGCTAAATATCTTTTCTCATCAGCAGTATATAGTAGTCCTATGACTTTTATGAGTGTCTGGTTAAAGCTTGTAGGAGGAGTTTACATTCTACTCTGATTATCCTATGAGGCTACAGGATCCCTGACCCTGTGTCTGGACAGTGCTGATTGGCCGTGTGCTGACCACATGCACCCTCTGAAGAAATAAAAAAAAACTCTCTAGCAATACACCCCAAACTGAGCATGTGCAGAGTCATAAGGCTCTGTTCTATCAGGAGATGGATTGGGGACTGTGGAAGAAGGGGAGAATCAGAGAAGACAGGATCAAACAGCCTTTTTACACAATGCCTAGGAGCTTAGGTACCACAGTGAATATAACAAGCATGCTTTACTGCATATACAGACTGATTTTGCTGTTGTGGTTTTAGTAACACTTTAAGACACTATTTACATACCAATTTTGAATATTTTTTTTTTTAGTCCACCCAAAATCTATATTGTGTTGGCAAGCTGAATAATGTGCCACCATTCCTTAATTATCAGGAACTCTGGCAAGGTATCCCTTCCATAGTTCCCAGCTCTGCTCCACCATGTTTTGGAGTTTTATTCCGGGTATTCATACATCTCCTGCATTACCCATGATATACAAGAGCGATATCTCATGGTAATAGGATAACCACGGGGGCACATTGGAAAATACACCTCTGAGAATAGTAATGAGAGAGTAACAGGAAAAGATAGGGAGAAAATGCGGGAAAGGGAAAGATGAAGAAAGGGAAATATGAAAGGAAATGGGGGGTGCTTTTTATTCATGCCAATGTCAAGTATCTTATTCATGCCAATGTCAAGTACATTCATTATGTACCCAACACTAAATAAAGAATCACCTGAATGTTTAAACATATCAGTCATTAAAACACCTAAATCAAACACTTTAATTAGGCATTATTATGATACCCCCAAGGGATAAAAATGGGGAAGGAAAAAGACAGAGAGGAAGAGTGAAAAGCTACAAGAGGAATTAGAAAGAGGAAGAAGAAAGGCAAGGGCAGGGAACAGGGATGAATGTAGAAGGCAAAAGAAGGGAAATGGAAAGAAGAAAATAAACTATAAAGGAATCGTGGAAAATCCTGGAAGCAACTATTCCAAATAGTGTGTCACATCCCACTCACAATTAATTCCTTTTCTGATACAAGTATCCAATTTAAAAATCCGAAACACTTCTCATCTACTCATAAAGGAAAATTGATCTCCTCTACCTAGTAAGACAATCCCCCCCCCTTTCTTCAATATGAACTCTGAAAGAGTCTGTATACCAGACCCTATGTTGTTCTACAAAGTGTCTCACTACATTAGTGGGGTTTTTTTGTCCATAGATGGTAGAGGTAGTCTTGGACTTGATCGCACAGTCATTTTGTTTTCCTAGCAAAATATTGTTTCCTGCATGGTAAACATAAGATCACATACATAACATATTTAGTTGACAGGAAATTTTATATGTTGATAATTTGGCAGAATGGAGCCTGTTTTGTGCTCTGCTGCTGGGTGAACTATTGTAACCTCAACTCTTAAGCATATTAGTTCACTAGGGGTTCTATGCAGAGTACCAAGTATATCCTCCTTTAGGAAGTCTACATTGAGTGCAGGCTCCCCATTTCCTAGATCACCACTGGCATGAGTAAAAACAAATGGGGATTTCACTTACAACCTTGCACGGGGTTATGGGGTGAACATCTTCATTACTCACCATATCACTATATGTGGCCCTGCTTTACTAGAACACACATTAAACCGGTCTAGATAAATTGCAAACTAACTTAACTTGCTAGTACGTATTTTAGAACTCCCCAGTCTAAAATATTTTGATATTATCAAAATATTGATATTAATATTGCAGAACATCATGACACATTAAGTATAAAATCTCATGCCAATCACAGCATCCAATACTTGTTATCCTTCCCCCATTTCCTATGTGTGAATACCAAGGATATATGAGATATATAGAACCATGTAGGTAACTGTTGATGTGAACATATTGATGTAAGTGACTATGTAAAATTATATGTACTATGATGTATTACATATACCATTATGTATAACATATGTATATTTTTGGATTCTGAGGTTTATTTGATCTTAATAATGTAGAATGTTCCTCTCCATATTCTTCCAAAGAAGCTTTATTTGTGAAACATGTTGAAAAAGGAGACTTTCTTGAAAAATAAATATATGGAACCCCTTGAGAAAGTGATACATACTTTGCATACAGTAAAAGGGGGGGGGGGTGACCACTTATGTGGTATTCCCTTGAAGGAGAGGAATTATTTGTGACCTGATTCTATTGTACCTCGATAAAAGGAGGATGGATCTGTACAGTTTCTAAATGATATGTGAATAAACATTGTAATTTTTTATTTACTTTTTGGGGAATTATGAAGTACTTACAGTATAAGCACCTTCAAGTGGTTGTAAACCCCAGACATAAAATATGAACAAAGCATATTTTCCTGACACCAAGGGAAAAATGGTGATAGGGGAAGGAGCTCCAGCTGATTGACAGCCTCAGCTCTGTTCCTGTGTGCAGTGTGAAGGGGTGTGTCTCTTTTCTCCAATCAGCTCTCAGAGCTCTTCTTGCTGAGCTCTGCAGAGTGTACTTTCAGCTTTCTGTCCCCTTTTTTTCTGAACTATCACACAAGCTTTAAAAAACTGGACCTTGAACGAATATGGAGAAGAGGAGACTGCAGATAAACGGGTATAACTTATATAATATTTGTTTAATCACCGTGTATCACCTGATGCCAGTCGCTTCACTGGGTATATGTAAGGGCTTACAACCACTTTAAAAGCCTAACCAAACCATTTTTGTTTAAATATATTTGTAGTACTAAATGCAGCACACAAAACATGAAACTGTGCAGCAGAGAACATACTGTATAGTGCAGCTTACAAAGTGGTGAAGTATAGAACACGAAGTGTACTGCACAGAGTACAGTGAAGGGAGATGTGGAGCAGAAACACACACAATGCAGTGTACATAATAGGAAGGTGTACAGCACAAATAGAAGACTTCATTGTAAGCACTGTGCAATTAGGCTCCACTCCTCTAACAGCAAACTAAGTAGAAGAGTAGTTAAAGAAGACCAGCAATGCTGCTGGAGCAGAATGAGGCCAGCCAGGCCTGTGCTGGCCATCGGGACTACCGGGAGATTCCCGGTGGGCCGATTGGCAGCGGGCCACTACAATGACTCAGATGTCAGACAGTGACTGTGTCACTGTCTCTCTCCGTCTGAGCGTCGCCTGGCGCCGGGCGGCTCCGCTCCTGCACTCGGCGGGCGGGCCGGCCGCCGGCGTCACAAAAGAACAGGCAGGCATTGACACTCCCCCAGGCACTCCCCCTAACAGCTATCAATATAGCTATTTGGGCGGCCTCTTTGTCCCGGCGCCGTGACGTCACTCACGGACGGAGGGCGGAGGCGGCCCGGGGACATAGGAGGAGGCGGAGCAGAAGTTCTGAACCACCACCAGCAACAAGTACAGAGAGACCAAGGCTATAGTGTCACTGAGTCTGTCATCATTCAAGTAAGCAGCAGTGCAGCACTATAGTAATAATAACTTTTCTAATAATAATAGTAATTACTAGTAAGTAACTGAATATACAGCATGGAGGGGGGGAGGGGTAAATCTGTACTGTATAAATGTACTGCCTCTGGTCATGGTTAAATTATTCATCAGTTACCATGGCCAGTGGCATTAAAAAATTAATAATTGACCAGTGGCATTAAATTAATATTAATGCCAGGCATTAATATTAATTTAATGCCACTGGTCAATTATTAATTTAATGCCACTGGCCATGGTAACTGATGAATAATTTAACCATGACCAGTGGCAGTACATTTATACAGTACAGATTTACCCCTCCCCCCCTCCCCCCACCATGCTGCATATTCAGTTACTAAAAGTAACTGAATATGCAGCATGGCGGGGGGAGGGGGGGGGGGTAAATCTGTATTGTAAATGTACTGCCATTGGTGATGGTTAAATTATAAAGTAACTGAATATGCAGCATGGTGGGGGGAGGGGGGGAGGGGTTAATCTGTACTGTAAATGTACTGCCACTGGACATGGTTAAATTATTCATCCATCAGTTACCATGGCCAGTGGCATTAAATTAATAATTGATCAGTGGCATTAAATTAATATTAACCACTTACCAACCGGCCCATAGCCGAATGACGGCTGCAGGGCGGTTGGATAACTCTGGGAGGACGTACTATGACGTCCTCCCAGAATTCCCCTCTCGCGCGCCCCCTGGGGCGCACACCCGAACACATCCGTGACCACGCATCACGGATCCTGGTAAATGACCGCTGATCGCGGCCGTTTACCATGTGATCTCGCCGTCAAATGACGCCGTCTGATGACGCCGGTTCCTCTCCTCCCCTCCTGTGTACTGATCGGTACACAGTGAGCGGGGAGGGGGATGGATGGATGTCTGCAGCGCTGTGGGCTGTATGTGTAGTGCCCACAGCGCTGCACAGAGACATCCATCCATCCATGCTCAGCCATCCCTCACTACTATGCAATGCTGTGCAATACTCTGCAATACCCCCACACTACTCTGCAATACTCTGCAATGCCACCACAATACTCTGCAATGCTGTGCAATACTCTGCAATGCCCCCACAATACTCTGCAATACTCTGCAATGCCACCACAATACTCTGCAATGCTGTGCAATACTCTGCAATGCCACCACAATACTCTGCAATGCTGTGCAATACTCTGCAATGCCCCCACAATACTCTGCAATGCTGTGCAATACTCTGCAATACCCCCACAATACTCTGCAATGCTGTGCAATACTCTGTAATGCCCCCACAATACTCTGCAATGCTGTGCAATACTCTGCAATGCCCCCACAATACTCTGCAATGCTGTGCAATACTCTGCAATGCCCCCACAATACTCTGCAATGCTGTGCAATACTCTGCAATGCCCCCACAATACTCTGCAATGCTGTGCAATACTCTGCAATGCCCCCACAATACTCTGCAATGCTGTGCAATACTCTGCAATGCCCCCACAATACTCTGCAATGCTGTGCAATACTCTGCAATGCCCCCACAATATTCTGCAATGCTGTGCAATACTCTGCAATGCTGTGCAATACTCTGCAATGCCCCCACAATACTCTGCAATGCTGTGCAATACAACAGTTTATATACTGTTTTTGTGTGTGTTTGAAAAATTAAAGTGGGCCGGTCTGGATGAAGTCCAGGGCCAAATTTTTGTCCCAGTCCAGCCCTGAGGCCAGCTGAAATCTGGGATTTTTTTTTTTTTGCTGTAGCAACAGTAATCCTGCATCTGCTCCTACTTAGTCTGATGTTTTCTGTATACACTTCCAAATACAGGTGGCTATGCTTACGCAACTCATCTTCACATGCACAGTTTCTGGCCAATCCTGTATACCAGTGATGTACCTAGAATATCTGGCATCCAGTGCCAATAATTTGTTGAACACGCCCCGCCACCGCCAAAATGTTCAAAGTAATAAAGTGACCCCCTCAATACAGACAACACTCCACAGCACAGATTCCTCAGTACAGACATCCCCAGTACAGGTACAGACACCCCTTGCTCATATAGACCCCTCAGCACAGGCACCACTCCCTGGTTTTGACTTCACAGCACAGATGCCCCTCCTTGATACAGACCACAGACCCCTCAGTACAGACCTCTCTCCCAGGTACAAACACTCCTCCACTGTGCGAACCGCTCAGTACATACTCACCTTCCCTAGTACAGACCAGAACCCCCCCACAAAGCACACCAGTACAGACTCCTTAATGCAGATAACCTTATCCTTAGTACAGATCCCTCAATACAGACATTCTGCCCCAGAAAAGATCCCTCAGTACAGACACTCCCCCAATACAGATTCTTCAAGACAGACCACTCTCCCCAGTACAGACCCCTCATGATAGTCAACCCCCATTACAGACCCCCCTCGCCAGAAGAGACCCCTCAGTGCAGACCTCCCTCCCCAGTACAGACCCCTCAGTTACAGAGACACCACAATACCCCCTTTCCTTCCCAGTACCGCCTTCCAGGAAAGGACTCCCTCTTCCCCTCTCAGCTCTGTCATAGGTGCAAAGAAGGAGGTTTTCCTCTCATTCTGAACTGCTGCTTTTAGGGAGGCAGTGGATACCGACTCACAGGGGGTGCTATGTCCACCCAATATTTTTTGTTTTTCTGTTGCACTGTGCTGTGCTGTGCTGCGGTGTGTTGTGCAACACAAAAAAAGAATGTCAGGTGGACACAAGCATCTTGCTGCGAGTCAGCACCTGGTAGAGATGCACTTTCCACTCACCTTTTAGTGAGCCAATGGCCGATATGATGGATTTGTAGAAAATGCAGGAAATGCCAGAAACCTGCTTTGATACAGTGGGGACGGAAAGTATTCAGACCCCCTTAAATTTTTCACTCTTTGTTATATTGCAGCCATTTGCTAAAATCATTTAAGTTCATTTTTTTTCCTCATTTATGTACACACAGCACCCCATATTGACAGAAAAACACAGAATTGTTGACATTTTTGCAGATTTATTAAAAAAGAAAAACTGAAATATCACATGGTCCTAAGTATTCAGACCCTTTGCTGTGACACACATATATTTAACTCAGGTGCTGTCCATTTCTTCTGATCATCCTTGAGATGGTTCTACACCTTCATTTGAGTCCAGCTGTGTTTGATCATACTGATTGAACTTGATTAGGAAAGCCACACACCTGTCTATATAAGACCATACAGCTTACAGTGCATGTCAGAGCAAATGAGAATCATGAGTTCAAAGGAACTGTCTGAAGAGCTCAGAGACAGAATTGTGGCAAGGCACAGATCTGGCCAAGGTTACAAAAAAATTTCTGCTGCACTTAAGGTTCCTAAGAGCACAGTGGCCTTCATAATCCTTAAAAAGACGTTTGGGATGACCAGTACCCTTCCTAGAGCTGGCCGTCCGGCCAAACTGAGCTATCGGGGGAGAAGAGCCTTGGTGAGAGAGGTAAAGAAGAACCCAAAGATCACTGTGGCTGAGCTCCAGAGATGCAGTGGGGAGATGGGAGAAAGTTGTAGAAAGTCAACCATCACTGCAGCCCTCCACCAGTCAAGGCTTTATGGCAGAGTGGCCCGACGGAAGCCTCTCCTCAGTGCAAGACAGATGAAAGCCTGCATGGAGTTTGCTAAAAAAACACCTGAAGGACTCCAAGATGGTGAGAAAGAAGATTCTCTGGTCTGATGAGACCAAGATAGAACTTTTTGGCCTTAATTCTAAGCGGTATGTGTGGAGAAATCCAGGCACTGCTCATCACCTGTCCAATACAGTCCCAACAGTGAAGCATGGTGGTGGCAGCATCATGCTGTGGGGGTGTTTTTCAGCTGCAGGGACAGGACGACTGGTTGCAATCGAGGGAAAGATGAATGTGGCCAAGTACAGGGATATCCTGGGCGAAAACCTTCAGCAGAGTGCTCAGGACCTCAGACTGGGCTGAATGTTTACCTTCCAACAAGACAATGACCCCAAGCACACAGATAAAATAACAAAGGAGTGGCTTCACAACAACTCCGTGACTGTTCTTGAATGGCCCAGACAGAGCCCTGACTTAAACCTATTGAGCATCACTGGAGAGACCTAAAAATGGCTGTCGACCAACATTTACCATCCAACCTGACAGAACTGGAGAGGATCTACAAGGAGGAATGGCAGAGGATCCCCAAATCCAGGTGTGAAAAACTTGTTGCATCTTTCCCAAAAAGACTCATGGCTGTATTAGATCAAAAGGGTGCTTCTACTAAATACTGAGCAAAGGGTCTGAATACTTAGGACCATGTGATATTTCAGTTTTTATTTTTTAATAAATCTGCAAAAATATCAACATTTCTGTGTTTTTCTGTCAATATGGGGTGGTGTGTGTACATTAATGAGGAAAAAAATGAACTTAAATGATTTTAGCAAATGGCTGCAATATAACAAAGAGTGAAAAATTTAAGGGGGTCTGAATACTTTCCGTCCCCACTGTATGTCTAGGATTTTGTATATAGAGTTTTACTACCTATGTTCATGAATAACTGCTACACTTTGACCTCAGTATCTGACTGGTTCTAATAAAGCAGCATTTGTGGTTAATGATTTCTTCATTTAGATTATACTGAAGTTAGATAACAATCTAATACTCTCTCATTCTAAATGAAGAATTTTGAAATCACTCCATTAGCTTTTGGTTAGCATGATCTGCAACAATTAAGCTGTAACTTAATTAGAAAACATTAAACTAAACCTTATTTTTCTTTTTGAACAGTAGAGGACACTGAGGTGAAGTATATCAATCTTTTTTTAATGAGCCCTGAATATAAACACATTGAGAAATAACCACTTTCAGGCACAGCAGGTAGCCAAAGTTACTTAGGCCTCATTTAAATATTGCTTTGTTGAAATCAGAGCAGTAGGCAGAGCTGTATTTGCATACTGCTTCTGTTGATATTGCAGAGCATACATTTGCTCAGATTGACTTTAATTTGTACCCATATGAGTTAAATGAATTTAGCAAATGATACAGTTATTATCGTATCTAACATACATTATGAATTGGCCTCAATCATTATCAAAACTATGTTAAAATGTTAAAGGGTACCATCATCCAAAACAGTAAATATGGAAAAAGAGGAAGGGAATAGGGACAGTTGCTTAAGCTCTCTACTATGGCCTCCAAAAGTTTGATTATCATAAAACATTAATTTATTACATATAAAAATATAAATCAAAACATTAATTTATCAAAACAATAATGGAAAGTCAATACAGCAATTCAATACTTGTAGACTTCCAGACTGATTACTTGTTAAGGAGTATGTTCACAGATTTATACAACAGTTTTACTATCATAAGACCGCTTCTTCAGGAGGCTAAATCAATGACTCTATGACCAAGCAAATACATCAGCCACCAAAAGTTACCCCCGCTGCGAACATGGGGGATTTATACAGAGGGTGATTAATCTATCTTATCACACTAAGGATGTATAATAATGCCATGGGGGGAAATAGAAAAAAGAAACAATTCTGGTTCACTTAGGTAGCAACAAAGGTGAGGACTGTAAATCTGTGAACATACTCCTTAACCAGTAATAAGTCTGGAAGTCTATAAGTATTGTATTGCTGTATTGACTTAACTTTATTGTTTTGATAAATTAATGTTGTGATTTATGCTTTTATATGTAATAAATTCATATTTTATGTTAATCAAACTTTGTGATTGGTGCCGAGATTGTCCATTTTCTCCTTTTGGAGGCCATAGTAGACAGCTTAAGCAACTGTCCCTATCCCCCTCCTTTTTCCTTATCTAACATACAATAAAACAGTCTTACATTTTACAGCTGAATACGGGTAAATACATACAGTATGAAAGCAGTTAAAATATACAGTATATAGTACTGTGCAAAACGTTTTAGGTAGGTGTGAAGCATGCTGTAAAGTAAGAATGCTTTCAAAAACATATATTTTGATTGATCTTTTTAATCAATTTACAAAATGCAAAGTGAGCAGACAGAAGAAAAATCGAATTCAAATCAATATTTGGTGTGACTACTCTTAGGCTTCAAGCCAGCATCAGTTCTTACGCTTGCATACATTGTACACTTCAGGGATTTTGTAGGATTAGAGTCAGGTGTATGATTAACCAATCATACCAAGCATGTAGTAATGATCATCAGTTTCATATGTAGGTTGGAACACAACACAGTCATTAACTGAAACAGAAACAGTTGTGTAGAAAGCTTAAAGTGATACTAAGCCAACGTTCACATCGGCGCGATTTGACATGCGATTTGACATGTCAAATCGCAGCCTATTGCCGGTAGTGGCCCTGTCCCAATCAGTGCGACGACAACTACTTTGCAGCGCTGCACCAATTTCCAAAAGTAGTTCCTGCACTACTTTTGGCGACTTTGGAGGCAATTTCAATAGTCATCTGTGTATAAACCCGCACAGATGTCTTTCAAATCACCCTGGAACTCTCACTAAAAGGTGGGTTTGAAATCGATTTCAAACCTGTCTTCAGTGTGAAATAGGGCTAAAGTCTCGTGTTTTTTTCTTTAAAAATAACAAACATGTCATACTTACCTGCTCTGTGTAATGGTTTTGCACAGAGCAGCCTGGATCCTCCTCTTCTCTGGTCCCTTTTCGGTGCTCCTGGCCCCTCCCTCTTGTCAAGTGCCCCCATAGCAAGCAGCTTGCCATGGGGGCACCCAAGCTGCAGCTCCCTGTGTCCATTCAGACACAAAGTTGTGGTTCGGCCCTGCCCCAACTCTCTCTTGATTGGCTAACTGACTTTGATTGACAGCAGTGGGAGCCATTGGGGCTGTTGCTGTGTATCAGCCAATCAGGAGGGAGAGTCTAGGATGGCTGAGGCATTCATGCACATAGATAGGTGCTGGATAGAGAAGGACCTCAGGTAAGTATTAGGGAGGCTGAGGGGGGCTGCTACACACACAGAAGGTTTTTTATCTTAATACATAGAATGCATTAAGATAAAAAAAACTTCTGCCTTTATAACCACTTTAAAACTGAGGAACAGCCAAACTCTGCTACTAAGGTGAGGTTATGGAAGGCAGTTTCATGCCACAGGTCATACACCATGGCAAGACAGAGCACAGTAGCATGATACGAGGTGGTTCTATTGTACCAGCAAGGTCTTTCCCGTGCAAATATTTCAAAGACTGTGGTTGCAAGACATGCTGTTCAAGCTCTTTTGAAGAAGCATAAAGAAACAGCAATGTTGAGGACCATAGACTGTAGACGCAGTTGTCGGCCAAGAAACTTAATGCAGCAGATGAAAGACATCATACTTACTTCCCTTCAACATCAGAAGATGTCCAGCAGTGCCATCAGCACAAAACTGGTGGAAACGAGTAATACCCTCTGACACCCATCTACTGTCCGGAGAAGTCTGGCTAGAGATGGTCATCATGGAAGAATTGGCCAAATAGCCCTAGCCCTGACATAGAAACAAGGCTAAGCGACTCAACTATGCACAAAAACATAGGAAATGGGGTGCATAAAAATGGCAGCAGGTTCTGTGGACTGATAAGTCAAAATGTAAAATATTTGACTGTAGCAGGAGGCAGTTTGTTCACCAAAGGGCTGGAGAGCGGTACAATAATGAGTGTCTATATTGTTGGTAATCTGAAGCATGGTGGAAGTTCTTTGTAAGTTTTGGGGCTGCATTTTTGCAAATGGAAATGCAGATTTGTTCAGGATCAATGGTGTCCTCAATGCTGAGAAATACAGGCAGATACTTATTCACAGAGGTGGCTTTAGGCTTTGTGAGGCCTTAGGCGAAACTTACACATGAGGCCCCACTCATGCCCATAATGGGGAAAAAAAATCAAGCGATAAAAATGGCTGCAGAAAAATGCAGGGATCTACCACACAAGTTCATCAGCACCACTTCCAGGCACCCTCCCCACCCATCAGACATATGCAGCCAATAAAACATCTGGGACCCAGAAAGGTGGCAACCCACCCCTCTAATAATTTCTTATGCCTTGTGAGAAAGGAGAGTGGGGGATTCCAGCACAGCGCAAAGAGAGAGGGGAGTAGAGAGAAGGAGAGAGATAGGGGGGGGGAGAGAGAGGGGGAGAGAAAAGGGGAGAGAGAGAGGGAGAAGGGGGAGAGAGAGAGGGAGAGGGGGAGAGAAGGGAGAGGAGGGAGAAGAGAGAGGGGGCGAGAGAGAGGGAGGGAGAGAGAGAGGGTGGCAGAGAGAGAGGAGGGAGAGGGGGAGAGAGGGAGAGGGGGGAGGAAGAGAGAGGGAGAGAGAGAGGGAGAGAGGGGGGAGAAAGAGAGGGGGAGAGAGAGAGGGAGAGAGAGGGAGGAGAGGGTGAGAGGGGAGAGAAGGAGAGAGGGGGGAGGGAGAGAGGGAGAGGGAGAGAGGGGGGAAAGAGGGAGAGAAAGGGGAGGGAGAGAGAGGGAGAGAGAGGGGAGGGAGAAAGAGAGAGAGAGGAAGAGGGGGAGGGGGAGAGAGAGGTGGAGAGAGGGGGGAGAGAAAGGGGGGAGGGAGAGAGGGAGAGAGAGAGAGAGGAAGGGAGGAGAGGGAGGAAGGGAGCGGTTGGAAGAGGTGAGTGTGGGTGAGAGAGAGGAGTGTGGTGAGAGAGAGAGAGAGAGAGAGAGAGAGAGAGAGAGAGAGAGAGAGAGAGAGAGAAATAGAGAGACTGGGGGTAACACAGAGGAGGGATGTGAGAAAGAGAGGGGGTGAGGGAGAGAGAAAGAGATGAGAGGTGAGAGAAAGGATGGGGGGGATAGAGAGACAGGAAGAGAGGGGGGAAGGAGAGAGAGAGAGTGAGAGAGGTGAAGAGAGGAGAGGGGGGAGAGGGAGCGAGGGGGAGAGAGGAGTGGGAGAGAGAGATAGGAGAAGGTGAGAAAAAGGGGGGATGGGGAAAGGGTTGTGAGAGAGATCCCTAGCTCTGTCCCTGTCTGCAGCTCCTCCTGTGCCCCATGTCCCAGTCTATTTGAGCACTGGGGGGTGGAGAGCACTGGGGAAGTGGAGAGCACCAAGCAGGAGCAGAAGAGCTCTGGGGGGGCAAAGAGCAGGGAGGAGCTGGAGAGCACAGGAGGAGTGGGGGCTGGAGAGTGCTGGGGGGAGCTTGAGAGAAGGGTGGAGTCAGAAAGAATGGTAGTTGAGAGAAGGAGGTGATGGAGAGCAGGGGGGCAGAGGAGCGCACGGTGGGAGGAGCCAGGGACCACAAAGAGGGACCAGAGAGCAGAGGGTGGAGCCAAGGAGCACAAGGAGGGGCCAGAGAGCAGGGGGGGCAGAACCAGGGAGCACAAGGAGGATCCGGAGAGCAGAAGGTGGGAGCCAGGGAGCACAAGGAGGGGCCGGTGAGCAGGTGGCGGAGCCAGGGAGCACAAGGGGGGCTGGAGAGCAGGGGGTGGGGCCAGGGAGCACAAGGAGGGGCCGGAGAGCAGAGAGCAGAGCCAGGGAGCACAAGGAGGGGATGGAGAGCACGGGGGCGCAGAAGAAGTTAGATAGGAGGAGCGGTGGGTGGCTGCATATAGAGGAATTGATTTTCCCATATTCCTCCTGCAGCCGCTGAATGCTCACTTCTCCTCCTCTCCCTCCTGCAGACATTCACTCCTCCTATTTAGGCACACGGGAAGGCTGCGCGGGCACTCACGTTGTCTTGGACAGGCGGCATCAGGAAATTGGAGGCGGAGCTCTTTCCTCTTCAGTCACGGGGCAGCTCAGCTGGAGGCAGGTGCGGAGAGTTTGGGTGAGCGGCGCAGGCTAAAGAAGCAGCCCAGCTGCGGGTCCAACATGGACATGCCGCACACACGCCTTGTAGAGCTGTCATCCGGCCGCTGCTGCCACCTAGAGACCTCTACTGTCCCGCTCCCTGCACCTGCTTCCACCGGACCGGGACACTTCGTGATGAGGCCGCTACTCCTTGTGCAGTACCCAATTTGTCAATCAGGAAATTAGGCGGCTGCGAGGCATCTGTGAGTGTGAGGCCTTAGGCGGTCACCTAATTCACCTAATTAAAGAGCCGCCACTGTTTATCCATCATGCCATACCATCAGAGAGGCGTGTGATTGGCCCCAAATTTATTCTGCAGCAGGACAACGATCCCAAACATACAGCCAATATCATTAAGAACTATCTTGAACGTAAAGAAGTGTACCTAGAAGAATTGATGCTGTTTTGAAGGCAATGGGTGGTCACACCAAATATTGATTTGATTTAAATTTCTTTTCTGTTCATTTATTTTCCATTTTGCTAATTAATAAAAATAATAAACTATTAACACGTCTATTTCTGAAAGCATACTTAACCACTTTCCGACCACCTTCTGCAGATATACTGCGGCAAGGCGGCTCAGCTGCGCAAACAGATGTACCTGCATGAGATAGTGTGGCTGGCAGACTCAATGTCCGCTGGACACCCGCGATTGCGGTACAGAGAGGCAGAACAAGTAAACAAGGCAGATCTCCGATCTGACAAGGGACAACTTTGAGATCGGCTGTTCCTAGTAATCAGGAGCAGGGATCTCTGTGTTGTCCCAGTGAGCCCATCCCCCACACAGTTAGAACACACCCAGGGAACACAGTTAACCTCTTGATTGCCCCCTAGTGTTAACCCTGCCAGTGTCATTTATACATTGATCCGTGCATTTTGTCTGCCACAATGTCGCAGTCCCGCTAAAAATCGCAGATTCCTGCCGTTACCAGTAAAAAAATGTAAGTCCCTAAATCGATTCCCTATTTTGTAGATGCTATAACTTTCGCGCAAACCAATCAATATACGCTTATTGGGATTTTTTTTACCAAAAATATGTAACAGAGTACATATTGGCCTAAACTGATGCAGACATTTTATTTTTGACATTTGTTTTTTTTTAGATGTGTATTACAGCAGAAAGTAAATTTTTTTTTTTCAAAATTGTCACTCTTTTCTGTTTATAAAAAATAAAAACCGCAGAGGTAATCAAATACCACCAAAAGAAAGTTCTATTTGTGGGGGAAAAAAAGGACACAACGTTGGGTACAACGTTGCATGATTGTGCAATTGTCAGTTAAAGCGATGCAGTGCAGTATCGCAAAAAATGGCCTGGTAATTAGGGGGTAAATCCTTCCGGGGCTGAAGTGGTTAGAATGGTTGTAAAGACAGAAATTTTTGTTATCCTAATGCATTCTATGCATTAAGATAAAAAGCTTTCTATGTATAGCAGCCCCCCTCAACCCCCCTAACACCTGAGTCCATCTCGATCCAGCGATGTTGCATGAGAGACTCGGCTGTCCGGAACTCTCCCTCCTCATTGGCTGAGACAGCAGGGAAGCCCCATTGGCTCCCGCTGCTGTCAATCAAAGTCAGTGAGCCACATTCCCCCATAAGCCTGCCTCCCATGGGAGATGGTGCCACTAGGGATGCAAGGCTCCATTCAGGATTCCTCCCTCTATTGGCGTGGGATTACATACTGGAAGTGGATATAGCTAGCACTTCTGACAATGGTACTTATATTATTTGTTTGTATGTTTATTTTCTTTTGCATTGTTTTTGAGTTACTTTGTTCTTAAGTTTTTCAGGACCTGATACATTTTGCCACCTCAACATTTATGAGAGTGACCTTTTCGTTCTTTTTTTCCTTGCAGCTGACTCCTGTCTATGTTCAAGAGAGTTCCTTATAATATTCATGGTCTCTGTTCCTCTAATAAACGTAATAAGTTGTGGTTGTAATTAAAAAAGCTTGGGGTACTCTTTCTGCAGGAGAAGCACTTCACACAAGCAGTGGGGCAGGGGGAGCTTAACTTGTTGGGATGCCAATGTAAAAAAGAGAGACAGGTGGATTTTCAACGCATAATATCAGCATAAGCATCAGGGTCCACCATAAGCCATCAAGCAGCTCACAGAACTCCCAGAGATTTTCTCTTGTTTGCTAGACCACTGTATCCATTAACAGCTGGGATTTGAGTCAAACAGATATTACGAGTATGGTAACAAGCTCTACCCAACAGCATGATGTTGGGTAGAGCAATGTTTCTCAACTCCAGTCCTCAAGTACCCCCAACAGGTCACATTTTCAGGATTTCCCTCAGATGAAACGGCTGTGGTAGTTACTAAGGCATTGAAACTGATCAAAATAAAATAATGGGAAGCCTGAAAACATGACCTGTTACTTGAGGATGGGAGTAAAGAAACATTGCCCCGTGGAAAGATTTATGGTTGGCAGGAACTTATCGCATTTTTCCTGGTTTCCCTGCTCTTTCAGAGGCCTTGCCACTTGGACCTTGCACTTAACCATGCAAGTTCTCATTCTTTGGGATAGATCAAACCATTCTAGTACTTTTACGCCCCCCTCCATATCTCTTTTGCAGGCAGTTGGAGGCTTTTCGTTGTTCCCTTCAGGAGAACAGCTAGCTTTCTTTGGTACATGGGTTAAAGACAGAGAAGTGAGCTGCGGTAAATGCGGTAAATTCCTTGCTGATATTAGAGAATGGTAGGGCAACTTACAATGTGACTTCTCTGAAGTGCAATTATAATACCTTTATTAATTGACACATTCTAGCTCTACTGAATCTAAGACACAAGAAAACAATTACAAATTGTTAACTCTGTGGTAATGCCTACAGTTTTGGCCTCTGACCAATGTTGGAGGGATTGTGGCCACCGTTGCACATTCCTTGATATCTGATGGGAGTCCCCCAAAATGACTGCCTTTTGGGCAGACATAAGGCAGCAAATTGCAAACATTCTTGACAATGATCTTCCTTTCACAGCATTGCATTTCTTACTTCACGTTCCTACTATTCCAATCAGTCATTATACTCATCGTGGCACTGTGCCCTACTCCATCTACTTAACACAGCTAAACGCTTAAAACCAATCTATTGAAAAAGGACACAAGTCCCTAATAGAGACGACTGGATTATTATGGAACCGAAGGATTGGATGGCCACCTGTAGTGATAGACAATACACAATCTAGCCAGGTGGTTCTCCTAATGCTGTGTACACATGAGCGGACTTTCCGGCAGACTTGGTCCGGCGGACCGGACTCCGCCAGACAATTCGATCGTGTGTGGGCTCCAGCGAACTTTTTTTTCCCCAAAAGTCTGACGGACCTACAAATAAAACATGTTTCAAATCTTTCCGACAGACTTTGGTCCGGTCGAAAAATCCGCTCGTCTGTATGCTAGTCTGACGGACTAAAACCGACGCTCGGGCAGCTATTGGCTACTGGCTATCAACTTCCTTATTTTAGTCCAGTCGTACGTCATCACGTACGAATCCGTCAGACTTTGGTGTGATCTTGTGTAGGCAAGTCCATTCGTTCGGAAAGTCCGTTGGAAGTCCGCCAAAAGTCCGTCGGATAGACCGTCGGACCAGTCCAATCGAAAAGTCCGCTCGTGTGTACGCGGCATAACACCTTGGACTAATAGGAGCCTTGGACGAATGACCAACATAAGAGTTTGGGGTCTTGTCAACCTCATTTTTTTTATTTTTCCCTTTACTTTTTCTGTGTTTTACAATGCTAGACCTCAGGGATTGGTTGCTAGCCTGACTTTAACTGGTCAATAGATCTGCATCCTACTAAGACCTTTTAAGGTTCCAGTTCTAATTGTGTGTAAGTTTACTCTTCTTTAAGGAGTAGTTACATAGTGGAACAGATCGTATTCTGTCACATCTTGTACCATGCACCTTTTTGATAACTTGTTTGTTCACCTTACTTTTACTTGCAGATTGGACTTTTTCTATGACTATTATTCACTGCAACTTTGACTAACTGGGGTGTTGATAATAAATGCCACAGTTTACACTTACTCTCTATATCACAACCTTATGTGCTCAGTGCTCACAAATGTTTAAGCTCCTCAGCTTTTATTCATCCTTTTCTAACATGCTTGTCTCTATCAGTCGCATAATATGATGTGCTAAAATATGTCATGACAAATATCTTGCTCACGGTAACGCTCCATCGTTCTTACAATTTCCTTTCCTTCTCTCCCACCCTCTATAAAGGATGGGGTATGTCTACGTCATGTATTTTTATTTGAAAATTATATAATAAAGAAAATGAGAAATACAGCCTGGTCTATGATCTACCTCAGGCTACCTCAAGTGGATAGTGAAAGAGCAACAGTACAATGGTGAGACCATTGCAGTATCTTCCTCTTGGAAAGTTCCCAGTGTTAGATACACTGTGCAATGCAGCAGACCCTGATTGCAAAACTGACATTTTCACTTGTTGTGTGGCAACAATTGTGTACTATTTCACATAGACTGTTTCTTGCCATTAGGGGTCTCTTTTGTTCCTAGCAGCATGCCAGCAATAGATTTTGGATCCCAAAATGGCTGCTAAAATTTACCTCTATGAGATGGTTTTCAGAAAGGGAGACAAATGTGTCAGAATCTGTGACATCAGAAGGCAGAGGGGTGTGCTGGATGTTCTGGAAAGAAGGAGATAGAAGGAGAGAAGCTTCTGGAAGAAGTTAGCTGAGAGAGAATGTAGGGGGCATTATGTGGATTCTTCAGTCAGATTCCTGTTGTTTAGTAACTAGAAGGCAGCACAAAAATGGCTGGCATAGATTCTACCTGTTTCTTCTGTCTGCCTAAGAGGACTGAGGAGAGCTGACTGTCGCATTGTAAGAACCTGTCAGGAGCTGAGTCTGTCATTGGTCTCTCATTGGTTTATTCACACACCACATGATGATGACACCGACGCTGTTCTTGCAAACCTGGAAGTCAGATTCCACATGGCGATGACAAGTGTTTAATGTTTGTATTATATTTTTTTATATAAATAGGCATATCAGTGGTAAGCAGGCATATACCCCGTTGAAATCTTTGCAGACGAAACACATCGGGTTTGATATGCTTGCTGAGCCACAAATTTATATAGCGCTTTTTATCTTGTCTGATCCATACTCTGCCCCTGTTTGTTTGGGAGTCAGAAAATATTTTTTAAAATAAATTTCCCTATGTGGATTTACACTATGTGGAGGCACTTTTTCTTCTTTTCTTTTGGGAATTTCCATCACCTATAAGAGGATTGGAAATCAGGGTTGGCAATCCCGTTACAGCTTTACAACTATGGAGGTTTAAAGCCAGTAAGATCTACACCTGATGGTTGGTGAGTAATAGCCAAGGTCTTCCACGGACCTCCCCTTGGATACAGCTCCATATCTACACTTTTTAGGCTAACCTCTCCACCTACCGGATTCCGGTACAAGCTCTTTTGACTCACTGCCCTCGGCCTGTGAGTCCACCTGTTCCGGTAAGGGTACCCCATCTTCTCCTCCACTACTTTGAAGTTTTGAGCAGTATTGTTTGAGTGCCTACTTCCAACACTTAATACACTGATTAAATACACTTTATGTAGAAGGCATTAAAGTCATTCATATGAGCGTTTGATACACGTTCATGTGGACTCAATCCTTTCCCCTTCTAGGGGTAGTATTTATTGATCCTTTACAGCTACATTAGCTCTTATATTGATACTGTGTATAGACTATGCTGGATTTTTGTTAACACGTATTCACATGTGTATATTATCACGATCAACTCATATATTCACGTATATATTTCACATTTTTTATAGTATTTAATTTATTTTATACTAGCTACCATACACAGTCTGTATACCTTCACAGGAGATACTTACAATTTATTTTGTGATGCTAGACCTTAAAGTTTCACTTTATTTTTTGATTTTTGATTTTTCCGACTTGATCTGTATGTCTTGCAGTTGTAGTCACGCCTGCAACCGTCTTCATATGTGATATCCCAATATCTCATATATATTCTAGCTTATGCACAGTACTGTATTGATAGTTTGGTTATACAGTCAGCCTGTGACTTTTCTATATACGATATTCAAACTTGTCTGTACACATTTTTATTGACGCATATTACTGTACTCATATCTTATATACTGTTTGGTTCTCTAGGTATCAGTAATCTATTCATTTATTTTTATATCTAGTGACACTACTAGATATGTATTGAACACACTCATTCACATCAACACACGTGGGTTTAGAACACATTTGATGATTTATACAATATAAGTGTACACACTTATTTACAGTGGGGACAGAAAGTATTCAGACCCCCTTACATTTTTCACTCTTTGTTATATTGCAGCCATTTGCTAAAATCATTTAAGTTCATTTTTTTCCCTCATTAATGTACACACAGCACCCCATATTGACAGAAAAACACAGAATTGTTGATATTTTTGCAGATTTATTAAAAAAGAAAAACTGAAATATCACATTGTCCTAAGTATTCAGACCCTTTGCTCAGTATTTAGTAGAAGCATCCTTTTGATCTAATACAGCCATGAGTCTTTTTGAGAAAGATGCAACAAGTTTTTCACACCTGGATTTGGGGATCCTCTGCCATTCCTTTTTGCAGATCCTCTCCAGTTCTGTCAGGTTGGATGGTAAATGTTGGTGGACAGCCATTTTTAGGTCTCTCCAGAGATGCTCAATTGGGTTTAAGTCAGGGCTCTGGCTGGGCCATTCAAGAACAGTCACAGAGTTGTTGTGAAGCCATTCCTTCATTATTTTAGCTGTGTGCTTAGGGTCATTCTCTTGTTGGAAGGTAAACCTTTAGCCCAGTCTGAGGTCCTGAGCACTCTGGAGAAGGTTTTCGTCCAGGATATCCCTGTACTTGGCCGCATTCATCTTTCCCTCGATTGCAACCAGTCATCCTGTCCCTGCAGCTGAAAAACACCCCCACAGCATGATGTTACCACCACCATGCTTCACTGTTGGGACTGTATTGGACAGGTGATGAGCAGTGCCTGGTTTTCTCCACACATACCGCTTAGAATTAAGGCCAAAAAGTTCTATCTTGGTCTCATCAGACCAAAGAATCTTATTTCTCACCATTTTGTCCTTCAGGTGTTTTTTAGCAAACTCCATGCGGGCTTTCATGTGTCTTGCACTGAGGGGAGGCTTCCGTCGTGCCACTCTGCCATAAAGCCCCAACTGGTGAAGAGCTGCAGTGATGGTTGACTTTCTACAACTTTCTCCCATCCTCCGACTGCATCTCTGGAGCTCAGCCACAGTGATCTTTGGGTTCTTCTTTACCTCTCTCACCAAGGCTCTTCTCTCCGATAGCTCAGTTTGGCCGGACGGCCAGCTCTAGGAAGGATTCTGGTCGTCCCAAACATCTTCTATTTAAGGATTATGGAGGCCACTGTGCTCTTAGGAACCTTAAGTGCAGCAGACTTTTTTTGTAACCTTGGCCAGATCTGTGCCTTGCCATAATTCCTTTGACCTCATGATTTTCATTTGCTCTGACATGCACTGTGAGCTGTAAGGTCTTATATAGACAGGTGTGTGGCTTTCCTAATCAAGTCCAATCAGTATAATCAAACACAGCTGGACTCAAATGAAGGTGTAGAACCATCTCAAGGATGATCAGAAGAAATGGACAGCACCTGAGTTAAATATATGAGTGTCACAGCAAAGGGTCTGAATACTGAGGACCATGTGATATTTCAGTTTTTCTTTTTTAATAAATCTGCAAAAATGTCAACAATTCTGTGTTTTTCTGTCAATATGGGGTGCTGTGTGTACATTAATGAGGAAATTAATGAACTTAAATGATTTTAGCAAATGGCTGCAATCTAACAAAGAGTGAACAATTTAAGGGGGGTCTGAATACTTTCTGTCCCCACTGTATGTATTCCTTAGTTTTTGTCCCTCACAGCTACTTTATACTCTTTTAGTTTGAGCGTTTTATTAAAACTTTTATTGCACAGCTTACCCCCAGATTTCCATTCTGGTCAGGATTTTGTGCAATAACAGACAACACTTAGCGCCACACTTTTTTGTTTCATTTGTAACTCCACAATTTGTCTAATTGTTGTGTTGGCTGCTCACCACCACATTTTGGCACGGTATTTCCATCCATTTTTCACTGCCGGTTCATTGACTGGAGCATGACCTATCTGTTTTGCCACTATGTTTTTTTATGTTAAAGCGGAGTTCCACCCAATAGTGGAAGCTCCGCTTGTTCACACCCTCCCCTCCTCCGCTGCTACATTTGGCACCTTTCAGGGGGGAGGGAGGAGTGGATACCTGTCAAAACCAGGTATCCACTCCCACTTCCATGTAAGATCGCCGCACAACTATGAATTTTCCGCCCCCCCCCCCACACTGCCTTCTGGGAGACACACAGATTCCCGGAAGACAGGAAGACCATTCAGAAAGAGCAGCGAGACTCACACATGCACAGTAGGAAACAGGCTGTGAAGCCGCAAGGCTTCACTTCCTGTTACCCCCAGTAAGGATGCCGGCACCTGCACCCGGATTCGATGGACGGGTTGACTTGGGGTGCTGGCATTGTGGGCTTCCTGGACAGGTAAGTGTCCTTATATTAAAAGTCAGCAGCTACAGTATTTGTAGCTACTGACTTTAAATTTTTTTTCACCCAGGCTGGAACTTTAATGAGTGGTATTGTCATAGTTCTGCAGAACGGCATTACAGTTTTCAGCGAGTCTCACCTGCATCTGATCATCTGGCCAGTCAGGGTGATAGGCCAGATATTTAAGTCCTCCCTCTTCCCTTATCAGATTATCCTGCCGTCTATCTTGTCATACCTACTGTATATTGCTTTTTGTAACTTACCTTGGCTTGTGACTCTGACAGTGATTCTCTGTGCCCTCACAACCTCCGTTTGGGACTTGTATGCTGATTCTCTGCCACCTGAACTGGCCCTGGTTTGTGACGCTGACACTGATTCTGTGCCTTGTGATCTGGACTGCTTGATTTCTCTTTTACTAAGCGCAATGCCTAGCCTGAAGTTTCCAGTCACTGGTCTCCACTAACTACAGGTACAGGTCTGAGCATGTAGGCCCTTTACAAAATAATCTGGAGTGAGAAGGGACAAAGAGAAGGTACATTTATTAAATACATTCTTCAGCTCTGTGTATACAAAGGAGCATGGGGGAGCTTAAATCTATAATGGGGATGATATTGACACAGACCCAAATGAACCACAATGGCTCAAAGCTGATACAGTCCAGAAATATTTAGGCAGCAAAAAGGTGCATAAAGCACCTGGACCAGATGGCATACACCCATGGGTCCTTAAAGAATTGTAATTTCAAAGCCGTTGTTTCTCATTTTTAGGGACTTTTTAATGACTGGAATAGTACCACTGGATTGGCGTAGGGCCAATGTGGTACCTATATTTAAAAAGGGGTTAACGTCTTTACCAAGTAACTATAGACCTGTTGGTTTAACTTCAGTAGTTGGGGAGATACTGGGGAGTTTAATAAAAGACCACATACATAAGTTTTTGTTGGAAAAAAAAAATATTTTATGCAATAGCCAGCATGGAATAATGAAAGACAGAAGTTGTCAAACAAATCTAATTTATTTTTATGAGCAGGTAAGCAGGTCTTATCTTGGAGGATCAGGAAGGGTTTTAGCCCCCGCTGGAGCAAACGGAATCATGCTTTATTGGGTTTTTTGCCTTCCTGTGGATCAACTGTGGATATTGCATAGCATATATGGAGGTTTTCTATTTGTGTGTGTTTTGTCTTTATTGTTTTAACTCTGTTGTTTGAACTGGATGGACTTGTGTCCTTTTTTAAAGACTGTAACATTCCTTACAGTTCCGTATGGTCTCTGCTAAGAAGTTCCCTGTGCTGCAGTGACTGTGTATTAGATTTTAAGAATTACATTACCCTTCTGCAATATAGATCTACTTCAGCTACCATGTTTCCCTGAAAATAAGCCTGGGTCTTATATTATTTTGGCAACAAAAGACACAGTAGGGCTTATTTTCGGGGTAGGTCTTATCATGTCACATGCTGTCTTCTCTCCTTCTCTCCCTCCCTACCTGTCAGAAATCCCCAGTGGAACCGAGTAAAAGTGCTTGTTAAATGCTAGAATCCACTCTATTACAGTATTATATCATGTTTATATTTGCTCATATTGTTCAATAGGGTTATAATACTGGTAATAGAGGGAACTAGTGATAGTGGTTATAAGAGGTTTCAAAAGGGTAGGGGGTTTCCTCAACGGTTCTTACAGGGGGTGGGAAGAAGAAAAGAAATAAGGCCCAGAGTCCTAAATTACATTTCTGTCGGTTCTTTTTGTGAGTGATTAAGCTATAAGTTTGGTGTATTCATCAGTAGTGATAAAGTGTTGCCAGCATGACCATATTTTCCTGAATTTGGAAGGGGCATCATTCCCTTGATGAATGAGTTCTTCCATTTCTGAAGTTTTCTGTATACTTCTAACCCACTCTGATATGGTTGGAGGGTCTAAGGAGCGCCATTTGGCAGGTATGCACATATTTCTGCTTTTACCATGTGAATGGCCAGCGAGCGTAAGTATACCACTTTCAAAATTGTAGAATGGTGTAGAAGAAATTGGGCTGTTGAATAGTCTAGGGTGAGAGTGGTGATTTGGTTTGTGAGTCTGTGTACTTCTTTCCAAAAGAGTTGTATGAGAGGGCATGACCACCATATGTGAAGCAGCGATCCCAATTTCTTGGCACAGCATCAACATTGAGGAGGATGATTGGGCAATATTTTATATAGTCTGAATGGGGTCTTGTACCATCTGGAGAATATTTTGAACGCTTTTTCTTGTTCAAAGACGTTACCTGTCCCCTTTTTAATGTATGTGTAGATATTTTTCTATTCTATCTCTGAGAGATCAATGGACAGGTCTTGTTCCCATTTGTGACTAGCTAGATTCAATTTGGGGTTCTGATCTGCAAATAACAGAGCATATGTGTCGGAGGTCAGATGCCTTTGGGGTTCCGTTTTTAGGCACATTGATTCAAAGGGTGTAGTTTGTCGGGACCAGTCTGGTTGAGGATGAGATCTTTCGAGGAAGCATGAACATAGTGGGAACGATTGATTGAGCATCTGGGAGAACAATGATGATAGAGGGATAAGGTAGCCTCGCTCATCAAATTGTTCTGCACGTATATATGGATGTGGCCATGTATCTATTAGAAAGGTTGCGGATATACCTGGGGAGAAGTCTGGGTTTTGACGAAGTGGTGTCATGGGGCCTAGAGTGGACGAAATGTTATGTTTGCGATAGGCTTCCTGGAAAGTTACTAACGTGGGATTTATTAATGGGTGGTTCCTGCAAGTCAGTGGGATGTGTTTGGGAGCAATCCAGGGAAGTTGATAAAGTAGAATTTGGGACATAGCATGTTCTAACTGGACCCACGCCTTGACGCTGGAGTGAATGTTCCAGTCGATTACTCCTGCTAATTGGTATGCTCTGTGGTATTTCAGGATGTCAGAAGGGCCAATACCACCTTTTAGTTTAGGAATCGTCAGTCTCTAATTCTGGACTTTAATTACAGTTAATACATAGGGCAAAGTAAAGTATTATACTACAGTTGTTGAATTTCTAATGCAAATAATATGATTCCACTTTTGCTTATTGAACTTTTTGGTCTGTTGCATTAACCATTTTTCTTATATTCCTGTATGTAACGGGCACTAAATTAAAGTGAATATTATTCACAATTGTCTCTCTTAATGTGTCATGAGATTTCACTAGGGTGCCACCAGATTCAGATAGAAGATGTACCTGCATACTTATCAAAGCCAACACAACTGGTGCACTGCATACAGTATGTACAATCTTTGTTTGACGTCCTGTATTGAAATAGCATCCAGCAGGTGAAACCACAGCGTGCATACCTGGAACCACCAAATACCATCAGATACTAGCAGCCCTGTAGCTCTGAAAGACAGAAAAGGTTGGAGTCACCACTAATCGTAGTGGTAAGTATTACTAATCTATTATAGATTGTTTGTATTTTTTTTCTTTTTCATCAAGTGGTAATTGAAGCGGAATTGAAGTTCTGCTGTAAGAAACAGCAAGCAGGCAGGCTTTTATTGCAGAAAATACATGCACTGTCTCTTCTACAATAAAATGCCCCTACCTGCCTGCCCTCTGTATTTTCCAGCACTGTAAACTGAGCTGCGTATGTCCAACTCAGCCTTCACTGGTCTCTGAGTGCCAGGATGATGGCCTTCTGCATATGCGCAGGAGTGACATCATTCCTGATGGCCAGAGAAGATGCCCAAAGGCCAACACTCAGACTAAGATTTTATCACCGGTATTGGAAATACAAGATAAATTATGCAACAGTGACCCATCTTTACAGTTATGTGTTCTGTCAAGCTCCATTTCTATGTTTAGCATTTTTGACTGAAGAGTCATGTGAAGTCTCTTTTGACAAAAACGTTTCCCCCCGACATTTTTTCTTTGTTAAGTGTATGCAAAGACATGTTATGTTAAGACACATGCACTGTACATCCTGACTCTCTTTCCGGCATGGCGAAATGAGATAACTGTGGATAGGAGGTAGCTGAGACTTAATATGCAAATATGTGTGTTGGGAGCTCACCCCTCCCCAATGTAGGTTTAATTCCTCTTTAATTTAGACCATCAATAGTTCCTGTTCACAGCTCAGCAGAGGCATTATCAATGGGTCACATCTCTACACATTTACTTCATTGACTACATATGCAAGCAATCACAGAAATGTGATGACTAGAAAGCAATTCTAAAATAAACCCATATAGGATTGAATGTTAAAGAACATATTTTAAGCTTCCTTTCTTTCTGAGAAGTCTTCATGATGGAGGGTGCTGCTGGAAGCCAAGCTGTTCAACTGTCTTATCAACCCTACCCTTATGTTAACCTTTTGAAAATGCTTGTCTTTAAATTAAACCAAGAGCGTAATGTGCTAGAAGTAGCACAATTACTTACGATATTATTTGCACTGTTTGCTATTGCTGTAGAAGACAGAATTAATTCAGATGTACAAAATGCAAGCCAATGTTCTGTGGTTATGTCAAATGAAAGCCGATAATTAATATTTCATGAGGTGTGAGTACTCTCTAATGAAAGGAAGATGATTTCACTACATACCATTAAAGATATTCTCTTTGTTCTTCTCTGCAATTAGCAATGATAACATTCTTTTAAAATTAGAAAACAATTTCAGCGGTAGTAAATTTTGCATGTATGACAACACCTTAAAATCAGTGTATTAAAACACACCTGAACCTTCTATGCAGAGGCGTACCTATAGGAGGGCGGGTGGGCGGGCGGCCCTGGGTGCCACACATTGGGGGGGTGTCAGGCCAGCTATCAGGGGTGGGACATGGCAGGGCGGGTGCTCTGTAGCTGCGCTGGCTCTCTATATTCATGCGAGTCAGCAGCTGCTGCTCTGTGTTATTCAGCTCACAGTCGGGCTCTTTACTGCCACCTCTGGCTGCTTCCTGCATGTGCAGCCTTCGTGTGGACTGCCAGTACTATATTTTGGATTGCAGCTCCTCTTGTGTCTCACAGGGACATGTAGAAATAGGATCTGGGACTAGGAAGACCACCTTACAAGTAGGAGCTGTGAGTACAAGTGAAGGGAGGAGGCTGTTTGTGTATGGGGGCAGCTGAATGTGTACAAGTGTGTACAGGTGTGTGTGTGGGGTGGTAGCTGAGTGTGTACAGGTGTGTGTGTGGGGTGTTGCCAACAGTCCAGATTTTCCCGGGACAATCCCGATTTTGGGACCCTCGTCCCGATTGCAGGCTGTCCCGAATCGGGATTTTCCATAAGGAAAATCGGGAATGTTGTTTTTTTTGTTTTTTTGGAGCAGCGGGCTCCAGAAAAATGGGGGCCGGCGCCGCCGCTCTATCTTCCCCTAGTGTTGAGTGGAGAGAGGAAGGGGGCTTGATCCGTGCAGCCAATGAAGTGGCTTCTTTGGCTGCACGGCCCCTCCCCTCTCCACTGAAGCGAGCAGAAGACACGGCGCCGTCGCCGTGTCTTGCTGAAAGTTTCCCAGCCCCGTACTGCACAAGCGGTGCGCCTGCGCAGTACAGGGGGTCCTCCATTGCCGAGGGGAACTTTCTCTGCAGAACACCGGCCGCCCCTGCACTGGAGTGCAGGAGCGGGGGCCGGGCTGCATTGAGGGGGGCTGCACTAATTGAGGGGGGCTGCACTGAGGGGGGCTGCACTAACTGAGGGGGGGCTGCACTGAGGGGGGTCTGCACTAATAGAGGGGGGCTGCACTGAGGGGGGGGGGCTGCACTGAGGGGGGGCTGCACTAACTGAGGGGGGCTGCACTGAGGGGGGTCTGCACTAATAGAGGGGGGCTGCACTGAGGGGGGGTCTGCACTAACAGAGGGGGGCTGCACTGAGGGGGGCTGCACTAATAGAGGGGGGCTGCACTGAGGGGGGGCTGCACTAATAGAGGGGGGTCTGCACTGAGGGGGGTCTGCACTAACAGAGGGGGGGCTGCACTGAGGGGGGCTGCACTAATAGAGGGGGGCTGCACTGAGGGGGGGTTGCACTAATAGAGGGGGGGCTGCACTGAGGGGGGTCTGCACTAATAGAGGAGGTCTGCACTAATAGAGGGGGGGGCTGAAATAATAGAGGGGGGCCTGCACTGAGGGGGGGTCTGCACTAATAGAGGGGGGGTCTGCACTGATGGAGGGGATCTGCACTGATGGAGGGGATCTGCACTGATGGAGGGGGTCTGCACTGAGGGGGTCTATACAGACTCTGGCGGGGCACCTGATGCAAGGACAGACTCTGGCGGGGGCACCTGATGCAAGGACAGACTCTGTTGGTGGCACCTGATGCAAGGACAGACTCTGGCGGGGGCACCTGATGCAAGGACAGACTCTGGCGGGGGCACCTGATGCAAGGACAGACTCTGCTGGTGGCACCTGATCCCAGGACAGACTCTGCCGGGGGCACCTGATGCAAGGACAGACTCTGCCGGGGGCACCTGATGCAAGGACAGACTCTGCCGGGGGCACCTGATGCAAGGACAGACTCTGCTGGTGGCACCTGATGCAAGGACAGACTCTGCTGGTGGCAGGCGACGTGGCTAGTGACACGTTCAGGGATCCCACTGATTCGGCATTATGGTGAGTTGAATGATTTAATTTTATATTACAATGTAATAATCGGAAATAATGCGCTTCAATCATCCTGACACCATAACAACCATGGTGCCGGGATGATTGAAGCGTTAACACCAGGCGTTTGGAGTATCTTTATCTGCTGATTGTTAAACTTTCTAAAATACACATATTTCTATTGTGTAGGATCTGGGGCTGCTGTCCCGTCATTTCCCTCTCCCCCTTTCCCTCTCCATCCCTCATTCATCTCAGACTCTAACCACACCCTCTTGAGCCACGCCCATTTAAGCCATGCCCATTTTCACGTAAGCCACGCCCACTTTCGCACAAGCCACACCCACTTTTCAAGTACGCCGCGCACCACACTTATACGTTTTTTGCTAAGCCACGCCTACAAACGAATGCCCGCTCCGCCTACAGCCAAAAAAGTGTCCCACATATTTTTTTCAATGTTGGCAACTATGGTAGCTGAGTGTGTACAGGTGTGTGTGTGGGGTGGCAGCTGAGTGTGTACAGGTGTGTGTGTGGGGTGGCAGCTGAGTGTGTACAGGTATGTGGGGGGCAGCTGAGTGTGTACAGGTGTGTGTGTGTGGGGTGGTAGCTGAATGTGTACAGGTGTGTGTGTGGGGTGGCAGCTGAGTGTGTACAGGTGTGTGTGTGGGGTGGCAGCTGAATGTGTACAGGTGTGTGTGGGAGGGCAGCTGAGTGTATATAGGTGTGTGTGTGGGGGGGCAGCTGAATGTGTACAGGTGTATGTGTGGGGGGGGCAGCTGAATGTGTACAGGTGTGTGTGGGGGGCAGCTGAGTGTGTACAGGTGTGTGTGTGGGGGGCAGCTGAATGTGTACAGGTGTGTGTGGGGGGGGGGCAGCTGAGTGTGTACAGGTGTGTGTGTGTGTGGGGGGGGGCAGCTGAATGTGTACAGGTGTGTGGGGGGGGGCATCTGTGTGTGTACAGATGTGTGTGTGGGGGCAGCTGAGTGTGTACAGGTGTGTGTGTGTGGGGGGGACAGCTGAGTGTGTACAGGTGTGTGTGTGGGGTGGGGGGCAGCTGAGTGTGTACAGGTGTGTGTGGGGGGGGGGACAGCTGAGTGTGTACAGGTGTGTGTGGGGGGGGCAGCTGAGTGTGTACAGGTGTGTGTGTGTGGGGGGGCAGCTGAGTGTGTACAGGTGTGTGTGTACGGGGTGGTAGCTGAATGTGTACAGGTGTGTGTGTGGGGTGGCAGCTGAGTGTGTACAGATGTGTGTGTGGGGTGGCAGCTGAATGTGTACAGGTGTGTGTGGGAGGGCAGCTGAGTGTGTACAGGTGTGTGTGTGGGGGGGCAGCTGAATGTGTACAGGTGTGTGTGGGGGGGGCAGCTGAATGTGTACAGGTGTGTGTGGGGGGCAGCTGAGTGTGTGCAGGTGTGTGTGTGGGGGGGCAGCTGAATGTGTACAGGTGTGTGTGGGGGGGCAGCTGAGTGTGTACAGGTGTGTGTGTGTGGGGGGGGGCAGCTGAATGTGTACAGGTGTGTGTGGGGGGGCATCTGTGTGTGTACAGATGTGTGTGTGGGGGCAGCTGAGTATGTACAGGTGTGTGTGTGGGGGGGGACAGCTGAGTGTGTACAGGTGTGTGTGTGGGGGGGGCAGCTGAGTGTGTACAGGTGTGTGTGTGTGGGGGGACAGCTGAGTGTGTACAGGTGTGTGTGGGGGGGGGCAGCTGAGTGTGTACAGGTGTGTGTGTGTGGGGGGGCAGCTGAGTGTGTACAGGTCTGCGTGTGTGTGGGGGGGCAGCTGAGTGTGTACAGGTGTGGGGGGCAGCTGAGTGTCTATGGGTGTGTTGGGGGACTGAGTGTGTAGAGGTGGGGGGGGGGGGCTGAGTGAGTAGACATGTGAGGGGGACTGAGTGCGTAGAGGTGTGAGGGGGACTGAGTGCGTAGAGGTGTGACAATGGGGCTGAGTGTGTGCAGGCATGATCAGTGAAGGGGGTGCCAGATGGGGGGGTGCTAGATACAGGATCCGCCGGGTGCAAAATGCTCTAAGAATGCCCCTGCTTCTATGAACCTGTGCTCCCCCACCCACCTTGATGCTCACTGTTAAAAACAATAACACTCTATAAATACCACTATTTATTAAACTCGATAAATCAAGGCCTGTCTCATTCTACACAAAACAAATTGAGCGAGGTTGTTCTTATAATATATGGTGTTATAATCTGATCAGAAAGTGTATGTAATATGTTAATAGGCAATTGCAATTCAGAACAGGTCTCATGGAATTCCCATTAACATTATTATTATTTTATTAGTATTATTATTATACAGGTTTTCTAAAGTGTCAACAGTTTGCACAGAGCTTTACATCATGAGGGCAGACAGTACAGTTACAATACAATTCAATACAGGAAGAATCGGAGGGCCCTGTTCATTAGAGTTTGCAATCTACGAGGGAGGGTTAGATAATACAAAAGGTAATAACTGTGGGGAATGAGCTCATGGGGAACATAAAAGTACAGTTGTTACATGGGGGCAGGATAGGCTAGTGTGAAGAGAAGGGTTTTCAGGAATCACCTAAAAATGGACAGAGTAGGAGATAGCCAGACAAACTGGGGTAGGGAGTTCCATAGAATGGAAGAGGCTCAGGATAAGTCCTGGAGGCGGGCATGGGAGCTGGGGACAAGAGAGCTAGAGAGTAGGAGGTCTTGGCATGAATGAAGAGAACAAACTGGTTGGTAATTTGAGACTGGGTTAGTGATTTATTTGGGGGCCGAGTTGTGGATGGCTTTGTAAGTTGTTGTTTGTATTTTGAATTTAATTCATTGGGTGAACAGAAGCCAATCCAATGGAGGGATTGGCAGAGAGGAGTAGCAGACACTGACTGGTTAGTAAGGTGGATGAATTTGGCAGCAGCATTAATGATGGACTGAAGGGGGGTAACCAATGTACAGGTAAATTGAAAAGGAAGGGGAAATGGGAAAGGGAAGGGGTAATGGGACTTTATATGAAACACAACACTAGGGTAGGATGAATCAATCATTAAGGGTAAATATAATATGTATTAATAACACAATTGAGCATAGTGCAATAGATAATATTCATATTAAATCAATAGATATGATACAGTTTAAGTTAAAACATGATTGGTAAATCATATAATAATAAATAAAATTGATTGCATAATATACATAGTTGCACATGATAAACGATGAAACCAGCAGTATACCCAATATATGTAAAAACATGATAGGTATTAATTAATTGATGATTCAAACAAATAAAACCCATAGTAAACACATGATTACTGTGACATAGCATCAAATATGAAAGCTCGATGCGTTTCTTGGATTGTCTTCACTCATCAGGAGCAGCTATGCGCTGGGAGTACCTATAATGGATAGTAAATTTATAATCAATGGTAATTAATTAGAACAGGAAAGAGAGGGAGCAATAACCTATGGTCCTAGCACTCTTACCTAAGGGTAAATTTTAAAAGAACGTAGATGATGGTATTGATCATTGGAGGCACTGGGGGATGAACACCCCCCCGGGAGCTGAGGTGGTAGCAATGCGGCGGCAGGGGGGGCCCGAAAACCATACGTGAAAAGCATCTCATGAGAACAGCCCCCCTTCCAAAGCTATAGTGATAAGTGTGAGCCCGTGAGGCTTCTGTAACAAAAGATAATGATAAAATAGTGAGCATAAGGGTAATATGCTGAGCTAATGTAAGGAAGGGAAGAGAACATAGAACATATGTGTAATAAGTGAAGTGAGAACGTAAGGAACACCCAAATTGGTAAAAGAAAGAGAATGAAATAGTGTAAAGGAAGATAAAGAAATGGAAGTGACAAACCACCATGAAGCGAAAAGAGGAAACCACTAAAGTAGGTTTACCTAAGGCTTGGAGTGAAGCATATGGTCAAGAGTGGTGTGGATGTGCCAAAATGGATATCCATTTTGGCACATCCACACCACTCTTGACCGTATGCTTCACTCCAAGCCTTAGGTAAACCTACTTTAGTGGTTTCCTCTTTTGGCTTTATGGTGGTTTGTCACTTTTAGGTCTTGGGTGGATTTTTGGTGGTATTCCGCAAAGTGTCGGGGGACTCTGTGGTCATCTCTGTTCAATAAATCAAAGTTGCTCTCCAAAGCACTTACGTAGGGTGCATATGGTTCTGCCTACGTAGTGGAAGCCACAAGGGCAGGACAGGCAGTAGACTACAAGGTCTGTGGAGCAGATATAGAATTCTTGGATTTTGTAGGTCTTTCCTTTGAGTGTGAATTATTTTTGTCCATGATGGACAAAGCTGCATGTGAGGCAGTGGGGTTTTCGGCACTGGTACATCCCGAGGATTGAGAAGAACTTTAATGATGGGGATGTACACTTGTTTGTTTTCAATTTGCTGGGTGCGATTTTTCCTTTTAGGTTAGGGGCTTTCCTGTATGAGAATTTTGGTTTGGTGGGTATGATGTCTTTTAAGTGGGGGTCCTGCAGTAATATAGGCCAGTGTTTGCACACTATATGTTCCATATTTTTATGTTTGTTGTGAAACTGGGTGGTGAACTGGGAAAACATTCAATGTATTATTGGTTTTGTGAATTGAGGTGTCAAGGTTTACGTATGTAGCGTATCCTTGCTCGATGAGTGGCGGTGAGTAACCCTTTTCTATAAATTCTTGTGTGAGGGTTTCACTTTGGGTATGTGATCCTAACCCAGATTACCACCTTTTTATTACCACCATTCTCTTATTTCACAATTATATATATTATTATACCAGTATTGAGCACGACATGATCTGTGCATGTATATCACCACTCTGACTGCACTCGCGGCATGTCTTTAGTAATACACAGATTGCCATCAGTCATCCATTTACCAAGCCCTTGCTTCTCCCTCACACCCCTCAGAAGTCCATCCGGAAAATATGGGCGTTGGTTTGACGAAGGAGCCGCGCATGCTCCAAAATGCATTACCACTCACCGCCTTCCACTGACGCCATCAGCCTCATGCCTTCCAGCGTGAAGCTGGAACCCAGGCTGCCTCTCTTTGCTTCTGTACACCATTGGAGAATTCTTACAGCTGCTGGACGGCTCTCCCCGGTCTCCATTTGCAGACAGAGGAAGGACTAGGAACTCACCTGAAGACTCTGCTTTACATGCCTTACTAATTCTACAATCCTGTAAGTGTTTTTAACCCCTTGTGCTTTATATTAAATATCTTAATAGTGCACTTAGAGGCACCTTTCTTTCTTAATTTAACCTTCCAGAGTTGCTTCTCCTCAAGCGCATGCCTGAGGTGCCATCTGTCCACCACTACCCTAGACCAGCCATCCGCCTCCACCAGAGCGCCCTCACCTCTTCTCTTTCTGCACATACAATATTCTGTCTACATTTAATGTTGATATAGCATTAATAACAATTTTGGAACATAGAAGCATGTATACATATCTCTACCTCCTTCTGTTTCCTAAATCTCTATGATTAAAGGTGTATTAAAACCAAAAATGTAGGCTATTGTAGCTTACCAATTGTAGTAATATGACTGAACAACAGTGACTCCATCTTGCTTTAGCTATAAAGTGTACATACCCTTGTTTTAGGTCCATAACTCATTTTCAAGTTTATTCTGTAAGTTTTAGGTTTTCAGCTATATGTTGCAAGAGCATACACAAACCTGCTTGCATAAGCATTAAGGAAGCTAGGATATTTTATCTAAAATCTAAAAAGATAGTTAGTTACTGAGCTTGGTGAAACTCCAGCCAGCGTGAGACGGATTAATATTTTCCCTATCACAGAGAATTACGAAGCTGTAAGTTTCCCTTTCATGATGAATGTTAAACGGCCATTAAGTACAAGGTAAAATATGATGTTGTCTGAGGTCTCCCCTTTTGCTATATTTGTGTAGCGCTGGTAGATTTTTAATCTACCGCTGATAGGTAAATCTTGTGGGTTACTTGTTAGGTGCAGTTAGATTTGCCACTGTTCCAGCTTGGCTGAGTTGCGTGTAGTTCCACACTGTGCCGGTGGGTGTCGTTGTCACCATTGGCTGGTGTTGGAAAGGCAACGTGTTGAAGCGTAAGAGTGCTCCTCTGTCCCGGAGACAATTCGGTGGAGGTGGTCCTCCGAGTTGCATTCTGGGAGAGGGTATTTATGGGACAGACGCCATGTTCAGGGGTTCGTTTTCAGCCACCTGCTGGCCTTCCTGGCCTACAGGTATGCGTTAAGAGTACCACCTCGTGGTCCTCTGTTCCGGAGGCCCACTTCGCTGCAGCGTGTGGGTGGGCCCAGAAGCCTGTCTGGGGCCTACCACTGCAGCAGAGGAATGGTCCTGAGCTGTCTATCCTGAGTAAAGAAGCTGGACAACCGAGAAGATCCCAGGGGAGGACCCGTCATGGAAGGATCATGCAGAGTGCTGGTCTGGAGAGGGGCCTGGTGACTCGGTTGGAGGACGTATCCTAAAGTAATCTTACTGCATAGTACTGCCGGGTCGGCTTAAAGGTTCAAGTACTGTGTCTGACATTAATCGCAAACCAATACATCCTGTGGCAGAGGATCGTACGGGTTTTATTCCAAACAAGTCTGTGGCAGAGACTTTTGTTTGTGCTACGTACTGGCTGCTAGGCAAGTGAGAGAGGCCTATCCAGGCGGGCAAAGATTGAATCCCACAAGGGGAGTACATTCAACTACAAGTGCTTAATTCCAAAGATTGTTCTAAAGAATACTAAAGAAAGGTATTTGAGCTTCCCTGCAACTTTGCTTCTGCTTCTTTCCTGCTACTTCCGTTATTACTTGTTCATTAAAGCATTGGAAAATATACTCAAGTGTTTGGTGTCTACATCGTCCAGAGGTAAACTCAACGGGACCCTAGACCCGGTGCCGGTGAAACAGAGGTATCGAGACTAAAGGTAACAGCCCGCTTTAAACCAGCAGCTCCACCGAGAGTTATTGCTACATTTGTTTATAGAATTGTATAAGTGCTTAATTTGCTTGAAAGTTGTGTGACATATTTGAGTACATGTTTAACATGTTTTGATGACTCTGTGAAGGTAAAAAGAATAGTATTATGAAGGTTGCAAAAGAATGTGTTAGATGGGCTGGGGGTTGTGTAGAGAGAGGGAATGTTTAATGCAAACACCCTACTTTGTGATGAGGATAAAGTAAGTGAGTTTAAAGGTGTTTTTAATAAAAACATCCTACATTGTAGAAGGTAGGGCAAGTTAAGTGAAGGTAAAGGAAGAGGGGAATTATTTATTAATGAAAATAGGTCTTGGGATTGCAGTGGAAAAGTTAATAGAACTTACCACTCCTAGGGCCAGGTATAGCACACATCTAGAAACTTGTGTCTGCAGTTAAAATCCATTATAGAAGGTGAATTAGTATGCTGCCAATATGTCTGCCATACAGTTCAGAGAAAAGGGACAGCAGTAAAATTTAGTTTGAAAAATAGGAAGTAACATTACAGAGCTTCTAGGGGTGTAAAGAGACAGTGGGAACATTACTGGCAGAGTGTATCAATCCTGGCAAAGTGTCTATGTTTGCTGTAGCATTGCGGGAAAATTCATTTTCATGTATTTATTGATTATGAAAAATATTTGAACCAAGATTGAATAGATGATAGCTGGTTTAATATGAGGAAGTTAATTTTGTGCAGCCTGAAATGTCAAGATAGGCCTGTGTATGAATAAAAGAAAGGGGGAGCTTGCCATTCAGATTAATGTTGTTATTTGTTTTAAATGATTAGCCAAATACAGAATGCGCACTCAATGTGGGACTCATTTCCTGTACCCCTTACAAAGCTGCTTTAAAAGAAGGGGCACAGCCTGTTTATCATAAACAATATCTCCTGTCAAAAGAGAAAGAGGAAGGAATTGCACCAGGTGGAGCACTTTCTTAAAAAGGGAATGTAAAAAAAAAAGAGACAGTCTTGCCCTTTAACCACTTGACGACCGCCTCACGCCGATGTACGTCGGCAAGGTGGCACGGACAGGCAAAATCACGTACATATACGTGATTTGCCTTCCGCGGGTGGGGGGTCCGATCGGACCCCCTCCCGGTGCCCGAGGCGGTCGTCTTTTGTCCCACGGCGATCGGAGGTGAAGGGGAGACCATCCGTTCGTGGCCCCCCCCTCGCGATCGCCGCCGGCCAATCGAATCATTCCTTTGCTGCTGTATGCTAAACAGCAGCAAAGGAAATGATGTCATCTCTCCTCGGCTTGGTAATTTCCATTCCGGCCCGAGGAGAGAAGACAGGTATGTGAGTGCACAACACTACACACACACAGTAGAACATGCCAGGCACACAAAACACCCCGATCCCCCGCCCCCCGATCCCCCCCCGATCCCCCCCCAATCACACCCCCCCCCCCCCCGTCACAAACTGACACCAGCAGTTTTTTTTTTTTTTTTTTCTGATTACTGCATTGGTGTCAGTTTGTGACAGTTACAGTGTTGGGACAGTTAGTATTAGCCCCCTGTAGGTCTAGGATACCCCCCTAACCCCCCCTAATAAAGTTTTAACCCCTTGATCACCCCCTGTCACCAGTGTCGCTAAGCGATCATTTTTCTGATCGCTGTATTAGTGTCGCTGGTGACGCTAGTTAGGGACCTAAATATTTAGGTTCGCCGTCAGCGTTTTATAGCGTCAGGGACCCCCATATACTACCTAATAAAGGTTTTAACCCCTTGATGGCCCCCTAGTTAACCCTTTCACCACTGATCACCGTATAACTGTTACTGGTGACGCTGGTTAGTTTGTTTATTTGTTTATTTTTTATAGTGTCAGGGCACCCGCCGTTTATTACCGAATAAAGGTTTAGCCCCCTGATTGCCCGGCGGTGATATGCGTCGCCCCAGGCAGCGTCAGATTAGCGCCAGTACCGCTAACACCCACGCACGCAGCATACGCCTCCCTTAGTGGTATAGTATCTGATCGGATCAATATCTGATCCGATCAGATCTATACTAGTGTCCCCAGCAGTTTAAGGTTCCCAAAAACGCAGTGTTAGCGGGATCAGCCCAGATACCTGCTAGCACCTGCGTTTTGCCCCTCCGCCCAGCCCACCCAAGTGCAGTATCGATCGATCACTGTCACTTACAAGGCACTAAACGCATAACTGCAGCGTTCGCAGAGTCAGGCCTGATCCCTGCGATCGCTAACAGTTTTTTTGGTAGCATTTTGGTGAACTGGCAAGCACCAGCCCCAGGCAGCGTCAGGTTAGCGCCAGTAGCACTAACACCCACGCACGCACCAAACAGCTCCCTTAGTGGTATAGTAACTGAACGGATCAATATCTGGTCCGATCAGATCTATACTAGCGTCCCCAGCAGTTTAGGGTTCCCAAAAACGCAGTGTTAGCGGGATCAGCCCAGATACCTGCTAGCACCTGCGTTTTGCCCCTCCGCCCGGCCCAGCCCACCCAAGTGCAGTATCGATCGATCACTGACACTTACAAAACACTAAATGCATAACTGCAGCGTTCGCAGAGTCAGGCCTGATCCCTGCGATCGCTAACAGTTTTTTTGGTAGTATTTTGGTGAACTGGCAAGCACCAGCCCCAAGCAGCGTCAGATTAGCGCCAGTACCGCTAACACCCACGCACGCAGCATACGCCTCCCTTAGTGGTATAGTATCTGAACGGATCAATATCTGATCCGATCAGATCTATACTGGCATCCCCAGCAGTTTAGGGTTCCCAAAAAACGCAGTGTTAGCGGGATCAGCCCAGATACCTGCTAGCACCTGCATTTTGCCCCTCCGCCCGGCCCAGCCCACCCAAGTGCAGTATCGATCGATCACTGTCACTTACAAAACACTTAACGCCTAACTGCAGCGTTCGCAGAGTCAGGCCTGATCCCTGCGATCGCTAACAGTTTTTTTGGTAGCTTTTTATTGAACTGGCAAGCGCCAGCGGCCTAGTACACCCCGGTCGTAGTCAAACCAGCACTGCAGTAACACTTGGTGACGTGGCGAGTCCCATAAGTGCAGTTCAAGCTGGTGAGGTGGCAAGCACAAGTAGTGTCCCGCTGCTACCAAGAAGACAAACACAGGCCCGTCGTGCCCATAGTGCCCTTCCTGCTGCATTCGCCAATCCTAATTGGGAACCCACCGCTTCTGCAGCGCCCGTACTTCCCCCATTCACATCCCCAACCAAATGCAGTTGGCTGCATGAGAGGCATTTTCTTTATGTCCTCCCGAGTACCCCTACCCAACGAACCCCCCCAAAAAAGATGATGTGTCTGCAGCAAGCGCGGATATAGGCGTGACACCCGCTATTATTGTACCTCCTGTCCTGACAATTCTGGTCTTTGCATTGGTGAATGTTTTGAACGCTACCATTCATTAGTTGAGTATTAGCGTAGGGTACAGCATTGCACAGACTAGGCACACTTTCACAGGGTCTCCCAAGATGCCATCGCATTTTGAGAGACCCGAACCTGGAACCGGTTACCGTTATAAAAGTTAGTTACAAAAAAAGTGTAAAAAAAAAAAAAATATATATAAAATAAAAAAAAATAGTTGTCGTTTCATTGTTCTCTCTCTCTCTATTCTCTCTCTCTATTGTTCTGCTCTTTTTTACTGTATTCTATTCTGCAATGTTTTATTGTTATTATGTTTTATCATGTTTGCTTTTCAGGTATGCAATTTTTTATACTTTACCGTTTACTGTGCTTTATTGTTAACCATTTTTTTGTCTTCAGGTACGCCATTCACGCCTTTGAATGGTTATACCAGAATGATGCCTGCAGGTTTAGGTATCATCTTGGTATCATTCTTTTCAGCCAGCAGTCGGCTTTCATGTAAAAGCAATCCTAGCGGTTAATTAGCCTCTAGACTGCTTTTACAAGCCGTGGGAGGGAATGCCCCCCCCCACCGTCTTACGTGTTTTTCTCTGGCTCTCCTGTCTCGACAGGGAACCTGAGAATGCAGCCGGTGATTCAGCCAGCTGACCATAGAGCTGATCAGAGACCAGAGTGGCTCCAAACATCTCTATGGCCTAAGAAACCGGAAGCTACGAGCATTTTATGACTTAGATTTCGCCGGATGTAAATAGCGCCATTGGGAAATTGGGGAAGCATTTTATCACACCGATCTTGGTGTCGTCAGATGCTTTGAGGGCAGAGGAGAGATCTAGGGTCTAATAGACCCCAATTTTTTCAAAAAAGAGTACCTGTCACTACATATTGCTATCATAGGGGATATTTACATTCCCCGAGATAACAATAAAAATTATTAAAAAAAAAAAATGAAAGGAACAGTTTAAAAATAAGATAAAAAAGCAAAAAAATAATAAAAAAAAAAAAAAAAAAAAAAGCACCCCTGTCGCCCCCTGCTCTCGCGCTAAGGCGAACGCAAGCGGCGGTCTGTCGTCAAACGTAAACAGCAATTGCACCATGCATGTGAGGTATCGCCGCGAAGGTCAGATCGAGGGCAGCCATTTTTGCAGTAGACCTCCTCTGTAAATCTAAAGTGGTAACCTGTAAAGGCTTTTAAAGGCTTTTAAAAATGTATTTATTTTGTTGCCACTGCACGTTTGTGCGCAATTTTAAAGCATGTCATGTTTGGTATCCATGTACTCGGCCTAAGATCATCTTTTTTATTTCATCAAACATTTGGGCAATATAGTGTGTTTTAGTGCATTAAAATTTAAAAAAGTGTCTTTTTTCCCCAAAAAATGCGTTTGAAAAATCGCTGCGCAAATACTGTGTAAAAAAAAAAAATGAAACACCCACCATTTTAATCTGTAGGGCATTTGCTTTAAAAAAAATATATAATGTTTGGGGGTTCAAAGTAATTTTTTTGCAAAAAAAAATAACTTTTTCATGTAAACAATGAGTGTCAGAAAGGGCTTTGTCTTCAAGTGGTTAGAAGAGTGAGTGATGTGTGACATAAGCTTCTAAATGTTGTGCATAAAATGCCAGGACAGTTCAAAACCCCCCCAAATGACCCCATTTTGGAAAGTAGACACCCCAAGCTATTTGCTGAGAGTCATGTCGAGTCCATGGAATATTTTATATTGCGACACAAGTTGCGGGAAAGAGACAAATTTTTTTTTTTTTTTGCACAAAGTTGTCACTAAATGATATATTGCTCAAACATGCCATGGGAATATGTGAAATTACACCCCAAAATACATTCTGCTGCTTCTCCTGAGTACGGGGATACCACATGTGTGAGACTTTTTGGGAGCCTAGCCGCGTACGGGACCCCAAAAACCAAGCACCGCCTTCAGGCTTTCTAAGGGCGTGAATTTTTGATTTCACTCTTCACTGCCTATCACAGTTTCGGAGGCCATGGAAAGCCCAGGTGGCACAAAACCCCCCCCAAATGACCCCATTTTGGAAAGTAGACACCCAAAGCTATTTGCTGAGAGGTATAGTGAGTATTTTGCAGACCTCACTTTTTGTCACAAAGTTTTGAAAATTGAAAAAAGAAAAAAAAAATGTTTTTTCTTGTCTTTCTTCATTTTCAAAAACAAATGAGAGCTGCAAAATACTCACCATGCCTCTCAGCAAATAGCTTGGGGTGTCTACTTTCCAAAATGGGGTCATTTGGGGGGGTTTTGTGCCACCTGGGCATTCCATGGCCTCCGAAACTGTGATAGGCAGTGAAGAGTGAAATCAAAAATTTTCACCCTTAGAAATCCTGAAGGCGGTGATTGGATTTCGGGGCCCCGTACGCGGCTAGGCTCCCAAAAAGTCCCACACATGTGGTATCCCCATACTCAGGAGAAGCAGATAAATGTATTTTGGGGTGCAATTCCACATATGCCCATGGCCTGTGTGAGCAATATATCATTTAGTGACAACTTTGTGCAAAAAAAAAAAAAAAAAAAGTGTCACTTTCCCGCAACTTGTGTCAAAATATAAAATATTCCATGGACTCAATATGCCTCTCAGCAAATAGCTTGGGGTGTCTACTTTCCAAAATGGGGTCATTTGGGGGGGTTTTGTGCCACCTGGGCATTCCATGGCCTCCGAAACTGTGATAGGCAGTGAAGAGTGAAATCAAAAATTTACACCCTTAGAAATCCTGAAGGCGGTGCTTGGTTTTCGGGGCCCTGTACGCGGCTAAGCTCCCAAAAAGTCCCACACATGTGGTATCCCCATACTCAGGAGAAGCAGCTGAATGTATTTTGGGGTGCAATTCCACATAGGCCTATGGCCTGTGTGAGCAATATATCATTTAGTGACAACTTTTTGTAAATATTTTTTTTTTTTTGTCATTATTCAATCACTTGGGACAAAAAAAATAAATATTCAATGGGTTCAACATGCCTCTCAGCAATTTCCTTGGGGTGTCTACTTTCCAAAATGGGGTCATTTGGGGGGGTTTTGTACTGCCCTGCCATTTTAGCACCTCAAAAAATTACATAGGCAGTCATAAACTAAAAGCTGTGTAAATTACAGAAAATGTACCCTAGTTTGTAGACGCTATAACTTTTGCGCAAACCAATAAATATACGCTTATTGACATTTTTTTTACCAAAGACATGTGGCCGAATACATTTTGGCCTAAATGTATGACTAAAATTTAGTTTATTGGATTTTTTTTATAACAAAAAGTAGAAAATATCATTTTTTTTCAAAATTTTCGGTCTTTTTCCGTTTATAGCGCAAAAAATAAAAACTGCAGAGGTGATCAAATACCATCAAAAGAAAGCTCTATTTGTGGGAAGAAAAGGACGCAAATTTCGTTTGGGTACAGCATTTAGCAGTTAAAGCGATGCAGTGCCAAATTGGAAAAAGACCTCTGGTCCTTAGGCAGCATAATGGTCCGGGGCTCAAGTGGTTAACATACCTATAAATCGAGTAAAAAAGCCGGGTGGCAGTTATAGGTTTGTACAGGATCGTAGAGCTGTAAACAACTTGATTGTGCCAATCGCACCTATAGTGCCTGATGTGCCATCGTTATTAACCTCCATTTCATGTGATGCTGAATATTTTTCTGTGATTGATTTAACAGGTTTATATTTTTTGGTCCCAGTGGACCGGGAGACACAGCCACTACTCATATTTTGTTTTAGAAATCGCCAGATGAAATGGTGTATGTGGTATGTGGATTCCCCAGTAGTTTACTCGGTAGTTCTCCAGGTAACCTTGCGGTCCTGGACTCCCCACCATGGTTCAGTCTCATTACAGTATGTTTATGATTTATTGTTGTATAATCCGAGCCAGGTTGCGTGCAAAGAGAATGGTGTAGACCTGTTACGTTGGTTAGCAGGCAATGGTCACAAGGTCTCTGGAAAAAGTTACAATGGTGTCAGGACACTGTAGAGTACCTTTGCTTTGTGCTCACCAAAAATCAGTCACAAGAGAGCCACAGCTCGTGGGTCTGCCCCGTCCACTTACTAAGAAAGATATGTTGTCTTTTCTTAGTATGATTGGTTACTGCCGCCAATGGATATCTGATTGTTCCTACTATGATAACCTCCTGAGACAATCTACAAATGTTGACCTGCCAGATTGTATAGAATGGAATGATGAAATGTGTAATGCTTTTGTATACCTTAAAATTGCAATGGTTTCGACTCCTGGTCTTAGATTACCTGTGTACGGAAAAATGTTCCATTTATATGCAAGAGGCAATTGTAAAATTATGAGGGGAGTCCTAGTGCAAAGGCATGGGGTAAACTTTGCCCTGTTGCATTTTTTGTAAGGGTAGTGCTGATGGCAGTATAGGGCATGCCAGCATGTCTCCAAGTTCTAGCATCCTGTGCATTGTTTGTGGAGATGGCTACTTCATTCACTCTAGGCCATGAAACTACATTACACACTAGCCACAATGTTTCCATTCTACCTAAAAATATTCGCACTCAACATATGTCAGCTCAGAGGCTGAGCGGCTATGAGGGGATTTTGCTGTCCAACCCAAAACTTGAGATAAAGTATGCATCGCCAAACTTTGGTCCCACTTCTATCCTGAATGCCTTATTAGGGCTGAAAGGTGAGGAGGATGAGGTGTTACCCCAGTATGAGTGTATGGATCTCATACACCAGGACACATCTCCCAGATCTGACATGTCTTCAATTGCTATGTATGTATTTGTGGATGGCTCTTGTTCAAAACCTAAAGATACCACATATCATGCAGGCTATGAGTAGTTCAGCTTCCTAATATTAGAAGTAAATTCAGTTCAGCTCAGGCAGCAGAGCTGATCCTGCTCACATGAGCCTGTCAGCTCTTTGCAGAACAGGAAGTACACATCTACACTGATTTTAAGTCAGGACTCATCAGCCATGAGGGGAAGCCATGCATGCCTGTAGCTGGCACACCTTTATTCATCTTGGGTGGGACACAGAGGCTGGCAGATGACATGTGAATCATTAGACAAAGATTTTTTCATTCCAAGACCTCCTTCATTAGTGAAGTCATTTGTTGAAAGATGTATTACATGTTTTAGGAATATTCCAAAGAATCCACACAAAGTGAAACATGAACACCTCATTTACCCGTCCACACCGTTCACTCATCTTCAAATTGATTTTACACACATGCCCAAACTAGGCAAGAGGTAGGAATATTTACTCGTGATAGTAGACACATTCTCACGATGGCCAGAAGTGTTCATTACCACAAAGGAAGATGCACAGGCAGTAGTCAGAATCCTTGCATGGGAGGTATTCCTAAGGTGGGTTTGCCCTCTGCAAATGAAGTCAGACAATGGTCCTGCCTTCATAGTCAAAGTGTGCCAAGATTTAGTGAAAACACTGAAGATTGACTGGAAGTTTCACATCCCATACCACCCACAGGGTTCAGGCATAGTAGAAAGAATGAATAGGACTCTTAAGGATAAAATTAGGAAGGCTACAGGGGGAACTTTCAATGTATGGAAGAAGGTACTGCCTGCAGTCCTTGCAGAGGTAAGAATGACTCCCTGCAGAGCCACAGGTTTCTCGCCATTTGAAGTCCTAATGGGTAGGCCTTTCTCCACTCCATGGGCCAGACAGACATTAATATTAGAAAGAGGGGATCGTGACTTCATACAGGAAGAGTATGTTAAGAAATTGATTGAAACCTAGGGTGGAGTTGAAAAACGTACCTTTCCTTTTTCTTCACAGGAACCAGCTCACCCGTTCCAGGTGGGAGACATCGTGGTGGTCCAGTCCTTGAACCGTACCAAGAAGCAAGACTACCCATTTGGACCACCAACTACAGTGATCGCGGTGACCCGAGCAGCCATCCTGGTAAAAGGACAGCAGGCTTGGATCCATGCCATGTCGTGTTAAAAAGGTGAACCAAACACCTATGAAGCAGGACACAGTACAGAGAGGCGAAGCAGGTGAAATAAGTCCTTGAATAATGAGTAAAGCAGGTGGTTTAGACTCTGAAAAAGATGACCCTGTTTATTTCACCACAGAATTCTGGGAAGGTCTTGGGCCTCCTGATCATACTGACATTTGTGGTGTTCCTGTGGTGTTCCGACCAACATGGATCATAACTCACTGTATTTATCATCCTGAAGAACTGGGGACCTTTAAAGTCATATGTGGCTCACCCAATAACACCACTAATAACACACTTGCTAGACATAAAAGGCATGTGTATTCAGAGTCTAAGGGAACTAAAACTAATAGTCTCACAGAAAACATGTTGTTACTTAAATTTAAATATAGCTATGCTCAGAAATCAGGATATAATAAATGTTGGCTATGTAGTAAACTGCATCCTAGTACAGCCCGTATTCCAATTATGACTGTACCCCTGAATATCACCCCTTTCTAAACGAACTCCCCCCATTACTCTCACCAGAGTGCAGATGACACTAGCGAACAGTCCTGTCACCTTCCAAGCAATGGGAAGGAGTCATTTCCCTGATTGGTGTTTTAGATTGGGTATCTCATCAAAAGGTAGGGAAGTATGCAGTCACACTAGAATCAACTTTTCTCCATGTCCTCAGATCACTCCACAGTTTTTGACACTTCAGATCGTGCCCTAAATCACACCATGTATACCTTCATACATACCCCTGACCCCCATACTGAGATTGCAAAACTACTCTCACAGCTTGCCCTTGCAGGATTCTCTGAAGGTACCCAACAAATCCTTAGCAGACAGCCACTGGCCTTGGGCAACAGCACATACATTTGTTATGGAAGGGCATGCCATCCATGGATTCCTAGTGATCCCCAGGGATGGTGTTACTTAGCCTCATTGGTCCCAATAATGGGAATTCTCGGAGTCAATGAGGGAAGTCACTTGCTAACGGCTGGTGTTTATCCCAGATACCCCCTCAAACACCGTTATGCCAGATCATTGTTTTTGGAAAAGGACATGGCCTGGGCATGGTTCCCCTTGGGAAACGGATGGGGTATTGACATGATGAAAAGGCTAAATAATCACTCTGGGATTTTGGATGAAATACTAGACAAGAATTCTGTTGACATTATCAGCCTTAACTTAGAAGTGGAGCAATAAGAAAGCAGCTAGAGCTTCATGACTTATTATATGCATGATTTCCCAAGGTACTCGCCCTCCCGACCCAGCTGCAGCTAATAGAATGTATCTTAACTTGTATTACGGTCACCAGGATGAATATGTCACAATGAGAAGAAGTAAGTCATCTTCATGATTTGATTTCATGACTTAAAGAGGGGATTGTAGTAATATGACTGAACAACAGTGACTCCATCTTGCTTTATCTATAAAGTGTATGTACCCTTGTTTTAGGTCCAAAACTCATTTTCAAGTTTATTCTGTAAGTTTTAGGTTTTCAGCTATATGTTGCAAGAGCATGCACAAACCTGCTTGCATTTGCTGAAGTTGAACCAAATATAAGCTGTATACCCGCCCAAATAAAACTCAGACATTTCTTTGAACTTACACCTTGTCTTATTCTGTTCATTGAATTTGTCTCCCGGAACCGGGTGCTCTCCGTAGTTTGCAGTATTAACCCATGGCTGGTCTGTCATGTACCTGAGGTACCTGTAAATTCTCTTCACCAATTCAGATATTTTGTGGCTACATTTGTTTTTTTTTTTTGGTCCAACCTGTGCAGCAAAATTGGACAGTTAGAGGGTTGGGACAAACCATTTAACATTTTGTTTTTAGCTGTTCTGTAATCTTTCTTATGTTACAGTATATTTACTGAATGTTAAACTAACTCAGTAGTTATTTTCTTGCAAAAGTATCCATTCATTCTGTCTTCATGTGATGATTGTATAGAAAACCAGCCAATGTCAGACAACCATTGTTCTGTCATTTCAAAGTTTATATGTTACAATTGACTTCAAAATGATCACAGGAAAGATAAGGTCACCAACATTTAGATGTCAAATGCATTTTAAAAGCAAATAATCTATATAATTTTAGACATTTCATGAAGTGTCAAGGCAAAGATGAATAAATAAGGCAAAATATCAGAGAACACATGAAATGCTTTTAGCATGACATTCTTACTTTTGTCACCTCAATTTTTCTTACTGATGAACAAAATAATCGTATTCACAGTAAATTTCTTGGTAAATTAGTTTAAAACATTTTAATAAAGGGCATCTACTAAAAAACAAGGTTCTATGTGTTGTATGACTAACATTAACCACTAGCTGACCAGCCGCCGCAGTTATACTGCAGCAGGTTGGCTTGGCTGTGCAAATCGCCGTAGCTGTATGTCACTCCTTTAAGATGTAACAGCAGGTGCGCGCACACGCCTGGCGCGTGTCCCTGGAGCTGATGCGCGTGCCCAGGGGGCGCGATGGGCGCTGGGCCCCTGCGATCGCTCGTGACAGAGCGAGAACCTGGATATGTGTGTGTAAACACACAAATCCTGGTTCTCTCAGGGGAGAGGAGAGAGATTGTGTGTTCATACTAAGTATGAACACCGATCTCTCTCCACCCCTAGTCAGTCCCATCACCCCCACAGTTAGAACACTCAGGGAACACAGTTAACCCCTTGATTGCCCCCTAGTGTTAACCGCTTCCCTGCCAATGACATCTATACAGTAATCAATGGCCATTTTTAGCTCTGATCGCTGTATAAATGTCAATGGTCCCAAAATAGTGTCAAAAGTGTCTGATCTGACCACTGCAATATCGCAGTCCTGATAAATATTGCTGATCGCTGCCATTACTAATTAAAAATAACAATAAAAATTACATAAATCTATCCCCTATTATGTAGACGCTATAACTTTTGCACAAATCAATCAATATACACTTATTGCGATTTTTTTTACCAAAAATATGTAGAAGAATACATATTGGCCTAAACTGAGAAAAAAATTGGGATATTTATTATAGCAAAAACTACAAAATATTGTGTTCTTTTCAAAATTGTCACTCTTTTTTTGTTTATAGCGCAAAAAATAAAAACCTCAGAGGTGATCACATACCACCAAAAGAAAGCTCAATTTGTGAGGAAAAAGGACATAAATTTTGTTTGGGTACAACGTCACACGACTGCGCAATTCTCAGTTAAAGTGACGCAGTGCCGAATCGCAAAAAATGGCCTGGTCAGGAAGGGGGGAAATCCTTCCGGGGCTGAAGTGGTTAAAGGCAACAGTTTGCTATTAAAATGCATTTGTGTTTTATTTAAAACAAATTTGTACTTTTGCTTATAGTTTTATTAAATAGTTGTATTTGAAAGTTACAAGTAAAACATTTTAGTTCATTAAGGGTCCAGGTTTTCCACCTTCCACTTATTTGTATTTCTTTTATAAGTGCTGAATGGGCAGCTTAGCGAACTCCTGTTGTTAAATATAAAAATGAAAAAAACAAATAAAAATGACTGCGTATGAAAATACAGTTACCAGTACCACATCTATTGCAGTGAATATTTGCTCTCTTACTGGTAGACCATCAGCATCAGCTTTGCTTTTTTGCCAGTAGAAACTTTAGAATCTTGTGTTGGTTGCCTCTATATCCCCATCGTGGTTTTCCCTTCAAAGCTGCAGGGTGGTGGGTTGGGGAGCCAGAGCGTGCAACAGCCAACACACCCAGAAATGAAGTTTCTACTGGCTTCTAGCTCTACAAGGGAGCAATGTTTGGCTGCAACAAAGGGGTTACTGGTATGCATTATACCTATACTTTCATATACACATAAACTTGCAGTATACCATTTTGTACATTTTTGCATTTAATTACAGTGTCTATTTAGAATGGACCTGTGTTTTGTCCATGAAAAAGGTTCACCTAATAGGTGGCTTCTCAAAATGCACATACTTAGCTTTCCTTTCTTCTTTTTAGTTACCAGGGATAAGGTTAAACATCGGGTACTCCCTTTTTTCCCATATTAGAACATGGTGCTTTTGATTGGCAGCTCCTGCACCCAGAGCTTTCATGATGGAGAGAGATATCAATTCTCTGTGAGCTTCTTGTCTGGTCTTTGGGGCTTCCTCTTACCACTCCCTGTGACCAAATGGTGTTTTGGAGGGTAAAACACAAGTTCAGGTAATGTCTTACACAACAGTAGCTTCCAACTTCTATCTAGAAAAAAAAAAATCCATAGTCCTCTCTTACATGAGCTTTACAATCAGGTCTGGCTGTTAGTGTTTCAAACGGACCTGACTGAAAGCTCAATGCAGTTCTATGGGCAGAGGGGTGGCCATAATCTCATTCTGTCTAGGTCCAGAAAATAAAACAGAGAACTGATGTAAACTGAACTGAAGACAGATGTGCAAACTGATGAAACCGGAATCAGTATTTATACATTTTTCTTACCACAAAACAAGACTGAACTGATAATCCCCATGTGACAGCAAAGTAGACCTTAATTCTCTTTAATCACTTCTAATGATTTTACCCAGTCCTGTTTTTTTTCTTCTTTTTTACCCCAAAATACCTTTTTTTACAGGACCATGCACTTCCGGCTTTCTTACTTAGGTGAGAATGACAATTCCTCTGTCCAAAATCTCTTGGGATACTCACATCACACATCCAAGAAGGCTTTGGAGCAATCTCTAGCACATTGCACATGTGCAGGGGTGTGTCTTTAGGGGTCCTTCTGCAAGAAACTGGAAGAGACCATCTCCCTAAGGAGGTAAGAAGAGACTATCGCAGTTTAGGACCCAGCATGTGGAGGCAGAGTGGCATGTTACACCAGACAACTATGGATTCTCTGAGTGTGCAAGTATGGTTTTTGAAGACAGTCCAGCAGTTAAGGTACTGGCGCACTGGCAAAGAAGGCCTGTATATACATGATTAATATTCTTTTAGGTGTTAACCTTTATTTGCCATCTGTGCAAACAAGGTTCACAGCATGACAAGTAAACTGGGCTTCAGACAAAAATAATAGAGTAAACTAATAAGAAATTATCTAACACCAATGTCAGAATTTATCTAGTATTCACATCACAAGGCTAGATGAACTACTGACATGACAGAAAAGCAGGCAAACAATCTGGACTCAATAGACCTTCCCAGCCCTATTACTTTTACTGATGCTGAAAGACTTACATTTATGCTTTCATTTCAACAGAGACATTTTCAAGTTTATGACACTTATAAATTGAGCGTTCACTACTCACCTGCTAGAGAAACTGCCATTCAAGCTTTTGCTGCAGCTTTTATCACACTGAGCTTAGAGGGAACTGGACAAGATTTATTTATTTCCAATTAATCACTTTAATAGAAGCAAACTATAGGAGCAATAATAAAGATGTGCGAAAAGCAATATCCTGACTCAAAAATAATTTCTGTTTCTTGCAGTTGGATTATATTTCAGCTATATGGTGCTTTTTAGTTTTGAGGGTAACTCTGTTTACCATTTCTCTTTTCATTTTCTTACTTAATTAGTTTTGATCACAGAAAGTACATTTTTTCTGTTATGTAAAATATGACATAAGTGTTAAATATATTTTATGCTCCCCGGAACCCTTTACCGTAGAAATAATAAATAGCAATATCTTTATGCAGGGATTTTTTTCTAGGAGAATAGGTGCAGAAACTCCCCCTGTCTGAATCACCCCTTGTCTCTGCCCCCTACCCACCTCTGACCAGCGTCCCTTGATTTCACCCCCTACCCACCTACCAGTACTGCCCCTTTTAGAGAATACAGAAGCAAGTATTGTTTTATAGTGCTAAATCATTTATATGGAACATGTTGATGATAAAAAGAAAAGCAGTAAAATAGATCCCTTGCAGTCAGCAACCACATAATCCCAGCAATAGATCCACACACATCAATAGGCTCCCCGAGCAACAATGGACTCCACCCCAACAACAATAGATTCCCTGCAGCAACAGTAAACTACCCACAAATCTTCCAGCAGCCAGCATCAATAGATCCTCCAGAAGCCAGTAAAAATAGACCTCTCCCTCAACAGTAGATCCCTTCCAGCAACATAAGACCCCCCAGCAACAATAGATTACCCATCAGCAACAATAGACCCTCACACAAAATCAGATCCCCGCCAGTGGCAATAGATCCCCCAGCAGCCAACATCAGTAGACCCTCCAGCACACCCCACACCTCATGCTATTAGATACATTCAGTGCTGGAGGTGCTGGAAGTGCCGGAACTGCGTTCCCGATGAAAAAAACCCTGTCTTTATGTAATAAAGAATGCAGAACATTTTTCCCTACAGTTACTGTGTATAAGGCCCCTTTCACATGAGGCGGACTCCGTTTCTATGGAGCCCGCCTCGGTCCGACGGCTCAGCGGGAAATTTGTCCGTTGATCTCCGCTGAGCCGGCGGATGACAGGTCCCTCTCTGCTCACTGAGCGGGGAGGGGCTTGTCAGGCGCCGCTGCCCCCTATGGAGGGATCGGACGAAAACGGACAGCGTGTCCGTTTTCGTCAGATCTCACCCGATCCGATCCGTCAGCGACGGATCTGGACGTAGAGCCATCCGTCTGCTTTTAGCGGATCGGACGGGGTCGGATGTCAGCGGACATGTCTCCGTTGACATCCGACGCTCCATAGGCTAACATGGATCGCCCGTTTAGGTCCGCCGTCAAAACTGACAGGCGGACCTGAACGGTCCGATCGTGTGAAAGGGGCCTAACAATCACATCCACTATTTAGACACTGAAGTGGTGTCAAAGGGATTGATTTACTAAAGGCAAATAAACTGTTTGCAAGGGGAAGGGAAGTTGCACTTTGCAAGGAAATTTGCAGAACTTCACAAATAAGGTGAAACAGCCATCATCCATTTGTGTGCAAGCAAAAATATATATTTTTTTATTTTCCTTGTGAAATTTATTGCAAATTGCAATTTTGCCACATTTACTAAGCTCTGTGGCAATTTCCCTTTCAATTTGCTTCTTCTCTTGCTAAGTTGACAGCCTTTTTGCCTTTAGTACATCAACTCAAAAGGGTATAGAATCTTTGGTTTGGGTGATATGGAAAGATCCCTACTATATCTAACTACTGCAATAGAAATGTAGTAGATGAAAATAAAATACTTGGACAATGGACTAGCTAGAGAAAAGATATCTATGTGATATCTGGAATAATTTTGAATACCATAATTCTAATTCCCAAGAAGAGCATATTCTCTATGTATTCAGCTGAGAATTACTGGTTAGGTATGAAATGATTGCATTGAATTGTAGGGAGTATTACCGCAAACTTACAACATAATATGAACTGAACCTTGGGATGCCATTTATTAATTTTCATGAGCATCCTAGAAGTCTTAAAACTTGCAGAACCCCATTATGCAAATGACCAATTCTTATGGTAAAGTCAAGAGCAACCCCCCTCATCTCTTATATCTTAATACCAGTTACAGTAATGGGCCCATAGAGAAATATGGCAAAGGGTGGACAAGGCCTTGACTTGCCAGGAAAAGCCCACATTGGCGTGATAAAGTGCCCTGGAATTCAGGTCTTCTGCAGCGCTCAAGAGGGTAGTAGAAGGTGCAAGCAAGCATGTCTAGTTAAGTACAGTTTATTCATGTTGCAAATTCAAAGCCTTTGGAGAGATGCCACATTTTATTGGTCAACACCTTTCAGTATAAGAAATATAACCTTAAATGCATCAGGCCAGAGATAAATGTTCCAATGCTCCACTCAAGACTCTAATTCCCCCACTCACTGATCACAGGAGCAGGTTCTTTATAATCATAGGTTCTTAGTATCGACTCTATAGCAACTCCAAAAGAAGAAAGGGAACAGTTTATTGTATTAACTACTTTCCGACGGTGATGTAGCCAAAAGACAGTTACAGGGTGGACTTCTAGTTCTAGGAGTCCATGGATGACCTTCCAGAACCCGCCTGTCGCAATCCCCCTAGGGCACACATCTGCCACGCTCTGTGACTGCTGTGATCACAGATCGTGGTAAAGAGCCAATCACAGTGACCCTTTACCATGTGATCAGCTGTGCCAAATCACAGCTGATTATATGTGAACAGACTTGCTGATTATTGGCAGTTCTTTCCTAACACGCTGCGTCTGCAAAAGGAAAGGGGAGCCATTAACCGGCAAGCCTGTCAGCACATTGTTTACACTGATCACCAGTGCCCTGATTATCAGTGCAGCCCTTTCAGTGCCAATCAGTGTCCATTAGTGCAGCCTATCAGTGCCCATCTGTGCCATCTATCAGTGCCTCCTCATCTGTGCCTATCAGTGCCGCCTATCAGTGCCACCTATCAGTGCTGCTTATCAGTACTGCCTATCAGTGCCCATCAGTGCAACCTCATCAGTGCACATTAGTGAAGAAGAAAATGTACTTATTTTCAAAATTTTATAATTCAAACTAAGGAAAATATATAATTTTTTTGCAAAATTTTTGGTCTTTTTTCATTTGTTTAGAAAAAAATTAAAACCCCAGTACTGATTAAATACCACCAAAAGAAAGTTCTATTTGTCTCAAATGATAAAAATTTCATTTGGGTACAGTGTTGCATGACCGCGCAATTGTCATTCAAAGTGCGAAAGCACTGAAAGCTGAAAATTGACCTCGGCAGGAAGGGGGTGAAAGTATTAAAGTAATTAACCACTTCAATAGAAGGCACTATCCCCCCTTCCTGCCAAGGAGAATTTTCAGCTTTCAGCGCTGTCACACTTTGAATGACAGTTGCGCGGTCATGCAACACTGTAATCAAACTACATTTTTATAATTTTCTTTCCACAAATAGAGCTTTCTTTTGGTGGTATTTAATCACCTCTGGGGTTTTTATTTTTTGCTAAACAAACCTAAAAAAACTGAAATTTTGGGAAAAAAAAAGTTTTTTTTTCGTTTCTGTTATAAATTTAGTTTTCTCCTTCACTGATCGGCACTGATGAGGCTGCACTTACGGGCACTGATGAGGCGGCACTGATGGGCACTGATGAGTTGGCACTGATGCGCACTGATGAGGATTCACTAATATGTAGAATTGATGGCCACTGATAGGCAGCACTGATATGCAGCACTGATGGGCACCGATAGGCAGGAATGATATGCAGCAATGATGGGCACTAATAGGTGGCACTGATGGGCACTGATAGGTGGCACTGATGGGCACTGACAGGCGGCACTGATGGGCACTGACAGGCGGCACTGATTGGCACTGACAGGCAGCACTGATGGGCACTAATAGATGGCACTGATAGGCAGCACTGATGATGATGCTAATGATGGCATTACTCATGGGCACTGATTGGCATCTGACATGGGCACTAACAGGCATTACTGCTGGGCACTGATTGGCACTTTGATGGGCACTAATTGGCACTATGGTGGGCACTGACTGGCAGCTGATGGGCACTGTTTGGCAGATGTGGTGGGTACCTCTGATGGGGGCTGCGCTGATAATAAATGTGTTGATTATCAGAGCAGACCCCCCTTCTGACAGGGGAGCTGCCGATCTGCTCACCCTGTCAGGGCAAACCAAGGAAAGCGGTTTACAAGCAATTCCTGGTTACATGCAATTACAGCTGATCACGTGGTAAAGAGCCTTTGTCATAGGCTTTTTACCACGATCGGAGTTGCGGTGTGTCAGAGTGACACACCACATCACCGATCACCGATCTGCGCACCCCTGCGGGCACGATAGCGTCTTATCCTGCTGGACGTCCAGTCAGGATAACGCAACCACCGCCCGGCCATCATTCTACTATAGGCAGGGCGGGAAGTGGTTAAACACCTGACATTTATTCCTCAGTCCAACAAAGAGACCAATTTATCTGAGATGCAAACATTCCAATGTGTTTCACTCAGTAAGGAGCTTAAAGGTCACAAATCATCTAGCAAGAAAATATTAATAACTATTTGTGCAGCTTTTTACGGAATTCAAAATAGAGGTGGCGGCTCTGTTTGGCTGCTTTTGGAAAATAAGTACAGTTGTGTGAAAAAGTATTTGCCCCCTTCCTGATTTTTTTTTGCATATTTCTCACATTTAATATTTCTCACATTTAATATTACACAAGGATAACCCAAGTAAATCCAAGATGCAGTTTTTAGATTATTATTTCATTTATTAAGGGAAAAAAGCTGTTCAAACCTGCCTGTCCCTATGTGAAAAAGTAATTGCCCCCTCCCATGCTGAATTTTGAATGAACTGTGATTAACCACAATGTTTTGGAAAGCTGAGTTCAATTTCACTTGTCACACCCAGGTCTGATTACTGCCAGACCTGTTGAATCAAGAAATCACATAAATAGAAGCTGTTTGACAAAGTGAAGCACGCTAACAGATCACAAAAAGCCACACATGTTGCCACAATCTAAAAAAATTCAAGAACAGATTAGAAACAAAGTAATGTACATGAATCGGTCTAGGAAGGGTTTCAAAGCCATTTTTAAGGCTTTGGAACTCCAGTGAACCACGGGGAGAGCCATTATCCACAAATGGAGATAACTTGGAACAGTGGTGAACCTTCCTAGGAGTGGCTGGCCTACAAAAATTACTCCAAGAGCATGACGACAACTCATCCTGGAGTTCATAATAGAACCCAGAACAACATCTAAAGAACTGCAGGCCTCACTTGCCTCAGGTAAGATCAGTGTTCATGATTCAACAATAAGAAAGAGACTGGGCAAAAATGGCATCCATGAGAGAGTTCCAAGGCCAAAGCCACTGCTGACCAAAAAAGAACACAAAGGCTCATCTCACATTTACCAAAAAACAACTTGATTATCCCCAAGACTTTTAGGCATATATTCTGTGGACTAATGAGACAAACATTTTACTTTTTGGAAGGTGTGCATCCCATTACATCTGGTATAAAACTATTACAGCATTGCATAACAAAAACATCATACCAACAGTAAGACATGGTGGTGAAAGCATGATGGTCTGAGGCTGCTTTGCAGCTTCTGGACCTCGACAACTTACCATAATTGATGGAACCATGAATTCTGAGCTTTACCAGAAAATCCTAAAGGAGAATGTCCGACCATCAGTTCGTGACCTCAAGCTCAAGGTCACTTGGGTTATGCAGAAGGACAATGATCTAAAACACAACAGCAAGTCCACCTCCAAATGGTTCAAAGCAAAATTTAGGTTTTGAAGTGGCCTAGTCAAAGCCTGGACTTAAATCCATTTTAGATGCTGTATCATGACCTTACACAGGCCGTTCATGCTGGAAAACCCTCCAACGTGGCTGAATTAAAACAATTCTGCAAAGAAGAGTGGGCCAAAATTGCTCCACAGCAATGTGAAAGACTCATTGCCAGTTATCGCAAACACTTGATTGCAGTTGTTGCCGCCAAGGGTGGCACAACCAGTTATTAGGTTTAGGGGGCAATTACTTTTTCACATAAAGCCAGGTAGGTTTGGGCAGCTTTTTTGCCTTAATAAATTAAACCATCATTTAAAAACTGCATTTGTATTTACTCAGGTTATCTTTGTGTAATAATAAAATTTGTTTGATGATCCGAGTAATTTAAGTGTGACAAATATGCAAAAAAAAAAAAAAATCAGAAAGGGGGCAAATACTTTTTCACTAAATTGTATATGGCCAACATATGATCTGCAGAGTAAGGCCCAGAGCAGTGTTTCTCAACTCCTGTCCTCAGGACCCACTAACAGGCCAGATTTTAAGTATTACCTTGGGGAGATGAAGACTAGAATACTGCAATCACTGAGCAGCAAATTATCACCTGATGTATTTCAGTTGCAAACCTGGCCTGTTAGTGGGTCCTGAGTACAGGAGATGAGAACCACTGGCCTAGAGGGACATCTGCCTGATAGACTGAAAGATGTTTGGTGCACTATTGGTGGTCTCAGTCTCCCTCTCTCTCTCTTCACAGGACTCAGAGGAAGCAGTTGGAGCCATTGGCTCCTGCCAATCAAATCCTGTGAAGAGGGAGTGGCGGGTGGGACGAGCAGTACTGTGTGTTTTTACAGAGGCACACAGCCCGGCTCAGGATTGATTGAGTGCCCCCATAGCAAGTGTTCTGCTAATGGGGCACTATGAAGCGAGGAAGAGCTGAGAGTTCTGATGGGGGATCCCATAAGAGGAGGTTCAGGGCCTCGCTGTGAAAAACCATTGCACAGAGCAGGTAAGTAAAGCATCTTTATTATTTTAGGAAAAAAATTAAACATTTACAACCATTTTAAGTTTGTCATTTGGCTTAAACTCTTGTTTGTGTTCAACAAGATATTTACAAGTACAAGCTGCTAAATACTCAAAATAGTTTTATGGATACACAAATAAAATTCATTCATGCTTTGCACTTCCTTCATAGGTGAAAGGCTTTCTAACCACATATTCTATATTTATCTACAGCATAAAGGCTACTAGAATACACTTGCAATTTCACTCTATCCTTAGGAATTCACAAAAATTTCAAAAGCAATAATGAGGCCTTAAAGTGTATGTTACCCGAACATTTCATATTGTATATATATATATATATATATATATATATATATATATATATATATATATGTTGTACTAGTTACTTGTGTTAAAAAAGGATTCTGTCCTCTTTGTATTTCTTCCTTTGTGTGAAATACCCAGTGATCATGCCAGTCCCCCTGCTGTCATGTTTCAAACTGACCATGCCAGAGCATAGAAGCACACTCATTCTAGTGTGGTCAGTTTTCTGGCTTTTCTGCTGGGAGCACAGCCTGCCTGTTCTCTAATGGTCAGACTTGTGATAACATGACACCCCCCCTCCCCCCTTGCACAGCTCTTCACTGGGAAGATAAATGTATTGCTTTTTCTCTGCCTCCTGCTGACAACCCCCCATCCAAGTTTCCACCCCACCTTTCCGAACCTCTTATGCAATCATAATCAGAGGTTAATATACAGTAATGTTTTTTTTTTTTTTATATGTGTACATAACTGTTTTGCCCTTCATTTCTATTTTAAACTAAATGGGTTGTTTTACAAAGTGAGGATTCAGGCTCGGTTCATACTATAACATGCAGCGGCTGACAGTAGGAGTCCGGTGCATCTCCATTCACACTTTCAGGTCCGATTTCAGCCCAAATTTTTGGCTGAATTTGGACCTGAAACAGACCAAAAGACACACAGGGCTCCTGTGCAAATAGCACTGGAGCCGTTGCGGAGATGTGTGAACCGGCTCCATAGAGAGCCAGTCACAATCTCCTGCTATGCGGTTTAGATGCGGGGAAACCCGCATCCAATTCGCATAGGTGTGAACCCAGCCTCACATATACTTTAATTGCCTGCTAATGCTTTAAGAAAGCTGGACTGGTATAGGTAAATATAGATTTCTAGATGTTTGTATGTTTTGGGAAAAGACCTTTTTTTTTCAAATTTCTGCATTTGTATCTTGTTAACATGCCAATTCTTATTTGAAATGCTCTCAGTAAACCGTTTTGAGTTCAGTACTGATTCTAGAGGCAGTTATACATGGTTACTGAGTTGTATTTTTTACAAAACATCCAATAACAGCATTTATTGTAGATATATTGCTCTACATTATTAGGATGTTGTTTGCAGGGTTTGCACTTGGGGAATAGCAAGTTTCCCTAGTCCTAGTCTGCAATAAAGAAAAATGTGCCCGTTGTACTTACCCTTTTTTACAGCTTCCTCTTCCATCCAGTGCCAACAATAAACTTTGAGCAGATTGACACTCATGTCATTCTGCCCATTTTCTGCAAGCTCGTCCTATTGCCGACACACCTTGTGGAGGGCATGTCTTCATGCAGCTTGGACTCATAGTGCTCCATGACTGAGTGGTGCTCACGCATCATTATATGAGTGCCATTATATCCAGGGAAAATGCCCATTCCCACCACTGCTGAGGAAGAAAGAGCCTGTGATATCAATGGACCAGCTACTGCAGGAAAAAGGTATGTATAAGGCATTTTTATTCAAAAGAAAAGGGGACCTGTGGGGGGTGGTGTGCTGACTTTTTATTTTTAGATGGAGTTCTGCTTTGACAATTTCCTTGTTATTAATAACACATGTGGTTTGAGTTAATAGCTGTGAATCTGTATTACCAAAACTCTATTTGCAATCAGTTATATTTTATGTATTTCTCAGAGCGTGCTCCTATTGTTTTTTTTCTGGGGAGGGGAGGGGGGGGGGTTCATTTGAATAGACTAGGGAATGTTTGTATTGAAACATCTCCCGGGATTGTGTTGTTGTCTGTGTGCCTATTGGGAAGCTTTCCCTCACTAACTCTCTGAAATAAAACAGAGCAAGAAGTGAAATCTTTCCATTAGGGACACACACAATGAAAAAAAAAAAAAAACGTTTTCTAGTAGAATGAGGAAGGTTTAGAAAGCTTGTCAGGTTTTTTATTGTTAATTGCCTCTTTATTGGGGTGATGTCTCTTCATGTCCTGTCTAGATGACAAGTGTCAGACAGAACAGAAAAACAAAAAGTGTTTCAAACCCAAAAGAAGAGAGAGGATGCAAGAAGCGTGTGACATAGAAGAAAACAATTGTGTAGCGATCTGCTGCCCTCTACTGTTAGCTACTAATATCACAGTGCTATGTATAATTATATAATAGCACTTCCTCTCTCCTAGAGACTGGCTTTAAAAACCCCAGAAGGAGGGAGTGGAAAGCGAGAGAAAGTCTCAGCCACGTGTCCTGTCCATTCTGCTACATCCAGACCAGACGAGTCTATTATGCAAGTATTCCTATGTTCTAATAATTTAACTACAGCTGCCCATAGCTTCTTGAGTGTGTTTCTGAATCCTTGTGACAGACAGAGTATCTCTATCATATTGTTTTTATTTCACAAGCATAGTGCCAGATAGCTAGGTCTGTGCTACTGTATGCTTGTACTGGTAACCTTCCAGTAGAGTAGTAGGTGAATCTGTTTACTACAATAGAGTTTATATGCAGCTCCTGTTATTTTATTTAACCCTGTCTCTTCTGATCTGGGATTCTATAGCTAGTTTCAGCACAGGGCTCGATAACAGCATAGGCTAGAGCCAGATTAGGCATTCAACAACCATTTCTGGTAGTTAGAGGTTGGGTTGCATGACAGATTAGAAATGACTAGGGAGGGACTAAAGCACAGAGTTCCAGTGCAAGACCACAGTTTCTGTGTTCCAGGCTGGTTGGACAACAGTTGGAGGAACTCCCCATCGCTGCTGATTTTTTCTTCATGTCTTCAACACAAAGACAGACACTGTATCACGATCATCCTCAGGGGCTCCTGCAACTGCTGCAACATTCACCTGGAAGTATCTTTATTAATAACTATATATACACCCAGGTACAGTTAGGTCCATATATATTTGGACACAGGCACAATTGTCATACTTTTGGCTCTGTATGCCACCAGAATAAAATTAAAATGAAACAATCCAAATTAATTTGAAGTGCAGACTTTCAGCTTTAATTAAAGGGGTTGAACATAAATATCAAGTACAAATTTTGGGAACTGCAACCATTTTTATACACAGTCCCCCCATTTTCAGAGGCTCAAATGTAATTGGACAAATGAATATAATCATAAATAAAATGTTAATTGTTAATATTTTGTTGAAAATCCTTTACTGGCAATTACTGCCTGAAGTCTGGAACCCATGGATATTACCAAAGACTGGGTTTCCTTCTATCTGATGCTTTGCCAGGCTCTAACTGCAGCTGTCTTCAGTTGTTCTTTGTTTGTTGGTCTTTCTGCCTTTAGTTTTGCCTTCAGCAAGTGAAATGCATGCTCAGTTGGGTGGAGATCAAGTGATTGACTCGGCCATTGCAGAATATACTTCTTTTCCTTCAAAAGCTCCTGGGTTGCTTTTGCAGTGTGTTTTGGATCATTGTCCATCTGTACTGTGAAGCACCATCCATTCAACTTTGCTGCACTTGGCTGAATCTGGGCGGACAGTATATCTCTAAACACTGCTGAATTAATCCGGCTACTTCTGTCTTCTGTCACATCATCAATAAACACCAATGATCCAGTGCCACTGGAAGCCATACATGCCCATGCCATAACACTGCAAGCTCCGCCATGTGACCACAGATGATGTTGTGTGCTTTGGCTCATGAGCTGTTCCAAGCCTTCTTCACACGTTTTTGTTTTCGTCAATCTGGTACAGATTAATCTTACTTTCATCCGTCCAAAAAATGCTTTTCTAGAACTGGTCTGGCTTTTTTAGATGTTCTTTGGCAAAGTCTAATCTGGCTTTTCTATTCTTCAAGCTTATGAATGGTTTGCACCTTGTGGCGAACCCTCTGTATTTGCTCTTGTGAAGTCCTCTCTTGATTGTAGACTTTAACAATGATACCCACACCTCCTGGAGAGTGTCCTTCACTTGTCTGGATGTTTTGAATGGGTTTTTCTTTTTCCTCAGGACCCACTAACAGGCCAGGTTTGCAAGATAACTGAAATACATCACAAGTGATATCATTTGCTGCTCAGTGGTTGCAGTATTTTAGTCTGCATCTCCCCAAGGTAATACTTAAAATCTGGCTTGTTAGTGGGTCCTGAGGACAGGAGTTAAGAACAACTGATATAGAGGATCCTGCGACCATCCACCACTGTTATCTTCCGTGGATGTCCAGGCCTTTTTATGTTGCTGAGCTAACCAGTGAATTCTTCTTTCCTCAGAATGTACCAAACTGTTGATTTGACCACTCCTAATGTTGCAGCTATCTCTCTGATGGATTTGTTTCGTTTTTGAAGCCTTACAATTGCCTGTTTGACTTGCATGGACAGCTCCTTTGAAAGAATGATGTAGGTTCACAGCAATAGATTCCAAATGCAAATACCACACTTAGAATCAACTTCAGAACTTTCACCTGCTTAATTGATGAAGAAATAACGAAGTAGTAGCCCACACCTGGCCATGAAACAGCTTTTGATTCAATTGTCCAATTGCTTTTGGTCCCCTGAAAAAGGGGGGATTTCTATTCTTAAGAGCTGTAATTCCTAAACCCTTCCTCTAATTTGGATGAGCATACCCTCAAATTAAAGCTGAGAGTGTGCACTTTCAGCCCATATTAATTTATCTATGTTATAATATACCCGGTTGATCCTGCCTGTTCCTGTGTTCCCCTTAGTGTGCTGATTATGGCTGCTGATCCATGATACCGTGGTCGGTTCACGTGCCTCCATCATTCTGCTGCTCTCCCTCTCCCCCTCCCTCTCGCTCTCCCTCTGTTACTTCCTAGTGTGTGAGCTGATAAAAAAAGACCCCTCCCCTCCTGCCGCTATTCTGTGTGGCAGTAATGCTAGTGATCCCAATTCCTGCCAGTCCCCCTTTTATAAAAAGATATACTACACAGTGTGTGTTTTTTTAAAATTTGGCAGCTAAATACCTTTTTTTCACATCGCCGATGTGTGGTCACATGACCGCCCAGTATGTAGCCAGAGAAAAATCTCAACCCCTCCCACTGTAGTCCTTAGATCAGGGAAGGAAAGCAGTGGGCGGTCACGTGACTGCACATCGGCGATGTGAAAAAAGGTATCTAGTTCCTGAATTGTCAAAAAATACAGACACTATGGGTCATTTACTATAGTGCCAGGAAATACTGGGCATTGATACATGTAATAGCGCCCATTTTTAGACAATTAAGATTTCAACAGGTGAACAGGGGAATGAAAAAGCATGTTAACAGCGTCAAAGATACGTTAGTAAATTCGAAATCAGCGCTAATTAGCGATTCCACGGATATGCAAGTGCCTACTAAGTTATTATATAGCACTGCAACCATGATCCATGTGTGTGAAAGAAACATTTTTATGTGAGATGTGCTCTACCTCGTGTGAATCTATTGATGTACAGTTACAATAAAAAGTGTGTGAACCCTTTTGGAATGATATGGATTTCTGCACAAATTGGTCATAAAATGTGATCTGATCTTCATCTAAGTCACAACAATAGACAATCACAGTCTGCTTAAACTAATAATACACAAAGAATTAAATGTTACCATGTTTTTATTGAACATACCATGTAAACATTCACAGTGCAGGTGGAAAAAGTATGTGACCCCCTAGACTAATGAGATCTCCAAGAGCTAATTGGAGTGAGGTGTCAGCCAACTGGAGTCCAATCAATGAGATGAGATTGTAGGTGTTCGTTACAGCTGCCCTGCCCTATAAAAAACACACACCAGTTCTGGGTTTGCTTTTCACAAGAAGCATTGCCTGATGTGAATGATGCCTCGCACAAAAGAGCTCTCAGAAGACCTACGATTAAGAATTGTTGACTGGAAAGGGTTATAAAAGTATCTCCAAAAGCCTTGCTGTTCATCAGTCCACGGTAAGACAATTTGTCTATAAATGGAGAAAGTTCAGCACTGCTGATACTCTCCCTAGGAGTGGGCATCCTGTAAAGATGACTGCAAGAGCACAGCGCAGACTGCTCAATGAGGTGAAGAAGAATCCTAGAGTGTCAGCTAAAGACTTACAAAAGTCTCTGGCATATGCTAACATCCCTGTTAGCGAATCTACGATACATAAAACACTAAACAAGAATGGATTTCATGGGAAGATACCACAGAGGAAGCCACTGCTGTCCAAAAAAAACATTGCTGCACGTTTACAGTTTGCACAAGAGCACCTGGATCTTCCACAGCAGTACTGGCAAAATATTCTGTGGACAGATGAAACCAAATTTGAGTTGTTTGGAAGAAACACACAACTATATGTGTGGAGAAAAAGAGGCACAGCACACCAACTGTGAAGTATGGTGGTGGGGGAATCATGGTTTGGGGCTGCTTTGCTGCATCAGGGCCTGGATGGATTGTAAATCAACAACAGAATGGTTTCAACAGAAGAAAATACGCCTTCTGGAGTGGCCCAGTCACAGTCCTGACCTCAACCCGATTGAGATGCTGTGGCATGACCTCAAGAAAGCGATTCACACCAGACATCCCAAGAATATTGCTGAACTGAAACAGTTCTGTAAAGAGGAATGGTCAAGAATTACTCCTGACCATTGTGCACTACAGGAAACGTTTGGTTGAAGTTATTGCTGCCAAAGAAGGTTTAACCAGTTATTAAATCCAAGGGTTCACATACTTTTTCCACCCGCACTGTGAATGTTTACATGGTGTGTTCAATAAAGACATGGTAACATTTAATTCTTTGTGTGTTATTAGTTTAAGCAGACTGTGATTGTCTATTGTTGTGACTTAGATGAAGATCAGATCACATTTTATGACCAATTTGTGCAGAAATCCATATCATTCCAAAAGGGTTCACATACTTTTTATTACAACTGTATATTGCAATTAATATTCCTAGTTTTTTTCCTTCTTTTGCTAACACATGCAGTCATGAATGATTATTGTCTGCTATTCTGTAAAGTTACATGTATTGAACATTTAGGTTACCTATTTGTTGTATGTTGTGTTTTTCATGTTTTTAAAAAAAATTTTATTTAGGTGACTATAAAGCGGTAATTATTTATGTTCATTCTTTAATCATACTACACTATTCTGCAGGTCTCAGCATACTTAGCACAATGGATTGGTGGTCTGCTCAGATGTCTCCCCAGCACTCAAGGTATGAGTTCAAATCCCTACCATCCACCAGCTGTGTTTAATTTTTCAGTGCACAAGCAAATTAAAATAAACAAACAAAAGAATGTAAACTGCCATTAACTAGTGTGTGATGTTTGGAATTCCACACCATAATATTATTGAATACTTACATACCATTGCATGCATTTGAAGAGTTAATTTAATAGAATCAGCCAAACTAAACTGCATTGGCTAATTGGCATTTGCCTATTTTCACCATGTTGAGGGGACAAGGACCTCTTCCCGACAACCGTGGCCAATGGTTGTCGGGGGCTGCAGGGGGGGCTTATCGGAATCTGGAAGCCCCCTTTAATAAGGGGGCCCCCAGATCCCGGCCCCCCTCCCCTATGTGAATGGGTATCGGGTACATCGTACCCCTTCCCATTCACCCAAAAAGTCTTCAAAAATACAAACCACAAGAGACAGTTTTTGACAAATCCTTTATTCAAAAACTAAAAATAATAAAAAGTGTCCCGCGATGTACATCCATCATCAACCACAGCGCAGGACGGACCCGAAAATTAAAAAAAAATCAAAATGCTCCCCCTGGATGGGAAGGCTCCCGCTGTATGCACTCTGTACGCTTTGACAGTTCTTTTATATGCAAGGGCGGGGCCACCCGGGTACATCACCCAACGTCACGTGATGTCAGAAGGGGCGGGGTCACCCGGTTATGTCACTAGGTGGCACTGCCCTTGCAAATATAACACCCGTCAAAGCAAAGAGACAGCAGTTGGCGGGAGCCCTCCCATAGAGGTGGAGCTTTTGAATTTTCTGCTATATTTCGGGTCTGTCGGGCACCATGATTGATGATTAGGGATGGGTGAACGGTTCGTCCTGAGCATAAGTTCGGGCCGAACTTTCGTTGTTTGGACATTCGGTGAACAGCTGAACAAACGGGTCATTTGACCATTTGTTCGGCCCCCCAAACCAACCACAATGCATTGCTGCGCTTAACAGTGCTTTGCAAGCCCTGATTGGCTGAAGTAAAAGCTTCAGCCAATCAGGGCACAGAGCACTGTCAGAGTCATGATTGGACACTGTCATCATGACTTTATCCAATCATGGACCATTCCTGCCCCACAGTATAAAAGTATTCTTTCAATGGCAGCCAATTTCAGTGTGATTTTGGAATGGGGAGAGATAGAACAGGGCTCTGTTCAGTGCTATTAGTTAGTTAGTGTGCTATACTGTGCTATTTTGCTTCAATTGTCAGTGTAGAATATTAGTTTAGTGTCAGTCTAGGGATAGAATGAGTGTTGTGAGGAGGACCATCATTCAGCATCGCATAGTGTGCAGCTAGAGTAGGGACAGCTCCGATAGTTTCACTGTAGTGTAGTGAGACCGTGTCATTCATACATACATTAGTGTAGTGTAGGGACAGCTCAGACAGTTTCAGTGTAGTGTAGTGAGACAGTGTCAGTAATCTTGACATTAGTGTATAGCTAGAGTCGGGACAGTTCAGATAGCGTCAGTGTAGTGACGGTTGAACACATCTATTTGATTGCGTTACTGCCAGTTTAACGCTATTTACTTCTGTGTGCGTTACTGCCAGTTTAATGCCAAATAGTTTTGTGTCCGTGGCTGTCCAGAATTCATTCCTGTTTACTATAGCACAGGGTGTCCCAGGCAAATTTCTCTGCCCCATCTGCTGCAGCAGAAAAAAAATACAGTCCTTGCCACCCACATGCCCAGCGTCTAAATGTAAGCTTGTCAAAGCTGCTGGCTCTCCAACTTCTGCCTTTCAGCGTGGTGGATTCTGCCCTCTTCCGTGAATTTGCACAATGTGCTGTATCACAATGGCAGGCTCCCAGTTGCTACTACTTTTCATGTAAGGCCGTTCCATCTCTCTACCATCACGTGGAAGGGAATGTTCTGGCATTGTTGGGCAAGGCAGTCAGCCATAAAATCCACCTTACTGCTGACATGTGGTCCAGCAAGCATGGGCAGGGATGATATATTTAGTTCACAGCACACTGGGTAAAGCTGCTTGCAACTCGAAAAGGAAGCAGGACAGGGCTCGGTTCTGCAGCTTGTTGTGCCCCCATGTCTCCATACAGCTCGTGGTGATGATGCCATACTTGTGAGCTCTACCCCCTCCTCTTCCTCCTCCTCCTCCACCACCTCCATGCCCTCCTCTGCAGAATTGTCCTATGAACATCAGGTACCCCCTAAGCGTTCAAACGGCTATTCCCAGGGTCAGGCTAAAAGGTGCCATGTAGTGCTTCAGCTGGTTTGTTTAGGGGGACAGGAACCACACTGGAGCAGAGATTCTTGAAGCTCTGCAGGGACAGGCCCAGCGGTGGTTCACACCACGCCGGCTGGAGCCAGGAATGGTGGTGTGGGATAATGGTTCAAACCTCCTGCCCGCCTTTAGACCGGAAAAGTTGACACAAGTGCCATGCCTGGCACACGTCCTCAATTTGATGGTGCAGCGTTTCCTAAATACGTGCCAGAAGAGTCTGTAGCCATTTCAGGTGGTCATACACAGCCAATGCTCGGTTGGCTGAAATTCAGTGGGAAATCCACCTGCCCCTAAACTGCCTGATTTGTGACATGCCCACCAGGTGGAACTCGACTTTGTCAAAGCTGCAGTGACTATACATGCAGCAGAGGGCCATCAACGAGTACCTGTGCGAATACGGCACGACAACAGGCTCAGACCACCTCAGCTTTTTTTCCCCACGCCAATGGCTGATCATTAAGGATGCATGCACTGTATTGTCACCATTTGAGGAGGCCACAAGGATGGTGAGCCATAACAGTGCATGCATCAGTGACACAATCCCTGTTGTATTCCTGCTGGAGCAGACTATGCATGGCATTATGGACAGGGCACTGGAGGCAGAGCAGTAGGAGGAAGAGGAGGACTTCCTTTCCTCTCAAGGCCCACTTTATCCAGACACCATCATTCCTATGTCACAGAACACACAGGAGGAGAGAGGGGAGGAGGATGAGGAGGAGGATTCTGGTACTTTCATAGGCTTTGAAGAAGAGGAAGACATGCGTCAATCTGTAAGCAATGGCAACTTCGGCAATTGCAATTTTTACAGCAAGGCCAATTCTTGCTTTTATCAAGAGTACCTCTATAGGGTTATGGTGGGAAGGCGCCACCGACACCCAAAGACCAATTTTTATGCACCCGTTACTTCTATCCAAAGTCAAAGTGACAGCAAAATGTATCCAAAAAATTTCTAATCTTGTTCCCAGTGCACTACATTGTGGTCTCATCATACACACTGGCTCCCCAGCTGTTGCTGAGCAAAATAAAGGCAGCTTGCAGTCAAAATTTCATTTTTTTTTTACTTTATAAATGCAGTTACTGTTGCAGCAGATTCTAGACATAGTACAAATCTGCCACTTTACAGGTAGACTAAGGGGACCCTGCAGGCACTATAGTGGAAGGAATTTTTCATTTTTATGCTTTCACTTTAAATATCAAAAATCACTGCTCATTTAAAAATGCAGTTTTTCACGAACTTTTTTTTTATTGATACATGTCCCCCAGGGCAGGACCCAGACCCCTATAACCATTGTATGCCCAATTACTTGCATATAAGCCTTCACTTTTGATTTTTGATGTTCGGGTCCCAATGACTTCAATGGGGTTTGTTATTCAGGTCCAAACTTTCGCGGTGTCTAATGTTCTGGTGCGAACCAAACAGGGGTCTGTTTGGCCCATCCCTATTGATGAAAAAAAAACTGTCTCTTGTGGTTTGTTTTTTTGGAGACTTTTTGGGTGAATTGGTAGGGGTACAATCTTATATGTAGTATACATTAGTTCCTGTGCTCCCAATGCCTTTGATTAGATTACTGGTTATTTTCCCAGGAAGGGAATCCTCTCTGTTCACAGAGGCCCTGTCCTCTCTGGAGTCACTGCCAACTTAATTATCAAACCCACTCTCCCACTTAGCAAAGGTTATGGTTCTCTTAATTACCTACAAGTTTAGTGCAATATCCTCTTTGGGGAGGGTCATTTCTCATAACCCCCAAAAGAGGGCTACAATGGCTAGAGGCGGTGGCTCTGGAATTGAAAACCTGAACTGAAAGAAGAGTAAGGGAGAGAGTAAGTGATATTACTGATATCAGTAAGAGCAGAAACTCACATTTACAGTAGGTCTGAGGGCTTCAATGTTTGTTTTTACATCAAGTGATGAGCTAGTCTATGTCTGAGTTGAGTGAGTGGGCCTATAGGTAATTAGCCTACTGTATAATATGATAGCCTTAGTAGTATGTATTGTCGTCATGATATAAATACACTGATTTTGACAAATAATGCTCCACTATAGAAGTGAGCAGACAAGAAGTCCAAATGGCCCTTTTATCAGTTTACTAAAAAGTTGGCTTCTGCTAGACTGTTTTTACTTCACCTGATTATAATTTTGTATGGCATATTGGTGTTGGGTACAGTAGGTGCTTAGGCAGCCAATGCTGAGCTGAATCAATGGCACTGGGCTGCCTAAACTCAGTGCAAGGTAAAGCATGACACAACTTATGTAAACACATGAACAGTGTACATGAAGCGTGAGTGGCCCCTTAATGTTAGGTTTCCAGTAAGGGTTAAGTATCATGGCCTGATGAGGTATATTTTATAAGTTCTGTTAATTTAAAAAAAAAAAAAAAAAAAAAGATTTACACATGTATTCAGTGCAGAAATCCATAATCTGAAAACAACTGCACAGAAAATTAATGCACTGCTATTTTACACATCTTAGATTAGGAGCTTCAGAATCAGAAAGTAGGGGCCTCTGTCTTAAGAATAAAACATTGTTGTTGCATTGAGTTTCCTATTTTGACTGGAGTATCACTTTAATGTTACTTTTGCACATACACAAAATATTTGCCACACAATCTGCAAGCCATTTTAAATATATACATTATAACTATATGGTTGCACAGCTGTTAGTTATTAATAGACAGTTAATGAGACCTTCATGCAGGATATATTCCTGAATGATCTAGCAGCCTGGCTAGGAATAATTTCCCCCTGCCTGGTGATCCATATTAATATATTTTCCCACATAAGAACATATATCACAAGATACAATTTTTCAAGTATAAATATTTTAAATTATATGGCTATCAGATTTATATTAAATTACTTAGACTCCGGTGACATTCTCAGCAGACATCCAAATAATTTAAAAAGGGTCACCAAGGCTAATATATTTACTAGGTTAAAAAGAAGTTTAATAAGAAACATAGTATAAAATTCTTTAACTTTGCATTTATACATATACAAAGTAAATCAATGGCTATATAGAAAATAATCCTATAGATATAACATATCAACAAAGATAGAGGTGAGAGGGAGAATAACTAAGGAATGATATATCAGTAAATTGAAGGTAAGGAAAATCCCTTTAAACATACCTTATTTTCCACATCCACAAGAATTTTTACTTTATTTATTATAATAAGAAACACAAAAATCTATTGATGTGATCGCAGAGATGGCTGCTTTTTGTTACAAAAGTTTTTATCATGAAAATAATAACTATAGGGAAAGTACTTTCCCAACAATTTAAATAAGATTGCAACTAAATAACCACAGGTGTAAATAACTACGGTAGTAACACCTTGTTAAAATCAAAAAGAAAAAAGATTAAAGGAGAAGACCAGCCAAAGCTCGTTTGGCTGGGCTTCTTCTATGGATCACAAGAGTGCAATTCGTTTTGCACTTCTGTGACCTGTTTTCAGCAGAGAGCCAGCTGATGTCTGTTCTCTGCTGACGTCCCAGAAATCAGTCTAGGCACCACGTCATCACGACAATAAAGTCTGGATCTGCCAGGTGCCTGGACTGATACCCATCTCAGACTCTCATCTCTCCGCTGAGAGCCTGGGACGGCTGCTCCCCACCCCTCCACAGCTCAGCGCTGCAGTGAGCATGCGGGGGGGGGGGGGCAGAGTGTAGAACTGATTGACAGTCAGCAGCTCTCCACTCGTGGAGCTAAGTGAACCGAGCCATCGGCGATGTTCGATCGATTGGTTCTCAGTACAGAGGTTCTGGGGGACAGATGCAGCATCGGACCAATGCTGCATCCACCTAGGTAAGTATGATTCTGGAAAAAAAAAACATACTTCTTTTTTAATAGTTTCCCCCTACACAGCATTGTCATCCCGCTGAATACTTTCCCAACAACGTTACTGATCACATAAAACGAATGAACTATTTCCAAAGAGTGTAATAGGTCATGGGTATAGAAATAATCAGTTCATGGCTGCCATACCTTTTTTTTAAACAACTCTATGTTGTAATATGATATGGAATTTATTTCTTAGTGATCCTGAATTATTTTTGTTTTTACTGCTTCCAGTGATATAGTTAGTGATTTTCACTTAGTTGTTACAGTATATGAACAGGGCCGGCTTAAGAGCAAGGAAAATGACGTGATTGCTTTAGGCCCCCTATGAAAGGAGAAACTGCATTGGAGACATAGTTACAGTGCTGCTATCATTTGCCAGGGAGCAGTTTGGAACACCAGCTGTCACAGCCAAGTGACCATTAAATACCCATGCTTGGGGCCTTCCTTATCCAACTGATATGAAGTATGAAGCAGTCTTCTCATTGACACCAACAATGGGGCAGTCTTCTCTGTAACACCAGTAATAGGACAATCTTCTTTCTGACATAAACAATAGGGCAGTTTACCCACTGATACCAGAAATTGGACAGTCTTTTTTCTTGTCATTATACCAGAAATACCAAAACTGGCATATTTCACGATGGCCCTGATTTCTGCCAGCACTTCCCAATTCACGGAGATCTAAATGAATAATATAACATAGCAGCTCGGTGTGGAAACACCAGATTGATGGTGGTTTGGAGTGTGAATGTCTCAGTAAAAGATAAGCTAACACAGTTCAAACTCTTACACAACCAAAGTTTATGTCTGTTGGAGATATGAGGAAGCAGATATAAATCTCTCTTATCTCTTCTGGACATGCCCCTCCTATTCTTCACTACTGTTGGGAAGTTGGGTGATACATGACAGATCGACAGTACTACCACTCTACCAATACGTCCTAAATCCTGCTCACTAGGATTAGTAATGGACCTGGTTCCAATAATGTAGTATTGACCCTTATTAGTTTACTTAATTTTACACCAGAAAATCTTTAGCCATGCACTGGAAAAAGGTTGCATCCCCTACCATCACTTTTTGGAAGCAACTTGTAAACAGCAGCCTACTGCTCTATCAAGCCACTTATGAATATTGGGGTTGCCCTAAAAGGTTTCTGAAAGTTTGGAGCCCTTGGATGGACTACCACTTTGTGGGCATTGCTACATATGCAACTATATTGCCTGTGTTTTTTTTGCTTACATTTGTGACTATGTTGTAATTTGGTATTTTTCCTTTACCCCCTTTTCTCCCCTCCACTCTTCCTGTCCCTCTATTCTTTTCCCCTCCCGTCCCTATTGATAGACTTACAGAGTAACTAGTTTCTATTTGTGCATACACCCTTTAACTCCCCCTGCGTGGAGATCCCTTGGTGATGAGCCTGCTTGACATCACTTCTGGTTGCTTCCGGTTTATTTACTTAAGCAGAAGAGTGCAAAATCAGGCTCACTTCTGCATAGAAACCAATCAGCTTCCAGGTTGTATTGCCAAAGTTTAATTGAACAAGCTGAGGTTAGAAGCTGATTGGCTACCATGCACAGCTGCACCAGATTCTGCTCCAGCTTTAGTAAATCTCCCCATCACTGTGGTTTTGCACTTTTTAGTTATGTTTATGGCATTGCACTTTGTGATTTCATCCTTTTTGATACATTTTGGGGTTTTGTTAAAGCAGCAGAAGTGACATTTATTATTTTTTTAGAAGAACATCATTGTTTTTTGAGGTATATATATTTATATGATTTACATTTGCACAGTTTATTTAGGGAATATATTTATTATTATTTTTAGCGCAAAATAAGGGGTCATTTGAATAAATTATAGTATTTTTCAGCCTGAAAACATGACCAACAGACCTGAATCCAACAGATTAAAGATGAAAAAGGGGCCACACACATGTATAGAAGTGAGGTTGCAATCTTGCACTATTCTTCCTGCTCACTTATGCTGCAGTACATTTTTTGTTAAGTGGGTGACTGTCCACAACTGAGAAGGATCAATGTTTTACAGCGTGGGCATTTGCTTGAAGAGCAAACATTATACTGTATGTTTCCCAGAACTGTCCTGAGGAATTAATAGGGGGTTCCATTACTACATCACTTTTGTAACAGCTTTATCTTCTGCTGTTATTCAGATGCTTTAGCAGCAATGCTATATACTTAATGACCTAGAAAAATTATAGAATTGACTAATTCTGACACTTTTCCTACCCTCATTCCCAGCGTGCTTGTTCCAGGTCTCAGACTGAAATATACTGAAGTCTTAGGCCTGGTTCACACCTATGCAGGTTGCAGTTTGCATATTCCAGGTGCATTTTGCATTTTTCAATACACATTTTTGATCCATTGAATTCTATGGAACTGAAAACCAGAAAAAAGTCTCTGGCCCTTTCCATAAAATGCACACATAGGAACATGACCCATAGGAAACCATAGTAAATGGACTGTAGTGTGTTTCTGCAAAACTGAAAATGCACTAAAAAATGCATAGGTGTGAACCAGGCCTTACTCAAATAAGTATCTAGCATTTTCGTAAAGAGACAAGTAATGGCATCACCCAAACTTCTCTCATGAAGCTCATCCCATGTGTCACTGCAGTCAGTCTGGGCTGCCATGGTAGAATTGATGGCTTTTCATCACACTTGTTATTTTTCTTTCAAAACAATTGCAGATAAGGGAAATCTCACACATATATCAGCCTCTACAATTTTCCAAAGCAAAGTTATAGGCACTTTATGTATTTGTCCTGTCTGACCCTTCAAAATATCTATAAATGTATATCTATATACAGTATATCTAACTATTGTAACAGTATGGTGCCTGTTATGGTTTAAAAAGGGTTTGTGCTGCCCAGGGTTCTCACCCAGGCAGGTTGAAGGGCTCTTGGGTGCCCGTGTCATATGGAGGAAACTGAATTTTGTAAACCAGGTATGGGTTCTGGATCCTGGAAGCTTTGTAGAGACTTGGGAGGGATGAAGCCTCCAACTCCTGGTACACTATTTGCTCACAACCATCTTGATGGTGTGTGCAGCCTTTTTTAGAATAGGCGCAGGCAGTTGTTCAGGGCTCCACCAGGGAGACATGAGACTCCACCTTCCCCAGAAGTCTGTGTAGATGCAAAGGAGCAGCTGGAGTTGATACACATGTGCACACGAATTTTGAGTACTAACTGGAGGAATAAACAAGAATTCAATCTTCTGGGACACGTCACAGGTCCCAGAAGATTGCCTGGGCATTCAGGACGCTCAGAGCGACAGTGCTCACCCGGCTGTGAAGCTGCAAGCTGTCACAGCCGGGTTCCCACAGTAGTGGTGCTGGTGCCACAGAGAGGAGAGGGAGAGAAATGAGGCTTCGGGCGGCCTCATCGCTGGACCATGGGACAGGTGAGTGTGTGTTTATTAAAAGTCAGCAGCTATACTTTTTGTAGCTGCTGACTTTTAATAAACACAGAAACGGCTGGAACTCTGCTTTACGGAAGATTGCGCTGCCTCCAGGCATACTTGATATATTTTATAGCGCAATATAACCAGGGTTGCCAACCTCCAGTAAATTCACGGACAGTTTATTAAAATCTGTGATTTTTTACAGCTGTCTGTAAAGATCAGCGGCTGATAATTTGTCATGCTGTGTTGACTTTTTAAGTGTAAACCTGGCAAATTACTTGTAATGGGTATTGTCAGTGTTTCCATATTGTGTTTATACTGTTTAAATATTGATTGTCTTAGTTTTTAAAATGAGTTCTGTTATGTTTTATGTTGTCAGTAAAAAAATGTGTTCTGTCAGTAAATTTGCCATGTTTTGTCAGTACAAAATGCTGCGGGAGGTTGGCAACACTGGATATGACCACATGAACAGTTTGCAATTTTTTGTTTTTCAGTACTGCCCAAGGGTTCTCCAGGTCTTTTATAGTCCTAACAACATCCCTGACTCCTCATCAGGGTGCATTTGCTCATCTGGGTAGTAGAATTGGTAGGAGACAACATAGCATTTAGAGCAAGGGGTCTCAAAATCAAATTACCTGAGGGCCACAGGACAAGTTTTCACATCCAATGGGGGCCGCATGCAAACTGTCCTTTTCCCCAGCATTGGTGTTAGCGGATGCAATATTAACCCCCAACACTGGTGTCAGCGGACGCAATATTAACCCCCAGCACTGGTATCAGCGGACGCACTATTAACCCCCAACATTGGTGTCAGCAGATGCACTATTAACCCCCAGCATTGGTGTCAGCAGACGAACTATTAACCCCCAGCATTGGTGTCAGCGGACACAGTATTAACATCCAGCATTACTCCCTACACTCCACAAATACCCCCCCCCACACTCCACTTCACACAAATACCCCCCCACACTCCACTTCACACAAATACCCCCCCACACTCCACTTCACACAAATACCCCCCCAACACTCCACTTCACAAATACCCCCCTTACACTCCACAAATAACACCCCCCACACGCACACACTCCCCAAATACCCCCTCTTCACAAATTTCAACCCCAGTCACGCAACTAAGGACTTTGCTCAGCCTCTGTGTGATGGCTCTTTATCTGCTATTCTTCCTGGAGGGCCTATTTAGCTAGCTAAATGTTTAAAATTCTGCCCCCATCTTTGCAGCAGTGGGCATCCTTGAAAACATCCACCCCCTTCATGTTAGATCAGCACTGGCCATCAATAAAAACATCCGCCCCCGTCATGTTAAATTCTGCCCCTCACCTACATGAACGTGCCTCGGCACAATCTGACTGGAAGATGTCTTCAGTTGGCTATTGTGCGCAGGCGCCGTCTCGCTGACACAACAGCTGATCATAAAATCAGCTGTTGTTGTAATACGTACGGCGCATTCCCCGGGCACTTCTCGATAGAACTAAGTGGGCGGGGCGATGGCTGGATCCTCCCTCTGCTCTGCTCTCCTGTGTTGTGCGCACTGGGCAGCAGCAGCATGCGGAGGAGAGGAGATGGAAAGGAAAGCTCCCAGCTGCTGCGTACTGCCACATGTCACACCCACCTAAGATCAGCCCTGCCTGTGGACCATTTGTAACTGGCCCGTGGGACGGTACTTTGAGACCCCTGATTTATAGATTGATTGATTGGTCATGTGGACTTTAGGTCCCACATTTTATATTTAAATAAGGTACCACATTCTCTCACCCCTACAGAGGTGACTCCCTCCAGAGCTGGTTTTGGCCAGCTCAGTAGATTGCTTTAAAAAAGGCCTAGATTCTTTCCTTATTGCATAATATAACTGGGTACTGACACTTATAGGTAAAGTTGATCCAGGGAAAATCCGATTGCCTCTCGGGGGATCAGGAAGGAATTTTTCCCCCTGCTGTAGCAAATTGGATCATGCTTTGCTGGGGTTTTTTCGCCTTCCTCTGCATCAACTGTGAGTGAAGGATTGTGTATCTGGGATTGTATGATTTATTTATTTATTTTTATTTATTGGTTGAACTAGTGTCTTTTTTCAACCTGACCAGGGCGGCCCGTCCATTAGGGGCGGATGGGTGCTGCCCCCCTATCCTCGCCACCCCCTATATGCATAATAGATAGATTCATGCACAGCAATAATCTATCCACTGCCGCCACGACCACCCCCTATTCATGTGTCCGGCCCCTTTCAGGTCACCAGACATATGAATTACGGCCAGGGTTTTTTTTTGTAGCACTGATTAGAGCCATAGGCTCTAATAGGCTTCAAAATAGGGTGGACTCGGGACGCAGAGCATTGCAACTGGAGCCCACCCAGGTGTGTTGCAACAGCGAATGAAAATTCGCTGTTGCAACACTGATCCTCCTCCCGGCCAATTGGGAAGCACGTAGGAAACCTGTTTCCCGATTGGCCAAAACGTCTGGCGATCCTATTGGATGCCTAGCGCCTGGAGGAGGAAAGAGGAGACACAGCGAAAGCTGCCCCAGGAGAGGACACTGGAGCAGCTTTCCTCGAACCCGCCATGCTCTCACCGCCGGCATTGAAGGTAAGGACATCGGTTGGTGGTGGGGGAGTGTGTTAGTGCCACGGGGGGTAGTCCCGGGTGGCCCGATGGCCTGGGGGGCTGTTTGCTGCCCCCCCAAAAATAAAAACTACCATCCACCACTGAACCTGACTAACTATGTAACTCTGGATAACCAGAGTTGAACATGTAAAGTAGGACATACAGAGAACATACTTTAAATATATAATCAGAAATTATAGCAAGGACAGGGTAGACAAAGTTCAGACAAGTTCAGAATAAGCAAGGTCAGCAACAAGAGTTAATCATACAGGCATACTCAACCTCTTCAATTGAACAACACAAATAAAGATAATGCATGTAAAGGTGCATTTACACAGGAAGGCAATCTGTAGTGTGGGACTGGGAGAACCCAGCACATGTTGCTGAAGAGGAATAAGAACCAGGATGCAACCAAGAGACAACTAGCACCAAGGGTGCAGAAGGAGAATATCCAGGAGGCTTAGCTAGTGAGGACCAGTCTGCAGCTATCTATACTGATACTGCCTATAGGTCCCTGATATCATACATTAACTGATATTGGTACCATTTATCTGATCTATGGAGTCATTGCACCGCTATATATGTAATATTGGGGTTGCGCTCAAAACAGCTAAGAATGTTTGAACAGATATCTTTTTCTTATTACAGTGATGGATGAGCTTTTAATTATACTCTAAGACAGCTTTCAATGTTCCTGCTTTCATTTGTAAAATAAAACCTGTATAAACATTATGTTTTCCTTCTATATTATATGTGTACTTTTTATAAATCTTTTATTGTGTATAGAGGATATTAATTATTACAAGGCTCTGTGGCTTAGCCAACAGGAAAAAAAACTGATGAATTTGCCAGGGAGGCTGTAAAAGTTCTGTGAATATACAGATTACACATTCTTTATTGTCATTCAGGCACATTACAAGTTCTTCTGAGGAATGCTAAGAGAGGATTTCTGCTAGATGAATTAAAATACAGAGTCAATGCACTCTCGCTCTTTTAATATCTCCTATGAATATTGGAACATTTGTATCCATTGTAATGAGTAATTATACCTTACACTGCTTATTGATGAGGTGTACAAAACACTGTGAAAGCCAAGTGAGTTGATGAATAGCCCTGGCAATCACAAGCAACTTTAGGAACATTTGGACGACTTAAGGGAATGAAGAACAATCTTTCTCCTTTGTACTAGACCTTTGAGGCAAAACCTGCCATATTCAGTGGAAGTTCTGGATACTTAAATGAACCTAATTCAGGGCCGAATGTTAATTGCATAGGGTTTGTAAACAGTTTGCTTTATTTTGGTGTGCACTGATGCTTAGCAAAGGGAGCAGATAATCAAAACACCCTGCCCTAGGCAAGATATGAGCCCAAAATGCTGGCTCCTTAGTCGCCTTTCTTTTAGGATTTGCAGCTAATGCTACTGTAATATTTAAACAAAGGAATATCATTAACTGCTTTTTGTAACAGCTAAGCAAACCAATTAAACCAAAGAAACAGCACCATTACACCTCATTGTACTGTGCTCTATAATTATTTATTATTACAGGCGTTTATTTAGAGCAGACAATTTATGCAGTGCTTTATGTATATTGTACTTTCACATTAGTCTCTACCTCACATGCATAATAGACTAACTGCAGACAAAGGCGAAATAGGAGTACAGCCAGGCTTACTTAATTTGAAACTCCAGTTATGCTTGAGAAAAGAAAACTTCTCCCTAGAAAAGAGATATACAATGCAAGGATTTCAGAGAACATTATTCATAGACAAGGAATAGCCAACACACCTACTGTATGCTCCCTCCTAAAACTCAAGTCGGGTGCATAATTCACATGCTTGCATACATATACAATGTTGATTCAAAGCGATCAGCACATCGTGAATGAGTAAAATTAAAGACTTCATTGCATTTCTTAAACCCTTTGTGCCCGTAGTACCTGTAGTTTGTACCTGTAGTACAACCAAAAAACAATAGTGCACATTTTTTTTATCCTACACACTGACAATGACACTAAATGACACTGATACTAATTTAAAAAAAAAAAGATCCTGTCCAAAAAAATGTACTTAGCCTGACCTTTGACCCTGACCTTGACTTTTGACCCCGGCCTTGAACCAAACACTAAGCCTGGAACTGAACTAGTTCAAACCTTGATCTAGGTATTTTTTGTATTTTATTATTATTATTTGTTTTTTTACACACACTTTTTTTTCTCTGCAAGGGGAGAGAGAGAATTACGATGTATCTCCCTCCTCCATTCTAAGAGAGAGAAAACACAGGGGCAGGCTTCACAGTGACTGATCTCTTTTATCTAAAGCCTGTGGTGTGTGAAACACACTTGAACTAACACCAAAAAAAAAAGTGCACACACAAAAGCGAAAACAAAAAAAGTGCACAGGGTGTACACATGTACCTCCTCCTCTGAAGAAGGACCCTTACCCTGATCTCCTGGGGCGCAAGACTCCTGACAGGAACTGAGGTACTCACTGGCCCACTTAGCCAAAACCAGGTGGACCACATTCTATGGGAAGAGCTGCCAAAACAGACCAGACCTCAAGTACTAGGGGGGGCTCCTAGTACTGGGCCAGAAGGCCATGTCCACCCCCTCCCAAGACTTTCATGGAAGGCCCGAGGACCAAAACCCTACTAATCACGGTGAATAAAGTGCACAGTGCAAGTGACAAACACACAAAAAACACAAACACACAAATAAAAGTGGGAAAAGGGAAGTGGAGAAGTGCAGTAGTGCCATAGTGCAATACCATGGCAGGAAACAAAAATTCCTATGGTCCTAGGCAAAAGGCCTGGCCCTAGAGGCAGGTGTAAAAAAATGTGTATATGGTACAGTGACTTCGGGGCCAGAAAAACTCAAGATGAGTATCCCCACCTGGGAGGTTTAGGGGGCCAGATTCAACCCAGGAGGAAAAAGGCCTCCCATCGCCATCACCATTCCTTACCAATTAAAGAGGGATACTAGCCAGCATCCCATCTCTCCATAGGGCACTGACATTCTCCCTCCTGAAAACTGATAAGAACAGATACTACACTTGTACTTAGCCAAAAGGCTGAGAAGCGATACTGATCACTATGATAGCCAATCAGAAGCTATAACAGTGATCAGGTGACCCGAAATCGGGCGTTCCGAGTCCCGATCGTTATTACGGGGCCCGGGGCTCGTGGTGAGACCCCAGTATCTGTGCTGGAGTGCGCTGTGTAGTGTGCTCCCAGCACAAAGGGAGGTACGCAAATATGTGGCCACACGGAAAAAAGCCCAGTCCAGTGGGGTTGCATATTTGCGCATGCTCAGCGTGAAGAGATTAAAAACAGAGCATACTGGTGTTAAGATTTTGCCTTTGTACTTTTTTGAATTAGCAAACGTTATTGCAGAGCCATGTAAACTTGTGTTTCTGTAAATACTGAGAAGACTAAAGGATTGTCTAATCACATTATCTATTCAGATGTTATAAAAGACTGCACCACTTACATCATTTTTGGCATGGAGGTAACTCATCATAGATGACATTTGATGCAGTAGGCCTAAATGTGATCTTGGGGAAGTAGGTCTAAATGTGATGTGAATGTATAGTATGTAAAGCACTGCGTAAATTCTCGGTACTACATAAATACGTGTAATAAATGAAAATATTAGTAACAAAAAAATATGTCAGGGAACATGTCAAGTCCTATCAATGAAAATGGCTGTCTAAAATTTAACCAAGTTTTGTGCAGCCTTCTGGGAGAGATAGTGAGCCAATTACATGAGCAGAGGGCTAAGGATTTTTGGGGGTTCTGTCTATATATGAAATACTGTTTCCATGGTTTCAAAAAAGAGAATACAAAAACATGTAAGGCTGATCATTTTATGGACAGTGAACTACAAAATGGCTCATGTAGAATGTTATCCTTTTAATAAAGCACTGCATGTGCATACTGGTTAGACAGAGTTCCTTTTCACCAATTTGGGATAATCAGAAGAATTAATTCTGAATTGTAATTGGCTGTTAATCTTATTTAAAATGACTTCAGTAGCCTGGTTTATTGCAGTTGGAGCAAAGGAAAAATGATGCTTCCCATAGAAGCTAATCATCTTTTATCCTCAAACCTGTTCCATGAAAATGAAGCTAGGAACCTAGTTGTTTGCTATTGTGTTCTTTTTTGCTGTCAACATCAATCACCCACTGATTCTAGTTGAACGGCAGTGAAAAATAAATTCAGCTTCGTAATACAATATTTTACAACAATATATTTCATATATTTATTTCATAAGATGTTAAAATTGCTACAAATAGTCATGAAAGGACATTAAATTACAGCTTATCCTCTGGAATCCCAGCACTCAGTCTGAATATAGTTAATCATAACTCACTTTCATATGTAAACGTTTGATGTAATGGGTGTTACAAATTAAGGTTCTTTTTCATCATAGCAAATTAAATAATGCGGAGACTATTTACATGTTTTGGGCATTAAACCTTTAGTCTGTGCCATGAACAATGTGAACCCTTTAGCAGTTGAAGTAGGCTTCATCAGTGATAGTAGTGTTAATTTACTAAAGGCAAAACGGCTCTTCACTTTGCAAGTTGCCAGGAAATCTTTCCCAGAGTTTAGTAAATATGGTGAAGACTATGCAAAAACTACCCAGCCATGGGCAAGAAAAATAAAAAAAAAATCTGAATGTTTGTTCACACATGATTGGAAGATATAAGTGTGGAATTTTCGTCAGTAGAAGAAATACAGTGTGAGTATATGCATGCATGCATTTGCATTTGCTTGGAAATCTCTGTAGGCAGACCATCAGGAAGAAGACAACAGGCTATGGTAAGGACAGGTGGCAGATGTATGAATTATGGAATCCAGAATCAGAACAGGGTCGGGAAAAGAACAGCAGCAGCAGGAATAGCAAAACAGAATTTTAAGGTAACACAAAGGAGCATATGATTGTTTGCTCAGCCATTGCACCAGCTTCATGACTCCATATTCTCTTTAATTTGGGTTGCTTATTTTAGCTCACTCTCCATTAGCTTTAGGAACCTAATATATACAAGAAAAAGGGGCAGGGGAGACATGATTGAATTCTTGAAATACATTAAGGGTATGAATCTTGTTCAGGGGGGCAGTATTTTCAATATGAAGCTCAAGATCAAGAACACATGGACATGACCCCAGACAAGCAGGAGGAAAGTTCAAAATTAAGCATAGAAAGTATTTTTTACTGTAAAAGTAGTTGATACTTGGAATAGAATTCCAGCAGTAATAGTGAGTCAGTCAACAGTAAGTGGATTGTAACATGCTTGGGACAAGCATAGATGTTTAAAGTAAAAATAAGTAAATAAATAATTAAACAAATGGGGTAGACTTGTCTCTAAGGATGTTCCTTTGGCAGAAACAAACATCCTGATACCTGACAATAAGAAGCTTACAGGTAGATACTATTACGATGAGAAAATCCGTATAGCCAATTCATATACGCGCAGTCCTATTTGTTCACACTGCATAAAAATTATTTTCCTAGTCCCTTTAGACAGACTTTCATAATAAGACACTACATGCCAATTTCTTTATCATCAAAATCTGCACTCTTCACCTAAGTTACTTGAGCAGAACTTCAAAATATTGTAGCACAATCAATCACATATTTCTCTCAGTGTTAGAATGGATACCATGTTGAGATTTTCCATCTACATTTGCTTCTTCTGGAACATGTAAGTGCTTTTTCTCTTATTTTTTCTGCACTTCTTGATGTTATACTATTGTGTAGGAGCCTGAGATGTCCCCATTTCCTTTTATTGCTATGTGTGTATATGCTTGTCTTAAATACTGGAGCACTAAGTCTTATCATTTTCTAATTGTGTTCCTATTATGCAGGAGGTTTTCCTTCTGTTCCTAGTTTGCTAAAATGTGAATAAACAAATTTACACATTCTGTACAAGTGAATGCATATACAAACATACACACTGCTATTCATTAATCCAAAATCTTATAGGGCCTGTATATCAAAAAATAAAATGCATTCTGATAAGTGTGTGGTTAATACATGCACTCAATGATGCTATTATCTAGTTTACTAAAGTCTATCTCTCAGAGAAAGTTCTTTCTTTCTTTCTTTCTTTCTTTCTTTCTTTCTTTCTTTCTTTCTTTCTTTCTTTCTTTCTTTCTTTCTTTCTTTCTTTCTGAATTATTCTAGAAATAGAAGTGTTAACGATTTATTTTTTTTCAATTATCAAAATGGAAAGTATATAAATAGAAGAGAAATCCAAAGCAAATCAATATTCATCATAATCAAAAACAGTGCCTTTCAAAACAGCATCAATTCTTCTAGGGACATAGAAGGGTTGATTTACTAAAACGAGAGAGTGCAGAATCTGGTGCAGCTGTGCATGGTAGCCAATCAGCTTCTAACTTCAGCTTGTTTGATTCAGCTTTGGCAAAAAAAACAAACTGTAAGCTTACTGGTTTCTATGCACAGGTGCACCCAATTTTGCACTCTCCAGTTTTAGTGAATCAACCATACAGTGCTTGTGCACATAGTTTTTGAAGGAACTTAGCAGGTAAGTTGTTCCAAACATCTAAACCATCACTTCCAGGACTCCTTGTTCTTCTTTATGCTGAAGATAGTTCTTAACGACATTGGCTGTAATATGTTTGGGTCATCCTCATACAGAATACCCTTGGGGCCAATCACATGCCTCCCTGATGATGGTATAGTTAATTTATATACCGTATTTATCGGCGTATAACACGCACTTTTTTCCCCTTAAAATCAGGGGAAAATCATGGGTGCGTGTTATACGCTGATCCGCACTGTCTGTGTAAAAAAAAAGAAAAAAAGAGCGAGCGCCGCCGAAAAAGACCAAGCCGAGTGCTCGGCTCCGCTCGCAGTCATGCCGCCCCGCCTCCCTGCTGTTTCAGAGAGGATGAGAGGAGCGAGTGCTGCCGAAAAAGACAGAGCCGAGTGTACTGTGTACTCGTCTCGGCTCGGCTGCGCTCGCAGTCCCGCCCAGCTCCTATGATGGACATAACACAGGTCCGATGGCGGGACTGCGAGCGGAGCCGAGCCGAGTACACAGTACACTCGGCTCGGTCTTTTTCAGCAGCGCTCGCTCCTCTCATCCTCTCTGAAACAGCAGGGAGGCGGGGTGGCGTGACAGCGAGTACACAGGTTATCTCGGCGGCAAATTTAAACATTAAATGTTGCACACAGCACACGACACTTTGCAAGGCTGCACTGGGCAAGGCTGCAATGTGCAAGGCTGCACTGTGCAAGGCTTCACTAGGCAAGGCTGAACTGGGCAAGGCTGCACTGAGCAAGGCTGCACTGAGCAAGGCTGCACTGTGCAAGGCTGCACTAGGCAAGGCTGCACTGTGCAAGGCTGCACTAGGCAAGGCTGCATTGTGCAAGGCTGCACTAGGCAAGGCTGCACTGGACAAAGCTGCACTGAGCAAGGCTGCACTGAGCAAGGCTGCACTGTGCAAGGCTGCACTAGGCAAGGCTGCACTGGGCAAGGCTGCACTGAGCAAGGCTGCACTGGGCAAGGCTGCACTGAGCAAGGCTGCACTGGGCAAGGCTGCACTGGGCAAGGCTGCATATGACAATGGGCAAGGCTGGACACTGTTCCTTTTGCAATGATGGACAAGGCTGCAGATGAACACTGATGAGGCTGCATTGATGGGCATTTAAATGTAAGTTTTTTTTCCTTAAACTTCCCTCCTTAAAGTTTTTTTCCTTAAAATGCCCTGCTAAACTTGGGGTGCGTGTTATACGCTGATAAATATGGTGTGTGTATATATATATACACATATATACAGTATATAATATTTGTGCAATACATGTACATTTCTCTAAAATCTACAAGCACAGACAAATACCTCTTGATCCTGGCAGAAACCTGGTGGGTGCCTAAATTCTTGTAGGGCGCTAAGATTTGCTGAATATGTTTTATATGGTTAATACATGCAATTATAAATGATAGTGTTATTTAGTTTATTAAAGTGTATGTCTCAGAGAAACTGAATAAATACATATATACAGTTATATATATAGCATCAAGTCAATAAAACTCCTGGGATATTGATCTGGTCAGTTAAGTAGCAGAGGGGGTTGTTAATCAGTTTCAGCTACTTTGGTGTTAATGAAATGCCATTGCTAGAAGGTTTGCGGTGTCTCCCAGCACAGTCTCAAGAGCTTAGAGGAGATTCCAGGAGACAGGCAGCTACTCTAGGAGAGCTGGACAGGGCCGTAGAAGCCCCTTAACCCATCAGCAGGACCGGTATCTGCTCCTTTGTGCAAGAAGGAACAGGATGAGCACTGCCCTACAAAATGACCTCCAGCAGGCCACTGCTGTGAATGTCTCTGACCAAACAATTAGAAACAGACTTCATGAGGTGCCCTGAGGGCCCGACGTGCTCTAGTGGGCCCTGTGCTCACTGACCGGCACCGTGGAGCTTGATTGGCATTTGCCATTAAACACCAGATTTGGCAGGTCCACCACCGGCGCCCTGTGCTTTTCACAGATGAGAGCAGGTTCACCCTGGGCACATGTGACAGACATGAAAGGGTCTGGAGTAGCCGTAGAGAACGTTATGCTGCCTGTAACAACGTTCAGCATGACCGGTTTGGTGGTGGGTCAGTGATGGTCTGGGGAGGCATATCAATGGAGGGAAGCACAGACTTCTACAGGCTAGACAATGGCACCCTGACTGCCATTAGGTATTGGGATGAAATCCTTGCATCCATTGTTAGACCCTACACTGGTGCAGTGGGTCCTGGGTTCTTCCTAGTGCTCAACAATGCCCGACCTCATATGGCAAGAGTATACAGCCAGTTCCTGGAGGATGAAGGAATTGACACCATTGAATGGCTCCCACACTCGCCTGACCATAGAGCACCTCTGGGACATTATGTTTTGGTCCATCCGTTGCCACCAGGTTGTACCTCAGTCTGCTCAGGAGCTCAGTGATGCGCTGGTCGTCTCATTAGGAACATGCATACAAGCACGTGGGGACCATACAAACTATTGAGTACCATTTTGAGTTGCTACAATGAAATTTCAGGAAAATGGACTAGCCTGCTGCATCATTCTTTCACTTTGTTTTTCGGGGTGTCTTTGAATTCAGCCCTCTCTAGGTTGATAATTTTTATTTGCATCAAACGATATGGCATCCTTTTGTTCCTAACACATTACCCAGTCCATATCAGTATAGATATACAGCATGATATTTTTCTCCATTGAGATATATATATATATATATATAGATATATATATATATAGATATATATATATCTATATATATCTATATATATATATATCTATATATATATATATACATATATATATGTAAATATATATATATATATATATATATATATATATATATATATATATATATATATATATATATATATATATATATATACACACACGCACTCACTATGTTACTATGTTTTATTTTATTTTATCCAGGCAGACATTTTGAGGTTGATTCACTGTTCATATTGCAGAAAAACTTTACATGCATTTTATTTTTACTCATTTTACATCAATTCATTGTTCACTAACCCTTGGTTTACCTAAAGTAATAATTGTGCACTATACTGCAGGCAGATATGTGAATGATCCTTTATAATAAGCCATATGCTCCTCAGGAGGTTGTAAAGGCAGAAGGTTTTTTTTATCTTGATGCATTCTATGCTTTAAGATAAAAAACCTTCTGAGTGCAGCAGCCCCCCTCTGTCCCCCTAATACTTACCTGAGCCAAAGAGGAACCTGGGAAGAGGAGGATCTGGGCTGCCCTGTGCAAAACCATTTTACAGAGCAGGTAAGTATAACATGTTTGTTATTTTTAACAAAAAAAGTATCACTTTAAAGAATATGTAAACCCAACACTTCATATTCCTGATATGTGCCTGCTGTGCCATGTACTTGTATGAAAAGTATCCTGTATTCTTTGTGTGAAATCACTGGTGTTCCTGCCAGTCTATCTTCTTTTCTAATAAAATTTGACCACACTAGGAAAGAGAGCACAGTATGGTCAGTTCTCTGCTCTCCTCCAATGATCAGATTTGTGCGGACACCCCCCTCCCCTTCCCTGTACAGCCATTCATTCGGAAGACCTGTACATGCTGCTGTTTCTCCTCCTCCACCTTTTTAAGCTTCTTATGGAGCTGAGAACATAGATTATGTGATCACTTCAAGTGGAAAAGGTATATATATAATGTTTTTTATATACAGTATATATACACAGTGTTTTGTCTTTCATTTCTGTTTTAAACTGAATGGGTTGTTTTACAAGGTGAGGGTTCACTTATAGTTTAAAAGTTTATTCCCCCCCCCCGCCCAGCAACATATTTTTACCCTTCCTTCTCTATTCATTGCTCTGTTCAGCCACCAAGAGCAAAGAAAATATTAGGTACTTCAGAGTATGGTAAAACATTTGATTTTCTCCCCTCGTTCTTGATGATTGGCCCAGTGTTGTCACATGGGATTGAGTGGCTGTCCTCAGCCCTGCGTAAGCTCTGACCATAGGCGTGCGCAGAGGGTGTGCCAGGTATGCCTGGGCACAGCCTAATCGCCTTGTGTGGTGCATATTCCCCCCTGTTTAGACCTCTGATATTTCATCCCAAAAAAAATGTAAAAAAATAAAATACTTTAAAAAAGAATAAAAATAAAACTACTGACACTGTCCACTGCCCTACTGACACCATCTGTACATATACACATGCATATGTATTTTAGCTTTGGGGTGCACACCCTAATGCAAGAGGCTGCGCACACCTATGGCTCTGTCTAAAGCAACTTAGCCCATACACAGGACATCATCTCCTTACCCAGCCCAGTGGCTGATCAGGAATTCACGTGAACTAAGCAAAGGTGAAAATGTTCTGTTGGAAAGGAAAGCATTGAAATGAACCTGTTGTCTTGTTCTGTGTGGACACAGCACAGACTATAAAGTATAACTAAAGGCAAAACTTTTTTTCAGTTTTGGATAGAGTGGAGTGAGATTAGAACACCTATTAGGTTTTATTGCTGCCTGTTAATCCTAGCACACATGGGCCGAATGTCGGACGACATCGGCTGGTTAAGGAAAATGTCCGACATTCGGCCCGTGTGTATGGCAACCAGTTTGACAGGTGCCGGCCGCTTGGCTCCTGATCAGCGTTCTCAGCCAATGGCTGAGAGCGCTGAATGGGGTGTTCTGGCATAGGGCCATCCCCCTGTCAGAACACAAAAGAACAGAAGGAGAGATCGCTGTACTAATGTTGAAACATTAGTGCAGCGGCTATGACCTGAGTTGTCAGTTTTTTAATGTTCAATCCAAAAAAATCTAGGGGTGTGTACTAGGCTTTAGGGATATGCACCCTCTCTATTTGGGGTCATTGACTTTGCAGCTGCTCAGGGCTGTACATATGCTGTGGCAAAAATGAAACACATTGTCATATTTGGCAGGTGTTCCCACCGCCACATAAGACCTATGCAAGTTTATAGGACCGCATTGCAACCACCCCACAACCATGTGCAAGATCAGATAGCGGTTAGAAAATATGTGACCTCATCACCGCTTGTCAAATGGCAAGGGCTGCCACACAAGCAACAAGAGTAAAGAAGTAAAGAACCCTTTCTGCAATCTAAGGTTACACATTCTTTCTTCTGACCTCCGATTGTGGCTGCATGTCCTCTTTAGAAAGGAAGGGGACTTCTGCCATGTCAGATAGATAGAGTGTGGTGGTCCCATCCCTGATACAATTGAACAAAGAGAAACCCCCTAAATGGGACTTTGAAAGACCACCAACTCTGATGTAAAAATAAATATCTTTAATAATGAAATGTAAATCTATACAAATGGGTAAAAAGACGTGTAGCGTCTATACAGTACATGTATTTAATACATGTACTGTATAGACATGGAGAAACCCCCCATTTACGGGGTTTCTCCATGTCCTCTTTAGGACCTTAGAGTAAACAGTTTAATTGTCTACATTTGTGCACGGCAATCATATTCCCTCTAAAGTGCCTTTTCTCCAGAGTGAATAAGGCAGAGGTTTAATTTTCCGGTTGGTGGAGGTGGTAAAAACACTGCACTTGAGCCCTGTACTGTGCCCTCCTACCCACCCTGTACTGTGCCCGCCTTCCCCCTGTACGTGTGCCCTCCTGCATAGCTCCCAACTGTCTGATTTCGAGGGACTGTCCCTGATTTGGAGCAATGTCCCTCTGTCCCTCTTCCCCCCTCATTTGTCCCTCATTTTGGTCTGATCTATATAGTTGTATATAAAATGGACTTTTTATCTTTCAAAAAGTGTTTCCCAGTGCTAATCCTTTCATCTAAATTCAAAATTGCTGCATTTGTAAATGTTAAAAGCCAATATAAAGGAATAGGAGTGGCAAAAAAAGTCCTTGTGGATTAAATTAACCTTTTTTTGGGTTAATTCTCCTTTGAGGGGGGGTGTTGGGGGGGGGTCTTATGCCTACATACGTTTGCAAGTAGGTGTCCCTCATTCCCATCTCAAAATTTTGGGAGGTATGCTCCTGCCCTCCTGCCCCTTTCCCCTCCATATTGTGCCTTCCTACCCCACTGTACTGCACCCTCCTGCCCACCATACCATACTCCCCTGTTCCCTCCCCATACTGTGCCTTCCTGCCCCCCTTATATTGTGCTCCCCTTCCTCTTGTAATGGGCCCTCTAGCCCTCCTGTACACCGTACTGTGCCCTCCTACCCACCCTGTACTGTGCCCGCCTTCCTCCCTGTACTTGTGCCCTCTTGACCCTTCCCCATCCGTACTGTGCCCTTCTGCCCCCACTGTGCTGCGCCCTCCTGCCCTCCATACCGTGCCCCCCTGTCCCCCCCTCATACTGTGCCTTCCTGCCCCCCTATATTGTGCTGCCCTTCCTGCCTCCCCCATGTACTCTGCCCTTTGTGTTGATTAGTCTTTTATTTATATTATATTTTTTCATTGTTTATAATCAATTTTATTGAAAGTACTAATGTGCAGCGCAGTGTATACAGTATTGATGGTACAGCTCTGATGATGTGACTGCTGTGCACATGCGTGGGAGTGACATCACCACGGTCCACCCAATCAATTGGCCGAAGGGTCTGAACGCAGAAAGAAGAAAGGCAGAAAAGAGTGTTGACTATACAGTATGTGTTGCATGATACTACATTATGGTGTAAATCTCCCAGAGACCATCTTTTCATTTTTTTATGCAAAGGTTTAATTCTACTAGAAAGGTCTACTGAGAGCTGGTACCAATGAATGATATTCCACTAAGATCACTAATTTTGAAAAGCAGGGCAACCATTCCTTGGTAATATGGAGTTAATAAATTTATGGCGTTATGCACTCTCAGGACTGGGCTTTCTTGAAGTTTGAGCTGTTATGTGATAGAATCAGGGAACTTGCTGAATAAGAGTTTTCGTATTTTTGTCTCCCTTTTGATACCCCGCACATCCTTAGTCCTGCAGTAGCTGTTTTTAGTCAAGATTTGCTCCTTTAGACAGCTTTGGATAAGAAGCTTAAGCCAGTCTTTGAAGCAAACACAGCACACAGTGTCTTTTGAAATTCTAATAAAGCAGATATACACCTGTCCACTACACTAAAGTTTAAAACCTTCTCACATTTTGTCACTACTTGAAGCTGGAAGAAAAGAACGGCTGCGCACCCCAGGAACGTTCCAACGATTTTATTCCAAGAAATAGCAATAAACAGCGTGTCCGAACCCAGAAGGTGACGCGTGTGTTTCACACTGACCTCAGAGCTTCTTCACACTACTTGAAGCTTCTATACATCTGTGGATTTAATATTCAGCGTGTTTGTAGAAAGCAGATAAAACGTTGTCCCTCCCTCCTTCGCCCGGTAGATGGCACTGTGTTGCTATGAGAAATTTTGCAGGCACTTTTCTGCTTGTGTACATTTCAGGATAGGAAGATGGAAGGGTATAAGATTTCTTGCATAATATAATAATGCAAATATAAGCAAATGATAAAGATGTACTCGGTACCTTCAGACCGAGGATTGCCAATTAGGCAAGGTACATCTGCGTACATGAGATATAGAGAATATCACACAATTATGAATACAGGAAGCCCCAATAATATGCAGCAAAATACATAAAAAATTAGCAGCAATTTCCTGATAGAACAGAGAGGGAACTGTTTAGGACAACTTCAGTCTGGAATTGTGCAGCCGCATATCTAGGATCAGCTCATTAACACATTGGGCATAAACCTAAATCAACTAACCTATTTTCTCCTAGGTGAATTGTGCCGGGAGAGAAGTTAACAAGCCGATCATGCTTTCAGGAGCGATAATTCCCCAAACAGCTACAACCGTTTTATAGGGAACCGTATTAGCATGTGGCTGCGCAGAATGTGGCCTAGTACACACTGCGGCTATAAAATAAGTCGAGAATCGGCAGAATGTGTAAGCGTTTCTGGGCTTTACACAAAGGTCTAATAAATGCATTAGATGCACAAACTGATACAACAAAATTGGATTCTAATTTTATGCAGCCTGGAAAGAGTTGGATGGAGTGCAAAGAAATAAGCATACTATAAACACTGCAAATAGTCATCCGTATTACAGCATACAATCACCCTATTAATATTCAAATAAAGTACAATGTAGTGTAGCCCAACATCATATGAGGGTTAAACAGTCAGTAAGGATGTGAACAATTACACCACCATTTTTCCTGACTCTTGAACTCCCTTCAGTGCTGTAGCTGTGATGAGGGAGCAGTGCACTGATGCAGATCTGCTGTGATATAAATGGCAGGAGCTCTATATGGAATAAAGTCCCCTAACACGCTGACTAATGTTTGCCGGGAGCCTTTTACTCTTTTCCCTGTTGTTAGCTATATGCGGGCAGATCAACACCAGTATACACTGCTATGTCTTATCTTTGTTTATCCTTTTCAGTTTCTGCTTTCTCAAAAATGGTTTAAAAAAAAAATGGTTTTCCTATTTTTGTTATAGTAATAAAGAGTGTGCTTCTGTAGAGTGCACATTTTTATATATATATATATACACACACACACACACACAGTTGTGCTCAAAAGTTTGCATACCCTGGCAGAAACTGTGAAATTTTGGCATTAATATATAAAATGTCTTTTATTTAAGGATAGCAAGCACATGAAGCCATTTATTATCAAATAGTTTTTTGGATCCTTTTAAAAATCATAATGATAACAGAAATCACCCAAATGGCCTTGATAAAAGGTTTACATACCCTGGAATGTTTGGCCTTGGTACAGACACAGAAGGTGGCACACACAGGTTAAAATGGCAATTAAAGGTTCATTTTCCACATTTGTGGATTTTTAAATCACAATTAGTATCTGTGTATAAATAGTGAATGAGTTTGTTAGCTCTCACATGGATGCACTAAGCAGGTTAGACACTGAGCCATGAGGAGGTAGAAAAGAACAGTCAAAAGACCTGCGTAACAAGGTAATGAAACTTTACAATGATGGAAAAGGATATAAAAAGATATCCAAAGCCTTGAATATGCCAGTGAGTACTGTTCAATCGCTTATTAAGACGTGGAAAATTTGGGAAACTCTTGATACCAAGCCAAGGTCAGGTAGATCAAGAAAGATTTCAGCCACAACTGCCACAGGAAACCTCAGGAGAAATACAGGCTGCTTTGGAAAAAGATGGTGTGGTTGTTTTTAAGGAGCACAATACGATGATACATGAACAAAAGAGAGCTGCATGGTCAAGTTGCTAGAAAGAAGCCTTTACTGTACAAGTTCCACAAAAAAGCCTGGTTACAATATGCCCAACAACACCTTGACATGCCTCATTGGCTATTTGTGGCATTGGCGCAGTAAAGGCTTTCTTCTGGCAGCTCAATCATGCAGCTCTTTTTTGTTCAAGTATCGTTAAATTGTGCTCCTTAAAAACAATAACACCGTCTTTTTGGAGAGCAGCCTGCATTTCTCCTGCGGTTACCTGTGGGTTTTTCTTTGTATCCTGAGCAATTCTTCCCCACTAGTTGTGGCTGCAATATTTCTTGGTCTACCTGACCTTGGGTTGGTATCAAAAGAGCCCCTAAATTTCCACTTCTTAAAGGGGTTGTAAACCCTCTTTTTTTTAAATAACAAACATGTCATACCTCCACTGTGCAGTTCGTTTTGCACAGAACGCAGGACTTGGCCCCGCCCCCTGGCACCCGCATCATTGAATTTGATTGACAGCAGTGGAAGCCAATGGCTGCACTGCTATCAATCTATCCAATCAAGAGCCAAGGCAAGGGGCAGAGAGGAAGAGCGCGTCTTCGCCGAGGGAACGAACGGACTCAGGTGAGTAAAACGGGGGACTAGGGGGGCGGTCACTGTCAGAAGTTTTTTCACCTTAATGCATAGGATGCATTAAGGTGAAAAAACACGAGGGTTTACAACCCCTTCAATAAGCGATTAAACAGTACTGACTGGCATATTCAAGGCTTTGGATATGTTTTTATATCCTTTTCCATCTTTGTAGAGTTTCAATACCTTGTTACGCAGTTCTTTTGACTGTTATTTTCTACCTCCTCATGGCTCAGTGTCTAGGCTGCTTAGTACTTAGTGCAAATGTGGGAAATTAATCTTTAATAGCCATTTTAACCCGTGTGTGCCACCTTCTGTGTCTGTACCAAGGCCAAACATTCCAGGATATGTAAACTTTTTATCGGGGCCATTTGGGGGATTTCTGTTACCATTATGATTTAAAAAGGATCCAAAAAACTATGTGATAATAAATGGCTTCAGATGATTGCTATCCTTAACCACTTACCAACCGGCCCATAGCCGAATGACGGCTGCAGGGCGGTTGGATAACTCTGGGAGGGCGTACTATGACGTCCTCCCAGAATTCCCCTCTCGCGCGCCCCCTGGGGCGCTCACCCGAACACATCCGTGACCGCCGTGTCCAGGGGACCCGGCGCATCACGGATCCCGGTAAATGGCCGCTGATCGCGGCCGTTTACCATGTGATCGCGCCGTCAAATGACGGCGCGATCACATGTAAACAGACCGGCGTCATCTGATGACGCCGGTTCCTCTCCTCCCCTCCTGTGTACCGATCGATACACAGTGAGCGGGGAGGGGGATGGATGGATGTCTGCAGCGCTGTGGGCTGGATGTGTAGTGCCCACAGCGCTGCACAGAGACATCCATCCATCCATGCTCAGCCATCCCTCACTACTAATGCTGTGCAATACTCTGCAATGCCCCCACAATACTCTGCAATGCTGTGCAATACTCTGCAATGCCCCCACAATACTCTGCAATGCCCCCACAATACTCTGCAATGCTGTGCAATACTCTGCAATGCCCCCACAATACTCTGCAATGCCCCCGCCATACTCTGCAATGCCCCCCGCCATACTCTGCCATGCCCCCGCAATACCCCGCCATACTCCGCAATACCCCGCCATACTCCGCCATATCCCCCCATACTCCGCCATACCCCGCCATACTCCGCCATACCCCGCCATACTCCGCAATACCCTGCCATACCCCGCCATACTCCGCCATACTCCGCCATACTCTGCCATACCCCGCCATACTCCGCCATACCCCGCCATACCCCGCCATACTCCGCCATACCCCGCAATACCCCGCCATACTCCGCAATACCCTGCCATACTCCGCCATACCCCGCCATACCCCGCCATACTCCGCCATACCCCGCAATACCCCACCATACTCCGCAATACCCCGCCATACTCCGCAATACCCCGCCATACCCTGCCATGCTCAGCCATGCTCAGCTGTACTCGGCCTCTGTATGTGGCCAGGCTGTGGAAGTCTCACACATGGGGTATCGCCGTACTCAGGAGGAGCAGGAGAATCTATTTTGGGGTGTCATTTTTGGTATGTACATGTTATGTGGTAGAAATATTGTATAAATGGACAACTTTGTGTTAAAAAAAAAAAAGCGTTTTAACCACTTCCCGCCCGCCGGCCGTCATACAACGTCCTTGACTTTGTGCGGAGATATCTGAATGATGGTTGCAGCTACAGGCATCATTCAGATATCAGCTTTTTCAGCCGGCGATTCCCTACACCATGAGAATGATCATAGCAGCTGTTCCACTGCTTGATCGTTCTTACGGGAGGCGAGAGGGGACGTCCCCCCTTCCCGCCGCCTTGCAGTGCTTCTACCGACTCATCGCTACGATCGAAGCCAGGATCTTTTTTTTTTTTTTTTTTTTTTAATTTCAGGCTTCCCAGCCTAGAGGTGAGATGTGGGGTCTTATTGACCCCATATCTCACTGTAAAGAGGACCTGTCATGCCATATTCCTATTACAAGGATGTTTATATTCCTTGTAATAGGAATAAAAGTGGTCAAAATTTTTTTTTTTTGGAAAAAAGCATCAAACTAAAATAAATAAAGTAAAATGAACAATAAAAAAAAAAAAAATTTTTTTAAAGCGCCCCTGTCCCTGTGTGCTCGCATGCAGAAGCGAACGCATACGTAAGTCCCGCCCACATATGAAAACGGTGTTCAAACCACACATGTGAGGTATCGCTGCGATCGGTAGAGCGAGAACAATAATTTTGGCCCTAGACCTCCTCTGTAACTCAAAACATGTAACCAGTAAAAAATTTTAAAGCGTCGCCTATGGGGATTTTTGAGTAGCAAAGTTTGGCACCATTCCACAAGCGCGTGCAATTTTGAAGGGTGACATGTTGGGTATCTATTTACTCGGCGTAACTTCATCTTTCACATTATGCAAAAACATTGTGCTAACTTTACTGTTTTGGTTTTTGTAAAGCACAAAACATTTTTTTTCCCAAAAAAAACGCGTTAAAAAAATTGCTGCGCAAATACCGTGCGAGATAAAAAGTTGCAACGACCGCCATTGTATTCTCTAGGGTCTTTGCTAAAAAAACATATATATAATGTTTTGGGGTTCTAAGTAATTTTCTAGCTAATAAATGATGATTTTTACATGTAGGAGAGAAATGTCAGAATTGGCCTGGGTGCTCCAGAACGCCTGAAGGTGCTCCCCTGCATGTTGGGCCCCTGTATGTGGCCACGCTGTGTAAAAGTCTCACACATGTGGTATCACCATACTCGGGAGTAATAGCAAAATGTGTTTTGGGGTGTAATTTGTGGTATGCATATGCGGTCTGTGAGAAATACCCTGCTAATATGACAATTTTGTGGAAAAAAAAAAAAAGTAAAAAAAAAACCTTGATTTTGCAAAGAATTGTAGGGAAAAAATGACAATTTCAAAAAACTCACCATGCATCTTTCTAAATACCTTGGAATGTCTTCTTTCCAAAAAGGGGTCATTTGGGGGGTATTTGTACTTTTCTGGCATGTTAGGGTCTCAAGAAATTAGATAGGCCGTCAGTACTTCAGGTGTGATCAATTTTCAGATATGCGCACCATAGCTTTTGGACTCTATAACTTTCAAAAAGACCAAATAATATCCACCGATTTGGGTTATTTTTACCAAAGATATGTAGCGGTATAAATTTTGGCCAAAATATATGAAGAAAAATTACTAATTTGCAAAATATTATAACAGAAATGAAGAAAAATGTATTTTTTTTACAGATTTTTCGGTCTTTTTTCTTTTACGGCGCAAAAAATAAAGAACCCAGCAGTGATTAAATACCACCAAAAGAAAGCTCTATTTGTGTGAAAAAAAGGACAAAAATTTCATAAAGATACAGTGTTGCATGACTGAGTAATTGTCATTCAAAATGTGAGAGCACCAAAAGCTGAAAATTGGTCTGGTTAGGAAGGGGGTTTAAGTGCCCAGTTGTCAAGTGGTTAAACACTTGCTTACTGGGCACTTAAACCCCCCTCCTGCCCAGACCAATTTTCAGCTTTCACCGCTGACGCACTTTGAATGACAATTGCGCGGTCATACAACACTGTACCCAAATGAAATTTTTATCATTTTTTCCCACAAATAGAGCTTTCTATTGGTGGTATTTAATCACAGCTGGGATTTTTATTTTTTGCTAAACAAACAAAAAAAGATGGAAAATTTTGAAAAAAAAAAAATCATGTTTAATAGTTTGTTATAAAATTTTGCAAACAGGTAATTTTTCTCCTTCATTGATATGGGCTGATGAGGCGGTACTGGTGGGCACTGATAGGCTGCACTGATGGGCATGGATAGGCACATTTAAGGCGGCACTGATAAGCACAGATAAGGCGGCACTGATAGGCACAGTTAAGGCGGCACTGATAGGCACAGATAAGGTGGCACTGATGGGGACAGATAAGGTGGCACTGATGGGCACAGATAAGGCGGCACTGATGGCCAATGATGGGCCCTGATGGGTGGCACTGATGGGTGGCACGAATGGGTGGCACTGATGGGTGGCACTGATGGGTGGCACTGATAAGTACCACTGATAGGTGGCACTGATGGGCGGCACTGATGAGCACTGATGGGCGGCACTGATGGGCACTACTGATGGCCACTGGTAGGTGACACTGATGGGCACTGATAGGTGGCACTGATGTGCAGCACTGTTGTTGAGGCATTGATTGTGGGCACTGATAGGTGGCACTGTGGGCACTGATGGGTGGCACTGTGGGCACAGATGGGTGGCCCTGGTGGGCACTGGTAGGCAGCACTGCTGCCTATTGCTAGGTGGCACTGGCAGAGGGCACAAGTGGGCACTGATGATCTGGTGGCGCTCGCCGTGATCGGCACTGATGTCCGTCTCACGGCCACTGGTGATCGTCTTTTTTTTCCTCCTCACGCTTTCAGCGCGAGGAGAAAAAATAGCCGATTACTGGCTCTGTTAATGTCACATGGTCAGCTGTCATTGGCTGACAGCTGATCATGTGGTAAGAGGTCAGGATCGACCCCTTACTCCGATCTGTGATCAAGCGAGTCTCATAGACTCGCTGAATCACAGAGCGCACCACGGGGGGCCCTGCAGGGGGCGCGCAGGCCGCTCGTGCACGGGACGACGTCAATGGACGTCGTCCCGACAAAGCAGGTTCGCGCTGTAGCCATCATTCGGCTATAGTGCGGATCTGTAGTGGTTAAATAAAAGACAGTTTTTTGGTATGATTAGTCATATTTTCAATATTAATGTCAAAATTTCACAATTTCTGCCAGGGTATGCAAACTTTTGAGCACAACTGTATAAATTATACACATGTCAACAGGTACAACTGACACTCCCCCTATTCAAATCTGCTACTACAGACGAAGTTGCTAAACTCCTTTCTGTCGCCCACCTAACCACCTGTCCCCTGGACCTATTCCCTCTCATATGGTACGGTCGCCCTCTGACTCCATCCTACACTCTCTAACCCACATCTTCAATCTCTCCCTCACCTCTAGCGTCTTCCCCAATGCTCTAAAACATGCACTGGTCACCCCCATACTTAAAAAGCCATCCTTGGACCCTACCAATCTTAACAAACTACGCCCTATCTCCTTGCTCCCCTTTTCCTCTAAACTCCTTGAACACCTGGTTTACAACCAACTGAGTGACCACCTCATTAAAAACAACCTTCTTGATCCCCTTCAATCTGGATTTCGCCCTCAACACTCCACATAAACTGCTCTTTTAAAACTCACAAATGACCTACTGACTGCAAAAACCAACGGACACTATTCTGTACTCCTACTTCTGGATCTTTCAGCTGCCTTTGACACGGTTGACCACCCTCTCCTCCTCAAAAAACTTTACTCCTTCGGTCTCCGTGACTGTGCTCTTCAGTGGCTCTCATACTACCTATCCCAATGCACCTTCAGTGTCACTTACAATTCTACTTCCTCCACTCCTCTTGCCTTCTCTGTCGGGGTCCCCCAAGGTTCTGTTCTTGGACCTCTTTTATTTTCAATCTACACCTCTTCCCTGGGTCAGCTGAGCCTCTCACGGCTTTCAATATCATTTCTATGCTGATGACACACAAATCTATCTCTCCACCCCCCAACTCACTCCATCAGTCTCCTCACGCATCACTAACTTACTAACCTACATATCTGTATGGATGTCACACCACTTCCTCAAACTCAACTTGTCCAAAACCGAGCTTATAATATTTCCTCCCTCACGTGCCTCTTCCCCTGATTTGTCTGTCAAGAGCAATGGCACAACCATACACCCGTCCCCACGTGTCAGGGTACTAGGTGTTATCCTGGATTCTGAACTCTCCTTTCGGCCCCACATCCAATCACTTTCCAAAGCTTGCCGCCTCAACCTCCGCAACATCTCTAAACTACGTCCCTTTCTAACCAACGAAACAACAAAGCTCCTGATTCACTCCCTGGTTATCTCTCACCTTGACTACTGCAACTCCCTCCTCATTGGCTTACCTTTAAATAGACTATCCCCCCTTCAGTCCATCATGAATGCTGCTGCCAGACTCATCCACCTTACAAACCGCTCAGTGTCTGCTACCCCCCTCTGCCAATCCCTCCATTGGCTGCCACTCGCCCAACGAATTAAATTCAAAATACTAACAATAAGTTACAAAGCCATCCACAACTCTGCCCCCAGCTACATCATTAGCCTAGTCTCAAAATACCAACCTAATCGCCCTCTCCGTTCCTCCCAGGACCTCCTGCTCTCTAGCTCCCTCATCACCTCCTCCCATATCCGCCTCTAGGACTTCTCCTGAGCCTCACAAATCCTCTGGAATTCCCTACCACAATCTGTCTCCAAATTTATCCACATTTAGGCAATCCCTGAAAACTTTCCTCTTCAGAGAAGCCTATCCTGCCTCCATCTAACAACTGCTCTATTTTCTCCATTAGCTCATCCCCCACAGCTATTACCCTTTTGTATAACTTGACCCTCCCTCCTAGATTGTAAGCTCTAACGAGCAGGGCCCTCTGATTCCTCCTGTATTGAATTGTATTGTACTTGTACCGTCCTCCCTAATGTTGTAAAGCGCTGAGTAAACTGTTGGTGCTATATAAATCCTGTATAATAATAATAAATAATAATACACTATATTACCAAAAGTATTGGGATGTCTGCCATGCACATGAACGTTAATGGCACCCCAGTCTTAGTCCGTAGGGTTCAGTAATGAGTTGGCCCACCTTTTGCAGCTATATTCCAGAAGCGCATTTGTGAGGTCAGGCACTGATGTTGGATGAATATAAAATAATATCTGCGCTTAGTAAATAAGTAAATAATAATTAAATGGTTAAAAACCTGCCGCTGTACACTATAACCCAGATATTGGGCACCAGATAACAATGCAAATAACAAAGTGCCGCACTGGGTCAGTGCAAAAAATGATCCTGAACATGTCAGGTGTCAGATAAAATGTGCAATTCAGTGCAATGAAATGTGCAATCCAAAAGATTGGAACAATGACAAAATGTGCATGTGGGGTGACGTCACATATGACGAAACCATCGTCGGGACGTTATGCACACATATTCTGCGCATGCACAATAAAACCCAGCAAGAAACCCAGTGATTTGTTTGCGCTTCCCGCACCGCATTCAATTCGCACTGTCCTTGCGATCTGTAGTGGGTGTCAGTGCATTCTTAACGATGCTCCAAATGCAGGTCGTACACACAGTGCGATGCCCACACCAGATCGCACCAGATCACATGGTACATAAGTGGTACACATGGTACACCTCGCTTGTGTGGATGGAGGAACCTGTTTGTTTTGATTCAGTCAGTCCAGTGATCAAAAAAAAAGATCCATCTAGGAGCAGCCTAAGACAGAAAGTGCATTACTGACCAGATCACCAGCCTGTACAAAATGAAAGCAGTATTAAACCCAAAACAAAAATGTAATAAATTGCAGCTTACCAATCATTAGATGTGGTGGCTGCATCAATTATCTTTTCTTTACCTGGTGATCTGGCCAGTAATATATCTCCTGTATTAAAGTGCCTCCACTCTGGAAGAAGGAGCACAGGGGCACAGTAGCATTGTCAGACTGGGTGGAGGGGAGTGTTACATGTACTAGCAGATTTAAATACACTAAAAAACTGAAGACAAACTCCAGCTTACGCTTTATAAGCAGTTACAGCAAACATTATTTTTACTTTTGCGATGAAGATTTTACATTAACCGCTTCCCGACCAGCCGCCGCAGTTATACTGCGGCAGGTTGGCTCTCCTGCGCGAGCCGTCATAGCTATACGTTGGCTCGCGGGGTCGGGATAGCAGGCGCACGCATTCGCCCGCTGCACAGCCGGGGGTGCCGATGCTCGTGGCCGACGGTCGCGATGACCGCCGCCCATGAGTGATAGTGAGCAGGAGACACAGAACAGGGACAAGTGTATGTAAACACACGCTTCCCTGTTCAGTTCTGAGAGGAGTGACAGATTGTGTGTTCCTATTGGCTAGGAACCACGATCCGTCCCTTCCTCTAGTCAGTCCCTTCCCCTTTCAGTTAGAATCACTTCCCAGGGAACACAGTTAACCCCTAGATCACCCCTAGTGTTAACCTCTTCGCTGCCAGCGACATTTTTACAGTAATCAATGCATTTTTATAGCATTGATCGCTGTATTAATGCCAATGGTCCCAAAAATGTGTCAAAATTGTCCGCCATAATGTCGCAGTCACGTTTTTTGATATTTTTTATAGCAAAAAGTAAAAAATAATGGGTTTTCTTTTTCAAAATTGTCGGTCTTTTTTTGTTTATAGCGCAAAAAAATAAAAAACCGCAGAGGTGGTTAAATACCACCAAAAGGAAGCTCTATTTGTGGGAAAAAAAGGACATACATTTTGTTTGGGTACAGTGTCGCATGACCGCGCAATGGTCAGTTAAAGCCACATAGTGCCGTATTGCAAAAAAAATGGCCTGGTCAGGAAGTGGGTAAATCCTTCCGGGGCTGTAGTTGATTATGACAGGCTGACAGACGTGGTGGGCATTTATATCACATGGGGATTCACAAGCAACCCTGGGTACAAACTACTTGTGTCTAGGGCTGTTGGGCAACTTCTCAGGTAAATGCATATAGCAGTGGCATCTGTCAACCTGTCATTGATTTGTACAGGATGTGCAGACACTTATGACTCCTGGGCGTAGAAATCCTCCTCCTTTGTATGCTGTATGGCCCTGTGAATGAGGCCTTAATGTGTTAATGCAGTTATTTTATGCAGTTATACAATCATATAATGGATATCTGTAAAAGAAGAGTGGGAGATAAAAAAAAAAAAAGCACACTACATAGTGCTCTATAATTATTGTCCTCTGCCGCAGACCTCTGTTACCGACAGGTAACTTTGTCTTCTTTTCCTTTCCAACTGCAAAAGCTCGGCTCTGTGAAATTGCTGCCATGTCTATTGACTGAGCACTGAGAACTGACAATGATTGGATGCTGAGAGGTGTGCCTTCCCCAGTGATGACACTCAAATAAGCAGTGACAGCTTCTATGTTAACATGGAGACTGGGGAATACAATGAGGCAAAGGTGAGAAAGTGCAGCAGAAGATGAGATATTGAAACCTTACAGCTTTACTTCTATTCCTGAGGATTTTCACAATGCAGAGCTGCATAGACAGAATAGTCACTAAAGAAACTAGACAATAGAACAAAAAGTTTACTTGTAAAGCAATTCTTGTTCAAATCTATTCATCTAAAAGAAAGCATTACTAGCGAATATCAACATAGTTGCAGGATAATATAGTCTCAGGCTTTAGAAATCTTTAAAACATTGTCACGATGATTTTTTACTGCAAACCTGTCCTTAAAGAGGAACTGCAGTCTGCTCACATAATCTGTAATAAAAACATCTTTGCCATTCTGAAGCTTCCCTCCAACCACTTTGCATATTATTTTATATATACTGTGATTCTGTACTTGCCAAATATGCTGCAGAAATCTCTCTCCACTAAGTCTGGCTGCAGCCATTTTAACTGTGGGCAGCTGAAGCTGCTGCCTGTTCAGTTCCTGGATTTACACAGACACACCTCCAGCTCTGCAGCTCTCATTGGCCCTCTTATGACTCCCCCCTCCCTTCCTGGCAAACTCTCACAAGAGAGAGAGAGAGCTGTGCATGATGTCATAAGCCTAGGCTAATGATCAGACAAGAAATAGAAAGTGGGCTGTATAAGGTATTTACTGGCAGAACAAATATGTTTTACTATCCAAAGTTAAAACAACAAGGCCAGAGGATTTAATAGATGGAAAGATGAAAAAAATGACTGAAGTTCCGCTTTAATGGGTTTATTTCAGCTATCCAGTTTGCTTAGAAGTGCAGCTATGACATGATTATAAGGTAAACTGGATTTTCATCATATGTGACAGGCAGCCTTTCTTGTATCATTTGCTTTAAATGGTCACTGGTGGATATAGAAGACATTTCACTAAGGGTAAAAATGGTTATAATGTCAAAAAGGTTCCAATTGCCATTCCTCCTATCCCGACCCCCATATACTTACCTGAGTCCTCTCTCAATCCAGCACTGTGTCCAAGTATAGAACTCAGTGAGAGCAGCAGGAGCCATTGATCAATCAAATTCTGTGTGCGTCTATGAACACAGCCAGACTTGGGAGCGAGCCAGCATGTGTGCCATCATAGGAAGTGGCTTTCTATGGAAGCACACGGAGAAGTGGAGGAGGCAAATGAACTGACAGGGGACTCCAGAAGAGGAGGTTCGGGGAAGCTCTGTGCAATACCCTTGTATAGCTTCCTTTTTAGTCCCTCAGTCCCTTATCCTTTTTCTCAATGGGGAGGATATGTACAAAAAGAAAGGGAAAGAGTTACTCATCCCTATGAATACTTACATCATAATAAGTCTGGAAAATGGGGGATGAGGAGTCAGAGGCTGTCCAAATTGTCTGTACCGGGAGCTGTGGAAGGGACCCACAGAAATGGGACCGGGCGCATAAACATGACCCCCAAGAAAACGAAGAACAAAGATCCAGATAGTGGTGTGAGTGGGCTTCATATCTAAAAAGTTGCTAGAGTCCAACACCAAGGTGCAGGTGAACAAGTGAGTTTAAAGAGAAATAGTACGTGAGGAGGAAAGATCATATCAAAGATAAAAAAGAAAAAAAGAAAACCATGAAACAGGTATGTATGACAAAAATAAAAGTGAGCTCTGAAGAAAATCAGGTCACCGATTGAAACGCGTCAGCTGGATGCCCCTATTGTTTGCAGCCACCACCTCTTCACCCCCTCATAAATTAATGGTTTTCTCCCATTATCCTCTCAACTCTACACTTCTGTAAGGATACTGTTTGGATGTCATACACTTGAGATTTTTACTGCTTTTCAGATCCCACATTCCTTCAACAGCGGAGACCACATCAGACTTTGATCTATCATCCTACTAGCTGGTCTAGTTGAGCTAGGCTGTGGAGCGTTCCGTCCCAGCTGTGAACCGCTAAGTGCTGAGTCCTCTCATCTACGCCGTACGGCTGTTGTGCCTGGCGTTCACGAGGAAGCTCTTCGGGTCTACACAGTGAAAAGTTTGGCGGGGCCTCGGCTATCTCACGCTCCACAGCGAGGGAACTTCGGATCCATACGTGGCAGCCACTGCATAAGTGGGGAAGATACCGTTGCCACACATGCCCCAGTGTGTCCCTGTAGTCACAATCTGATCGCCTCTGCGTTCTCTGAGACCCGCTGCTTTCCCTCCCCCCTCCCACACACAGGAGTACACAGGGGTAGAGGATGGAAGGTTTCAGTGTCTTCCTATTTCAGCCACCTGCTCAGGCAGGATCCATTTCAGTTTTCTTCCAGATTTGTCCTCAGATATCTTAGCGTTGATTGTACAGTCTGCCCATTTTGTAAGATTTACTCTCATGTTATTTTGTTTATTCCCAGTAGTGGGTTAATAGGGTGGTATTTTACTATGTACTTATGAGGTTATTGGTATGTCTGTTGAGGGTACCAGGTGGGGAAACTGTCACTTTGCACTATGTCACTTTTTTAGTGGTGGAGGTTAGTTCCATTGCTTTTAGTGTGGGTGGAATTTTACTTTATTATTTATATTCATGTAATAAAGATTTCCAGTGTATATTTACAGCCAGTGAGTTCCTCCCTTATTGATCCTGTCCTTTGACCTTCTGGTCCAATTTTTTTGCTTATGCTCTGATTTAGAGGAACATACCTGCTTGTCTTTTATTTTGCAGTTATACAAGCAGGTTTTTTGGCTATTGCTCCAGGAAAGGGTCAAGGGTGTGTCTTATATACCAGAGTATGACCCTCCCTGGAACATGTATTGATAGTTGTTACCCTCTCCTTCTTCTCCGTATTTTCAAAAATAAAAGTGAGCCTCTGTGAACATGGAAAAGAATAACCATGTAAAGGGTGGCACAGTGGTGTAGTGGGTAGCACTCTCGCCTAGCAGTAAGAAGGGCCGCTGGTTCAAATCCCAACCACGACACTACCTGCCTGGAGTTTGCATGTTCTCCCTGTGCCTGCGTGGGTTTCCTCCGGGTACTCCGGTTTCCTCCCACGGTCCAAAGACATGCTGGTAGGTTAATTGGATCCTGTCTAAATTGTCCCTACTATGTATGAATGTGAGTTAGGGACCTTAGATTGTTAGGGTCCTTAGAAGCTCCTTGAGGGTAGGGACTGATGTGAATGTACAATGTATATGTAAAGCGCTGCGTAAATTGATGGCGCTATATAAGTACCATAAATAAATGTAACTACCTGTTACTGATGTAGAAAAGTGATGCACAAAAAGGTGCTGCCATGAGGACTGGCTAGCACAGAGTGAGGATGTTAAATACACTCGGCACACCCCATGGGCTCCTCCCAACATCACACAGGTGCATCGAGAGAGGAAGAGAGGCGTCCACGCATGAGCTGGAGACGCCCTCCTCTAATGGAAGCTGGAGATGCCCTCCTCCATATGGTGACACCAGATGGAAAAATTCAAACATGCCAGCACCAGGAAGCCCTGTGGGAACATCACACGCATGGCGTGGAAGTGTGACGCCCCCCGCATTACCCAATGCAAAAATGGTTTTGCACAGAGTGACCCCGATCCTCCTCTTCTGGTCACTCTGTGGCACTCCTGGCTCCTCCTCTTCTCGAGTGCCCCATCGGAGAAGCAATCTCCCTCGGGCGCGCTCCCGTGTCCTGCTGTTGCTCCTGTTGACACAGACAGCAGGACTTGGCCCTGCCCCCGGCCCACACATCATTGGATTTGATTGACAGCAGCGGGAGCCAATGGCTGCGCTGCTATCAATCTATCCAATCAGGACAAGAGACACCAGCTGGAGCTGCTGTGCTCGTCCCCGGCACGGGAAAGACAGGGTTTAGGTAAGTAAAACAGGGGCACTAGGGGGATGCTACACTAAAGGAGGTTTTTCACCTTAATGCATAGAATGCATTAAGGTGAAAAACCTTGAGTGTTTACAACCCCTTTAAAGGTATTTTTAATTCATTTGTTTTATGCAAGCTAGGAAATGTTCTTCTGCACTCCAAACTAAAAATACAACAGAAATAAAATTAATTGTTGGAAAGTGTAGCGTAAAATCAACTTTTTTTGTGGTAACTGTTTTAAAGAAACTTGTGATATCAGAGCAACATTGAGTCTGCCATCGCTGATCTTTCTTCCTAAAAATGGTAGGTCAGCAATGTGAGCCCATGTATTTTTCTCATCACATGTTTACTTTTACAATTCTGTCTATCATGCCAATTAATTTCTATGATGGATGTGCATAGAATTTTTTAACAACAGGTGACTACATGCTCTAACCACCTGCTTGTATTGTAAAAAGGGACAGCTCAGCTACCAACTTACGCCAATGGCACAGAATCAAATCAATTTTTAAGAAAACTTAAATGCTATTTTAATAAGAGAACAAATCAACCAGCATATCCGATAAAACCAGTGCTTGGCCATGGTTTATGCTTCTTGATTTTTCTCTTGGGAAAATGCAGCATGGTGACTCACTTATTTGCTTTTGTGCAATGGAGCTCTTCTAATAATGTCCTAGATATCTCCCTGTAGGGAAGACCTGCATGGTCTGATCCTCCTCCAATTAGCAAAGTTAAGTGTTATTTGTCTGGCTTTATCAAATTGAATCAATGCTCATTTAAATATGCTAAAAACAATACATTTAGAACATGGTGATAACATTTACATTTTTAAATTGTTATAATTAATAAATAAAAAAAAAAACAGCTCTGGGCACAGCTTTTTTTGGTGAGGGCTTAACTTGTTTTAATATGACAAGATCTGTACGTTTAAATGCAGAATAGTGGAATATCTAAACCATAATGGAATGACATTTAGTTAGCTAAAGTTTGCTAAAGCACCTTGTACCATAAACAGCTGGCATTTTTAAAGGTTTTCACCTTTTCTTGCATATGCATTGTTGCATATTCCTGTATACTTAAACTCCAGCAATTACTACATATCATTTCTCAGTGTGGGTTTCTTGATAATGACAGGGAGCAGTGACAGTAGAGAATGCTTATGCAATGGACAATGGCAAAGCCACTAGTAATCTTCATTGGGTGACAATGTAGGAGAACATTTGGGAGACAGGAACATAATCTTGTCACTCTACAGAAAGAAGTGCCTGAGCAAGGATCTTCATGACAGGATCGACAGGGATTATTTAATCAGAGGTGCAGATTAAGAAATATTTTGAAAACATTAAAGCGGTAGTAAACTGCAGTTGATGAAAAAAAAAATTCCCTGCAAGGCAATGTCATAATGTGCTAGTATGCATTGCATACTAGCACATTATGAGAAACTTACCTCAAAACGAAGCCCTCCAGCACCGTGCTGTCACCGCTGAGAGCGCTTTCATCTTCCCCCGGTCTTCCTTCTGGGTTCACCCCCTCCGTTTATGGGCTCTGAAGGTCCGGCACTGTATGCCGACCTTCAGCATGCATGCGCCGGTGACGTCACAGGCTGCATGTATTCTGATACAAAAAAAGGTGCCACTGCCCCCATCTATAACTGGCCAACGCAGCAAGTGGCATTGGGGGGTGACATAAGGTAAATACAAGGCCAAGGATAAATCCAAGGGAAAAAAGACCAAGCTTACTTACCGATCAGCTCACTGACAACCAAGTCAACCTGTCTAACAGTGTGCGTTAAAAGCAGGGATTTAGTCCGCACGCATTTGCAAATGCGTGCTTAAGCCACAGAGCCTCGCCACAGCACCCTGGTATCTGTGGTACCTAACACGAACTTAGAAGTGTCTTCACAATGAAAGCACATGCATTCTGATGGATAGATGAGGGCAGGAGGACTGAAGGGGAGCCCACCCCTCCTAAAAGTTACAGGAGCACACTGAGCACTCAGCATGTAGCTCAATGGCTACGAAGGTGTCAGCACGTTGCCTGACCAATATACAATGATACAAAAAAGTCACCACTGCCCCATCTATAACTGGCTATCGTAGCAAGCAGCATTGGGGGGAGGGGGGGCAACATAAGGTAAATACAAGGCCAAGGATAAATCCAAGGGAAAACAGTTCAAGCTTAGGAGATATTCACAGTACCTACAGGTAACCCTCATTATAAGCTTACCTGTAGATACAAGTGGTATAACAGAGTTTACTACCACTTTAAGTTTTGAAATGACCTGTTCTCATAGTCCTCTTGAACCCCTTAGAACAGTGGTTCTCAACCCTGTCCTCAAGTACCCCCAACAGGCCATGTTTTGGGAATTTCTCTTAGATTAAATAGCTGTCCAAAATACCAAGCCATTGACTGATTTAAAGCACCTGTGCAAGATAAAGGAAAACCTGCAAACATGGCCTATTGGGGGTACTTGAGGACAGGGTTGAGAACCACTGCCTTAGAAGACTCTGCCCCTATTGTGGTCTCTGAACCTTAGAGAGTTACAAGATTTGTATTTCAACTTTACATTGCCCATTGGTGGTAAAATTAACTGAATATATCATATGCTGTCCATAAAGATTGGGCAATAATAAGAACTAGGATGTTTTTGTCTAATTATCATGTTTAATATTAAAAGAAGTTTCCTATTTTTCAGAGTAATAGGGTCCTGCAAAAGTATGTTTTTTTTTCCTACCAGTAGATTTTATGATCTTTAATTAATTCTAATTCTAATTCTAAGACAGAAGTGGGTGATTAGAGAATATTTTTTTCATGCTCCAATGGTGTATTTTCAACTAATAATTCTGATACGATGGTTTTATTAGAAATGAGGGATTGGTTATTTTATTGGTTTTCATATAATTTATTTTATTTAATATAATTCATTTTAATTTACTATTGTATTATGGCTGCATAGTTCTTTAGACACTCATTGAATATAAACTTTTATAGTCGCATTAACTGTTTAAGGGATTTGAAATAACATTTATTTGTTGGTCTCTTGTCCCCATCTATGAGTCTATATATTCGTTTTGAGACAAGGGAAGTAAAACAAACACAAATTGATCATGTTGTACTGTTTTGTAAGCAAGCCAATGAAGCCATTAAAATTGTTGAGCATAAATGATACAACTTGAATTAAATGGGTTTGTTTTCTTCTGAATATTATTCATACCATTGCAGTTCATAGATGTGTTTACAGTTTAGCTGCTCATTAATTCTGCATCTGTTCAATGCTGCAGCTTTCATGAAAGAAAAACCTTATTGTTAATTTTTCTTATTGTATTTCCAATGCATTGTTCTGTCAGAAAGTTACTGACTGCTTGCAAGCATGGACAATTAAAAGCTAAGTGCAGTTCTGCCCCTTTGGAGGTATAAACAGCTGAACACTATGTGCAGACAGAGCTGAAGAAAACAGAGCTACAGATGGTTACTAAGGTCTCTGGGTGCCACTGCCGACCCGTTTCTAAACTAGAATTTATGCTCTGTAAGTTATTTGCATTGACAGCATTTAAAAAAAAAAAAAACTTTCAAGCTCATAGTAATTCTTACCTTAAAGTAGTATTCAACCCTCTGTGTTTAAAAAAAAACCCAACCCCTCTAAACTGTTGAAATTCTTACTTCAGCATTTGCATTTACAACTTGCAATGCTGCTGGCCCCTGCTCTTTTTTTGCTGCTTGCCAGAACTTTGGGTCTTCACAAGTAAAGCCTCGTACAAATTCAGAAGGGGATTGTCGTTTGACAGGCTGTTGTCTGAAATTCTTATCGTTAGTACGGACCTTTCGACAATTGTTTTCCAATTTTCGGACAACAAATGTTGGATGACAGGCTAGTAAATTTTTGACGAACCACTGCTCCATTTCTGATTTTCGGATGGTCAGTACACAAATCTGTCACACCAAAGTCGAAAGTACAAACACGCATGATCGGAACCAAGGAACGAGCTGGAAACCGGTCGGTCTTGTAAACTAGCGTTCGTAATCGATAACTACCATTCATGACGCGGCAAATTATGAAATGTCAAAATGCAGCACACATTCTCTTTAATGGGATAATAATGAAGCTGCTTTGCTGGTTATACTGATGGAGTTATGCCAAACATATTTTAAAAGGCATTTGTTTTCTAGTGGTATCAAGGATATTATTATTATGCTTGTTGTTTGATTTTTTTGGGCAAGTGGCAACACCATTATCCCTGAGTTTTTAAGATCAAAGATGCAACTATGTTGGTGTCTCTTGATAATTTTACATTGTATTTTTTTAATGTAACTGCCTACTCCCAAACTGTCATTTGAAGTAAAACACATAGCCAAGTAATATTCTGCACAATTTTTTTATTGTGCAGAAAAAAATAACACAAATTAAATTAGAGATGCTATCTGCCATCCAAATACAAAGAACTTAACAAAAAAGTGCATTCCATGCATACAAAAATATAGAAAATATAACAAAAAAAACATTATTCCTAAAAACACAAAATAATAGAAATTAGTAAGGAGGGGAGGGGTAATAATCCCCAGACCAGCGGGGTTGTTGGGGTTCTTGTGGTTGGTATTGCCACTGACCGCCATGCTGCTGTGATGGGTGGGTTGGCTGTGGAGTTGGTGTATGTGGGCCCACAAAATCACACAGGTGGGTGGTGGCATAGAAATCGCCCGTCGCCCCCCCTGTTGAGGAGTTGCAGGATGAGATCCTCGCACCTTCTCCTCTGGTCACTGGTCATCCCCCTTAACCTATTGGCCGTCACCACGCCAAATCACTCGCACTCATCTGGGTCTGTCTGGATGGCAGTAGTGGCCTGGGTAAAGAAGGCAGCTGTGGCATCCTCCAGATTCCTGTTCTTCCTGGCCCTTTTAGCAGGAGGGTGTAGGGGAGGGATCTGGGACTCTGTCTGACTGCTGGCCGCTGGCTCCTCCAGGCTGACACTTTCCTGTGTATGAAAATGGGACATAATTAGAATCTTGTTTTTGGTTTGGTCATCAATCACACACAATTTTGACCTCCTCAATGTTGCAATTTGAATGTGGATAAATAGAAAAGACTATCATTCTGACCCCAGCATTTTTCATTCTTGTTCAAATCATTTTTGGTCCCTACTGTCTATTGATATGGAAACCACTTTGTTAGGGCAGAAATATTTTCCCAATAACGTCTAGTTATCATCATTGTATTATTGGATACAAAATGTTCAACAATGCTATACCTGGGTCAAGCTGGGCTCCTCCACATCTTCATCCTGTGCATCAAGACCTGAGTGGACCTCAGGAGCTGTGACCTCAGCAGACATAGAAGGGAGTGTAGACAGTGATGGCCTGGGTTCAGTATGGTCTGTCAAAAACCACAGGCTGTGGTAATATCACAGCCTAGGGACATATAGGTTGCTACTCCAGATCTCTCAGTCCAGTCCAGGACCTTGTTCAGCTCCATTTTAAATGTACTACGAAGGTTGGCTATCTTTTGCCTGACGTAGTTGGTGTCTGCCCTGGGGTCCTCAAGTTTGCACAACTCTACCAGTTTCTCCAAAGCTTCCTTCCTCAGTATTTTATTTGAGAAGTCTCTACTTTTCACCCTCCAGACACAGGGCAGCTCCCGGTACATGTCAATGAAATGGGGGGAGAAATTCTGGCGAAGTGAATTTATCAGTCATGATGATATGATGCCTGCAAGACAGAACACAAGACAAACCATAAAGTCTGGCTTAATCCATAAGCTGGTCCCAATATAGGCCTCAATCTAAGCAGTATAGGCCACTAACCACCTAACCACCTTACCTGGCCAAATTTCCAATTGCTCCTTATTCTTTTGCTCCTTTCGTGCTTTGGCGATCGATCGTCCTCCACTCCATGATCATTCCAACGGCCGTTCCATTGACCGTGCGTTCTGGCTTTATACATACCGTGCATGCGTCAAACTCCTCTCTCAGTGCATCATGCCGCTGGGGTGTGACCATCTCTCTTCTGCATGCGACATACACGGCAGGACATTCGGGAGGGACAACATGGCGGATTTGATGGATTGCAGCCAGCCCCGCCTTGACTCTCCTTAAAGACTTTCTGCTTGATATCCTGTTGTCAACCTCTGCCTGTTCATCTGACCCTGCTCCAGCTTACTGCCTTGCTCTGTCTGATTACCTGATTACCTGTGTTTGACCCGGCTTGTCCCACCCTGCTCCAGCCTGCTGCTGATCTTGCACCATCTGGGTCACTGACCTGCATCTGCCTCTGCTGTCATCTGCATTCTGGTCCTTCCTGGTGGTTCATCATCCATTCATCTATGCCAGCTAACACAGATCTCACAGGCACTCTTACCTCACTGCACTCTCAAGGCCACTGTCCCAACTCCAGTGGCTCCTAAGTCAGGGCTGTAAGAGTGGTCTCCTCCTACAAGTCAAGCTCTACTACGAGGTATGTAACAGTTTGCTATCTCCCATCACAGGGTATCGGTGGGCACATTTTGGGGGTACAACCCCTTCTTCATAACTAAAAGTAGCTCTGAGGAAGGGGTTGCACCCCGAAACGCGTCCATTGATACCCCGTGATAGGAGATAGCACATGTTGACACACTGTGTGTTCTGGGGCTTTAGAAAAATAGATGTTTGTAACTACACACATTTTAGGCATGGGATCATAGGGGATTTAAGTGGTAGGGCTTTTAGAGGGATGAGATTACCCCATCTGAGGAAGGCAACATCCACACAGTCTTGGGATACTAATGTCTTGGTTGCCCTTCACTTTACCAAACTCGAACATTGTAAGTTATTGAGTTTTGGATGTGTATCTAATGGTTTAGAACATGCCTGTTTAGCCACAATAAATGAGAAATAATGCAAAACATACATGTTATACACCAAGATGTTGGTTTGTTTTAAAACCTTAAAAAAGCACATGTGAATGTGCTTTGAGTTAAATGTTTTTTACTAAACAATGTGTGGCTTACTATTTCATTGCTCAATACTAGTGTATTTCGCGAGTTGTAGTTACAGTGACAATGTGCTCTTAAATGTTGACAACTCCTGCAATTTTTAGGTTTAAAAAAAAATTAAAGGTGTTGTAAAGGCATAATGTTTTTGAACTTCATGCATTAGATACATTAAGAACAAAAACACTGTGTGTGTGTAGCAGACCCACAGCACACCATAATAGTTAGCTGAAGAAGATGTTGTCACCTCATGTAGCAATTAAGATACATTTGCACTATTGGAGCAAGTGTCCAAAATTAAGCCCATTTGGGAACATTTAGACATATAAGAAACACAGACAACAGTAATTCAAATGAAATATGAGTTTATGATCTCAAAAAAAGATGAGACATGATCAGCTACAATTTGCTGTCAAGCCACTGCCAATCTACCCACAAAATATTCAAGGTATTTCTGCTGTAAATCTCGGGCAATTTGGGAGGGCAATCCAGCATGGGCATTTTCAATAGCCATCAGCATGCCCACAGACAGGTGAGCTGCAGCCTTTTCAGCTGGGCCTGCCACTGAAGGGTTCACATCACTTGGCAGTGAAGCTAGGTAACTGGTAGCATTTCTCCATAAAAAATTATGCAGGATACAGCAGCACAGGACCACATGGTTTATCTTGTAGAGTGCCATGATGATTGGAGTCAAAAAGAGCCTGAAAGGACTCGATAGGATGCCAAAGGCTTTTTTTGACCACCTTTCTGGCATGAGAGAGCCTGTAATTGAAGAGTCTCTGCTCTGGGGTGAGGTTCCTCATGGGAAACGGCTTCATTAGATGTTCCCCCAGAGCAAAAGGCCTCATCTGCCATTAAAACAAAATTGAGGCCATCAGCATTCTCCTCAGCAGGTGGCAAGTTTAAGGTGCCATTCTGGAGCCGCTTGTAGAACTCTGCCTGCATAATCACTCCTCCGTCAGAGTTGCAGCCCTTCTTCCCAACATCCAAATACAAGAACTCGTAGTTGGCAGAGACTACAGCTAGCATAACTATGCTGTAAAAACCCTTATAGTTAAAATAATAGGAGCCAGAGTTGGCTGGTGGTAAAATCCAGACATGCTTGCCATCAATAGCACCACCACAGTTGGGAAAATCCCAGTGCTGATGGAACTGGGCTGCAATGTCCTGCCATTGCTCTGGGTTGGAAGGAAATTGTGGATTAAAGAAAGAAAAAAAGAAATGACTACGTCTGCACATAACATTGCAATCAGATTTGACACAAACATGCTTAGCCACCATAAGGATACACTTAAATGAGTATTTAAAGACAAAAATGGAAGGTCAACTCATCTTATCCCCCCCCCCCCCCGTTGGCCCATTAGACAACTTTTAGGGGGGGTGAGGTCATGGGTAGATGTTTTGGACAGGTAACCCTCTCCACTTCCATGAGAGCTGTTTGCATAACTAATCAGTGATACTTTGGCCAGCCCCTCCTTTTTTAGACTATTGGCAGCCTAGTGGACAGGTAAGTAGTGTCATAATCTAAAAAGCTGGACACACACTGTCCAAATTGCAGCACATTTTGACATTATGATTTAACCAATCAATATAATAGGAGACAAAAACTCAAGAAGTTTCAATTTGTAGCTAATCAGGCAGGCCCTTGCACTACATGGTTTGGGGAATTTATATAGAAACTAATTGAGGGACAGTATGTATGGGTTTTTCCAAGTCAGCAGATAGAGTATTTGGATCTGTTCACTTAGCATTTTTTTGGGGGGGGAGGGTTCCAAATGAGTTTGGGCCAAAAAAATGGCCTCTTGCACTCTGTATGAATTTGAGTACACCAATAACATGTGTACACATGTTAGGGGTAGTTAAGGGTAAGCCCCAAAATTTAGCTGAAAAAAAAACATTGTTAAATTACCAGGCTAGGTGTGTATGGGCCCAGGATAGCATGCTGGGGAGGTTAGTGAAGGAAAATATGCATGTAGGCCAAAAAAGATGCAGGGAAAGCTTACAGCATGCACGATGACAAAGAGGACCTTCACAGCATTTTACAATATTGATAATTAGGTAATCAAGAAATTAATAAAATACATTAGCTAACATAAATACATAGAATGGGATCTTAAAGGTAAAAACTTACCCTAATATAGTCCTTCTGCAGGACTTGAATGATGGCTGACCAGGTCTCTGCAATAATGACTCCCAGAGCCTGCGGGGAGATCCCAGTAGTAAACTTGAGGTCCTGGAGACTTCTCCCCATCGCCAAGTACCGCAAGGTGGCTATGAGCCTTTGCTCTGGAGTGATGGAAAGCCTCATACATGTGTCCTGCTTCTTAATATAGGGGGTCACCAATGCCAAGAGGTGCTGAAAGCAGGGGTCCATCATCCAGAGATAATTCTGAAAATCAAACGGATTATACTCCTGGAGCACACGCAGTAATGGCATATGACATAATTGGTCACGATTAGGCAACCAACTTTTGGTCCAAGAACTCCTCCTCCTCCTGTTCCTGGACTGGACTTGAGTCAAAGTAATAACTCCTAGCCCAATAATCACACGTTCTCTCCTCCGATTACGCAACATGGCTGGGTGATGAAGGGCCGCTCAGAAACAAACTAAAAAGCACGACCTAAAAAGTGTAAATCAACACTCACCAAACTTCTACTAACACAAAATTAGCAGAAGGAGCCCAAAGGGTGGCGCTCAAGAAGTGAACTTCTTCATTATGGTCTCGTAGTATGTCACTATGTTTGTGTTGTCGAACAACAATTTAGTATGCAAGACAAGATCCTGGCACACGCCCTTTTGACAAAAATCAGACGCTCAGTCATCCGACAATCCTACCGTGTGTACGAAGCTTAAGAGAGAATAGTAGAAAGTGCAGTCTCCAGGCATTCTGTTAGCTTGAAGGAGGAGGGATGAGCAGGAGAGTGCCTTGCCATTCTATGCTATAGGGCTGTGTGTTTCCATTGATGCACACAGTGTAGGGATACACAGCTCGAATCATTACATGCAAGGGTGACTCAAAAGGATGCTACAATAGAAAGTAACCACCCTGAAACAGGAAACTTGGGGCACTGATCATGGCACAAGCATAAAGTGATTGTAAAGGCAGAAGGTTTTAAAACCTTGGATAAAAAACCTTGTGTGTAGCAACCCCCCTTAGCTCCCTTAATACTTACTTAAGGTCCCCCTAGATCCAGCAATGTTGCAGGTGTGTCTTGGCTGCCCAGGACACCCCTCCTCAGACAGCATTGCGGCGCCATTGGCCAGGACCACCGAAGAGAGACCCGAGAAGGGGAGGATCTGGGCTGCTCTGTGCAAAACCACTGCACAGAGGAGGTAAGTATGACATGTTTATTATTTTTAACTAAAAAAATTGAGACTTTAGTAGTTTATAGTAAAAAGTTTCATACTCAGTAAGTTATTAAATTAGATGCTGAAAGTGCTTTAAAACTGAGGGCTTTATATCACATTAACCCCTTCATGCAGACGCATCACATATATGTGGCATTGCTGCACTTTTTTATGTGGGGCCGCATATATGTTTTTCTCCCTTTGTGCTGTGAGCATTCTGCATGGCGCACTCCCAATGCAGAGACTAGGGTCTAACTGAGAGCTCCGAGCCTCGTACTAACGACCAGGACTCAAATCTCCCGATTCTGGGTCACCTGATCGCTGTGGTAGCCTCTAATTTGCTACCACAGTGATCATTCACTGTAAAGCAGCCCACCCCTGTGTTTTTTTTCTTTCAGTGAATGAAGAAGGAGGCTATAATGTATCTTTCTTATTCCTTGCTGAAAGAAAAAAAATGTTTGTAAAAAAAATAAAAATAAATAAAAAATAAAGTAAAATACCTATTTTAGCCAGGGTTAGAGTCAAAGGTCAGGGTCAAAGGTCAAGGTCAGGATCAAAGGTCAAGGTCAGTATATTTTGGACAGGATTTTTTTTTTTAAATTAAAGGAGTTGTAAAGGCAGAAGTTTTTTTATCTTAATGCATTCTATGCATTAAGAGGAATCCGAGAAGAGGAGGATCCGGGCTGCTCTGTGCAAAACCAACTGCACAGAGGAGGTAAGTATAACATGTTTGTTATTGAAAAAAAATTTAAAAAGAAGAGCCTTTACAATCACTTTAACGTGTCTTAGGTAAGACAAAAAAAAAGAAGCAAAATAAGTACTATTGCTTCTGGGCTGTACTATGGGTACAAACAACAAATTATATACACATATGTGGTATTGTTGCTATCGTCAGGAGCAGGAGAATTTATTTTAGGTTGTTATGGAAGTAACAAGAAATATACAGCTAAATTTAATGTATTTTTTTTTTATTTACTATTTTGGGCCAGTTTTCCTTTGATAATAAAAAAAAATCAGGAGATATCCACAACGATTTACTACCAAATGAAAGCCCAATTTGTCTTGAAAATAAAAGCGGTATAATCCACCTGGATGCACAAAGTAGTTGTGATGATATGTACAGTTTTACTAACACATGTCAAAATTTCTAAATTGTGTTTGGGCATTTAGATTTGTTTTACCCTTAGGAGTGAAGGGGTTAATCTACAATCTCATCATCTGTTCTGGTTGTGGTGACTGATTTGAAGCTGCTTTTCCTGCAAGTAATGTCTAAAAACAGTGCAGGGCCAGAGTTGACATCAGTGGCGGCTGGTGGGTTTTTTTTGGCGGGGAGCAAACAACCCCCCCCAGGCCGCCAGTTGAGCAGCACTAGCACAACTGCCCCTACCCCCCCCTGGCATGGTACTAACACCCCCAGCAAACCCCCACCTGTTCTTAGCCTGGATGCAGGCAGTGAGAGCAGTGGTCGATGCTGATACGGCCATCTTCCAGCCCTGTCCTTAAGCATAGCGGGCTCGGGGAAAGCTGCTCCGGTGTCCTCTCCTCTCTCCGGTGTGTCTCCTCTCTGCGCTAGGTGTCCAATAGGATTGCCTGACGTTTTGGCCAATCGGGAAACAGGTTTCATACCTGCTTCCCGATTGGCCGGGAGGAGGATCAGTGTTGCAACAGCGAATATTCACTTGCTGTTGCAACACACTATCCATGCATGAATCTATCCATTGCATAAAGGGGGTGGCGAGGAGAGAGGGGGCGGCGCCCGGGCGCCCCTAAGGCCCCTTTCATACTGGGGCGGGGGCGGTGTCAGCGGTAAAACGGCACTATATTTAGCGCCGCTTTACCGTCATTTTAGCTGCGGTATTGGGCCACTAGAGGGGCGATTTTAACCCCCACTACCGGACAAAAAAGGGCTAAATCTGTACGCAAAGCGCCGCTGCAGAAGCGCCGTTGCAGAAGCTCTATGCCGTCAGTATAGCCGCGCTGCCCTATTGATTTCAATGGGCAGGAGTGGTGTATACACCGCTCCTTCACCTCTCCAAAGATGCTGCTAACAGGACTTTTTTCAGCATCCTGCCAACGCACCGCTCCAGTGTGAAAACCCTCGGGGCTTTCACATTGGAGAGACTGCAGCGACTGTTTCAGGGTGCTCTGCAGGCACTATTTTTAGCATTGTAGCACCTGCAAAGCGCCCCAGTTTGAAAGGGGTCTAATGGACGGCTGCCACTGATCAACATCATAAGGATGGCACATAGATGCTGCTTGAAGTGCCTGTGGAGGATAAGAGGTGGACTAGAATGCTGACTGTCAGGGGAATCGTTTTTAATCACATTCCGCTAAAACAATTTTCCTCAAAATGTTTGAACTGTGTTGATGTGCTCTGAAGCTGATATCTGGGCTTGGCCGCTTTTGAACAGGTAAGGTTAACCTCTGTTATTTTCAGCAACCCCTCCAGGCATTATTGCTATAGCTAATAGAGGACAATCCATAGATGGTTCTTATCTCAGATTTGCAAATGCTCACGCTAGTGGTCATTTTTATATCAGGAAATATAATTGCCATTTTCTGCTTAAAATGTAAAGTGTATGTAAATCCTTGCAATAAACCTTGCTTATTTGGACCCTTGAGTTCTGTTAAATAAAGCATTAAAATAATTTGGTTATATCTGTTTGGAACTGCTTATAAAGTGTTAGCTGGTGTTCAGCTTCAAGAGAGCTATCATAGCTATCATAGAGCTATCATAGTGTAAAATCTATTACATTCCTGTCTGGGTGTGGCAGCACAACAGTGGATTCTGTGACTGGTGCGAATTTCAATTAAAACACATGGGGGTTGATTTACCAAAACTGGGTAGTGCAAAATCTGGTGCAGCTCTGAATAGAAACCAATCTGTTTCCAGGTTTTTTGTCAAAGCTTAACTGAACAAGCTGAAGTTAGAAGCTGATTGGCTACCATGCACAATTGCACAGATTTTGCACTCTCTAGTTTTAGTAAATCAATCGCATGGTGTGTGCACAATGGGTTAGCTACTCAATTGACCTGCAACAGTGGCGATCAATCTCAGTCTGCTGGTACTTAGATTGAGTTCCCACAAACTGAATCTATCTATCTATCTATCTATCTATCTATCTATCTATCTATCTATCTATCTATCTATCTATCTATCTAGCAAATACAGTGGGGCAAAAAAGTATTTAGTCAGCCACCAGTTGTGCAAGTTCTCCCACTTAAAAAGAAGAGAGAAGCCTGTAATTGTCATCATAGGTATACCTCAACTATGAGAGACAAAATGTGGAAACAAATCCAGACAATCACATTGTCTGATTTTTGAAAGAATTTATTTGAAAATGAAGGTGGAAAATAAGTATTCGGTCACCTACAAACAAGCAAGATTTCTGGTTCTCACAGACCTGTATCTTCTTTAAGAGGCTTCTCTATCCTCCACTCATTACCTGTATTACAGTTTTTCTCCATTGCTTTGGCTCATTTCTTGAAACAGAAATGACATTCTCAAAACAACATGGACAAATCTCCAAACCACTTGGCAATTGTTCACAACTGAATTGAATTTCTCATTCATTTCATCAAAATTGCAAATGTCTCAGTACATGTCTCAATGTCTCAGTACATCTTTCAAATGATTAAGTACAAGTAGCCTACATTTAGCACAATTTCCAAGTGAATAGATCTTGTTGATCTAAACTGATTGTCAATTCTCAGTCTAATGGTTGTTCTCTCCAAAACGTGTCAGCGTCATTTCATTGTTTAAGTCATCACATGCACAATAGTCTGTTCAATTGTCAAAATTATTCAGGAACATAATACCATGAATACCATATATGAATCTCTTGGAACATTTGATAAAATGATTACAGCAATTGACAGTCAGGTGCAACTAGAACTTGACTAACAAAGGAAGAGTTGGAGTTGGTCTCAGATGACCAATCAAACAGTATGTTTAAATTACCTGACAGGTGCTGTCCATGATTGTAAATGCTGCCAAACATGTATATATAGAGCTTGACCATGCAGGACCAGTACAATTTCTGAACATGGAGGCACCTGGCCAAGTAAATGAACAAGGGAAACTGCCTGCTCGAGGAAGAGGAAGAAGCAGAGGAAGAGGAGTAAGGGTGAGTGGTGATGGAATAAGGGGAAGAGGCCGGAGAGCACGAAGACACTATGCTGTCCCTGATGAAATTCGGGCCACAATTATAGATCATGTCATCAACCATGGCCTCACAATGGCGGAGGAAGGTCGCCAAGTGCAGCCTAATGTGCCTCGCTCTACAGTCTTCTCTATCATCCAAACCTTTCGCAGGGAAAACAGGTATGTAGTCAGTCAATGATGGAATTATATAATGTATAGAACAGGACACTGTGCATTACGATTACATTGGTAACTCATTCTGTACGGAATACATAAGGTATAAATTACGAATGGAGTGTTGTCCTTTGAATTCTATGTCTAGGATTGGACGACAACCTGGCACGGGTGGCCGAGGAAAACTTCTCAATGAACAACAAGAACAAGAGATCTGTAACATGGTGTTTGCAAATAATGCCATCACATTGAGACAGATCCGCACTGCAAGACAATGCCATATTCCAAAATGTCAACTCTATAAGCATCTCCACAATAGCCCGCATATTGAAAAAGCATCAGATGACAATGAAGCAAATTTACAGGGTACCATTTGAGAGGAAATCTGACAGAGTGAAAGAGCTGTGGTACTAGTATGTACATGTAAGTCAGTCACTGGTTGTCCATCAAGATAACCTTTTTACAATTATCATAAGCAGTGGTTCCCGAAATGTATTGGTTTCAGTACCCACTTTACCTGATTTCTGAATCTAGGTAATCCAGGTATGAAAGTATTTGAATTACGTATCTGATTTATAAACATTTTGTCTAAAAACTGCAGCTTACTGTATGATGCAATTATCATTATAATCCTTATTTTCTTATTTTGAAGAATATAACATATAATACAGTAAGAAAAAGGGTCAAAGAGCTGCAATTACAGTAGTGCCTCCCATGTAAATCTTTCTAATACTGTGGGTTTTACTGTAACATTTAAGTAAGTCTACTCATTGATAATTTTTCCCCTCCCCTTTCTGTCAAATACCCCCTGTAGTACCTCTGCATAGGGTACATGTACCCCAGGTTTGGAACCACTGGAATACTGGTCAGTAATATATTGAACTTGGGTAGAACATAGAACATTCCTATGTAACTGTCTGTAACTGTAGTGTATGACTCTTCTGTATGACTGATTTGATGTTTTCTTTTTTTACTCTATTGTAGAGAATAATGGCATTGGAAGGAAACGAGACCTCTCACATACTCGTGTATGTGGATGAGGCTGGCTTCAACCTGGCCAAGGGCCGAAGACGTGGCCTTAATTTTATTGGCCACCGGGCCATGGTGGATGTCCCAGGCCAGCGAGGGGGCAATATAACTATGTGTGCTGCCATTTCTGAGAATGGTGTGGCCACTCACATCTCCAGTCTTGGCCCATAGAATACACAGAAGCTCCTCATCTTCTTGGACCGCCTTCATTTGGATTTGATCCCTGAAAATAAGAGAGGTCTCATAGGGCCTCACCTACCACAATATATAATTGTATGGGACTATGTGAATTTCCACAGTGGCCTGCTTATCAGGGCCTGGTTCACTGCTCATCCAAGGATGGATATGGTGTTCCTACCACCTTACTCTCCTTTCCTCAACCCTATTGAGGAGTTTTTCTCCGCTTGGAGGTGGAGAGTGTATGAGCATCGGGCTCAAGTTCAGAGGTCCCTTCTCTATGCAATGGATGCTGCCTGTGAGGATATTACAGGAGATCAGTGTAGGGGATGGTTGCGACATGCACACCGTTTCTTCCCTTGTTGCATCACAAGGGAGGATATACGCTGCGATGTTGATGATAATCTGTGGCCAGACAGACAGCAGCGTGTGGATGGGCATAAGGGTGAGGACGGTGGCCAGTGAAGAGATGTTACAGTAGTTGTAAAACTCCAGCTTTATTTTCAGCATTGTGGGCTAAATGTAATTTTCCTTGTTTTATGTTTGTGTGTTTATATTTCCGTATATTATGCTGTATACATTTTCTTTTTACTCTGATGTATGGAAGTTACTTTGTGTGTGAATGATAATGGTTACAATACTGTAAAGTAATTTTTCCTTGGCAGTATGAGTGCAATGTGTGATGTCAAACCTTGGAGGCTACTCTTACCCTAAAATCTTTTATTTTTTTTTCAGTTTTATACACAATTGTATTCAGTTAGCTAGACAAAAACTGTACAGTAACCATTGTCAATGAAGGACTGGGCTAAGACTGAAAGGTGGACATGAGGTCCTCTGCCTTAGAGACAAAACATCTAAACATTTTTACTTGCAGTGCTTACACAATGCCAAAGGGATGAAGCATTTTGGGGGCACTGACTATTTGAATGAGAAAGAAATTTATTTTTGACACATGAGTGAACTGTTTTGGGAAAGATATGAGCTTTTGAAGGTGAACCATGGTGTTGTGCCAAACCATCCAGGTTATTTTGGCAAAAGCACCAAGAGAGTTGAGAACATCTGGTCTGTTTCAAGAAATGAGCCAAAGCAATTGAGAAGAATCTTTGCCATTTTGGTAGCACTGACTCTTTATATGGGAAATGAATATGGTTTTGAAGCATGAGTAAACAGTTTTGGGAGAGATGTGAGCTTTTGCACGTGAGTTATAGTGTTGTGCTGAACTGTAAGACTGTTTTGCCAAATGAACTTAGAGTTTTGAGAATGTCATTTCTGTTTCAAGAAATGAGCCAAAACAATGGAGAAAAACTGTAATGGCACCTGTTTGAACTTGTTATCAGTATAAAAGACACCTGTCCACAACCTCAAACAGTCACACTCCAAACTCCACTATGGTGAAGACCAAAGAGCTGTCGAAGGACACCAGAAACAAAATTGTAGACCTGCACCAGGCTGGGAAGACTGAATTTGCAATAGGCAAGCAGCTTGGTGTGAAGAAATCAACTGTGGGAGCAATAATGGAAGACATACAAGACCACTGATAATCTCCCTCGATCTGGGGCTCCACACAAGATCTCACCCCGTGGGGTCAAAATGATCACAAGAACGGTGAGCAAAAACCCCAGAACCACACGGGAGGGACCTAGTGAATGACCTGCAGAGAGCTGGGACCAACGTAACAAAGGCTACCATCAGTAACACACTACGCCGCCAGGGACTCAGATCCTGCAGTACCAGATGTGTCCCTCTGCTTAAGCCAGTACATGTCCAGGCCCATCTGAGGTTTGCTAGAGAGCATTTAGATGATCCAGAAGAGGATTGGGAGAATGTCATACGGTCAGATGAAACCAAAGTAGAACTGTTTGGAGGAGAGAGAATGCTGAGTTTTAACCAAAGAACACCATACCTACTGTGAAGCATGGGGGTTGCAACATCATGCTTTGGGGCTGTTTCTCTGTAAAGGGAACAGGACAACTGATCCATGTACGTGAAAGAATGAATGGGGACGTGTATCGTGAGATTTTGAGCGCAAACCTAATTCCCATCAGCAAGGGCATTGAAGATGAAACGTGGCTGGGTCTTTCAGCATGGCGATGACCCCAAACACACTGCCCAGGCAACGAAGGAGTGGCTTCATAAGAAGCATTTCAATGTCCTGGAGTGGCCTAGCCAGTCTCCAGAACTCAACCCCATAGAAAACCTTTGGAGGGAGTTGAAAGTCCTTGTTGCCCAGCAACAGCCCCAAAACATCATTGCTCTGGAGGAGATCTGCATGGAGGAATGGGCCAACATACCAGCAACAGTGTGTGACAACCTTGTGAAGACTTATGCCGCGTACACACGACCGGACTTTACGGCAGACTTTGTCCGGCGGACTTTTCGACGGACTTTACGACGGACTTTCCAAATGAACGGACTTGCCTACACACGATCAACCAAAGTCCGACGGATTCGTACGTGATGACGTACGACCGGACTAAAACAAGGAAGTTCATAGCCAGTAGCCAATAGCTACCCTAGCGTTGTTTTTTGTCCGTCGGACTAGCATATAGACGAGCGGACTTTTCGACCGGACTCTAGTCCGTCTGACAGATTTGAAACATGTTTCAAATCTAAGTCTGTCAAACTTTTGAGAAAAAGAGCCCACACACGATCGAATTGTCCGACGGACTCCGGTACGCTGGACCAAGTATGCCGGAAAGTCCGCTCCTGTGTACGCGGCATTACAGAAAACGTTTGACCTCTGTCATTGCCAACAAAGGATATATAACAAAGTATTGAGATGAACTGTTGATATTGACAAAATACTTATTTTCCACATTTTGTCTCTCATAGTTGAGGTATACCTATGATGACAATTACAGGCCTCTCTCATCTTTTTAAGTGGGAGAACTTGCACAATTGGTGACTGACTAAATACTTTTTTGCCCACTGTATGTGTGTCCCCAGATTCAAGCTCTATGCCAATTTGTACCACTAGGGGAAGTGCTGAGAGTCTTGCAGGGGTAGAGGTAATGAGCCCAGCTGAATTAAGTTGGCTCTTTAAGGCCTCTACAAAACTCCCAGCATGCAAAGGGAGTTGTTTCATCCTGGAACCAGTTTTGTGCCTGATTAGACTGGGGAGTGTGATACCTGTCTGTGCGGTGAGACAACGCCTGTGTGGCAAGCCTCTATAACAGGCTGCACCTAGCTGATAGCCAGGGAAACCTGTGTGTAGTAAGTGGCCAAGTTGGCAAGGATTTATTTTCAGGTTTCTTTTTGTTTTGCTGTTTTTGGACCATTGTAAATAGTGTAAAAAAAACGCATCTTTGTTTTTATTCACCTTCACTGTTATTTGCTGCGCCTAATTTTAGTGTAGTGAACCCATCCAGAGGGTCACACACACCTGTTGCCAAGCTAACCCCCTCACAACACGATATTACCAAAAGTATTGGGATTTCTGCCTTTACACACACATGAACTTTAATGGTATCTTAGTCTGTAGGGCTCAATACTGAGTTGGCCCACACGGAGGTGGAGGACTGGCCTGCATAGAGTCCTGTCCTCAACCCCATAAAACACCTTTGGGATGAACTAGAGCGGAGACCACAAGCCAGGCCTTCCTGTCCAACATCAGTGCCTGACCTCACAAATGCGCTTCTGGAAGAATGATCAAACATTCCCATAGACACACTCCTAAACCTTGTGAACAGCCTTCCCAGACGAGTTGAAACTGTTATGCCCCGTACACACGGTCGGATTTTCCGACGGAAAATGTGTGATAGGACCTTGTTGTCGGAAATTCCGACCGTGTGTAGGCTCCATCACACATTTTCCATCGGATTTTCCGACACACAAAGTTTGAGAGCAGGATATAAAATTTTCCGACAACAAAATCCGTTGTCGGAAATTCCGATCGTGTGTACACAAATCCGACGGACAAAGTGCCACGCATGCTTAGAATAAATAAAGAGATGAAAGCTATTGGCCACTGCCCCGTTTATAGTCCAGACGTACGTGTTTTACGTCACCGCGTTTAGTACGATCGGATTTTCCGACAACTTTGTGTGACTGTGTGTATGCAAGACAAGTTTGAGCCAACATCCGTCGGAAAAAATCCTAGTATTTTGTTGTCGGAATGTCCGAACAAAGTCCGACCGTGTGTACGGGGCTTTATAGTTGCAAAAGGTAGGACAACACAATATTGAACCCTACAGACTAAGACTGGGATGCCATTAAAGTTCACATGCGTGTAAAGGCAGGCACCCCAATACTTTTGGCAATATAGTGTGTATATATAAATCTATATAAATATGGAAAGAAATACTCTAGTAACAAGAAATTACACTAATTGTCTAAATGTTTTGGCATACCTGTTCTGATGGAACCACGTGGTTTTGACGAAGCACGCTAGTCGTGTAATACACGATACCCTTTTCTGCCTTTGCCATATGCCTGCACATATGCCTGTACATCTGTTTTTATGATCTCCTGGAAATAAATGTATTGCATCGTATTGGGAGTGCAGCCATTCCTTTCGTCTTCTCTACATGAATAAAAACAGTATTGAACGTATGAAACATCTTACAGCTTCCTTATACCAAAGGTAGGAGAGGCTTTGAGATACGTGGTATCCATGGTAAATTTTTTCATGCTCTTCTACATATAAGGAGCTCTTGTGCTCCTCTGATATGGAATGCTCTGTGAGTTGCCCTGGTCAACCACCTGACTATGATCAGTCTAAATCAGCCCTAACTGGGCCTTTTGCTTTTTTGAGTTTGGGCAGACCTCAGTAATCTCCCTCTACCCTTGGCATGCCTCCTTCTCTCCATCCTCCAAGTCCTCTTCGGGCCCCCCCACCCCTTTTTTTTCTCTCTCTCATTCCCCTTTTTTCTGTCTCTCTCACTCCTCACTACTTTTTTTGTCTCTTTCTACCCCTTCTTGCTTCTGGGCAAATTCTCTCATCCTTTATTACTTCTCATATGTAAAATGTTTCTTTGGATGGCATAGGATTTTGACTTTTGGTAGTTAGCTAGCTGAAGAGCAATGCTACACCCATCTGGGGGTTCACCTCCATTTTTTTTATACTTTAATGACTTTGTTGGGAATGATATGTTCAGGCTCCTAAGGGTACATGCATTGCAATTGCTTTATCATAGTCACTTCAGCTAGGTTAATGGTGATGATTAGGGGACTTTAAATAAAACATGAAGGTAAAGATGTTAGCTCTGCTAAACTTTCTACCAAAGCATTTCCAACAAATAATGAGTGATAAGAATATATGATTAATATTGATAAAAGACCTCTTGAATGACTTGCAGCTGTGCTGCATCGTCTCACTTTTTCTTTTTTTTCTTTTTTTTGCTTTACTTGTACAAAATTGCTTATTAGATTTTTTTTCTGTTCTAATCACTTGACACAGTCAAGTAGAGTAGAGTCTCCTCATTTATATTTTCTATCTTTATATTTTCTATCATATATATATATATATATATATATATATATATATATATATATATATTTTTTTTTTTATTTTTTTTATTTTGCTTATTTTGACATACAGCTTCAAACACTACCAGTGCTAGTTAGTCGAAGCTCTGTCATGTTATTAAATGACAATACACAGTGGAATGCAGTATTCTTGTATGGGTAATTGAGGTGTATCTATCATGGAATTTTTCTGTTACTTTATATTTTATTTATTGAAAACATGAATCGATGTAGTGCAGTAATGTAAAGTGTAAATATAATTAGACATTGTGTGACTTTGCAGACTGGTAAACAGATTTTACAGTGTCTGCAATAGGAGACAAGAAATCTATTTATACTATGGTAAAGTACCAGCAGTAGAGATCTCCCCAATTATTCCACTAAATTATTGTAGCTGTAGCAGAGTGGAAAATAACTAGAAATATGAGAAAAGCATCTTTTTTCAAGAACAAGTTGTGGTTGCCAAAATATTTATATAATACCCAATATTTAGGTCTGTATGGATCTTATAGTGTCTGTGTTAGGCATTATACAGTATCTCACAAAAGTGAGTACACCCCTCACATTTTTGTAAATATTTTATTATATCCTTTCATGTGACAACACTGAAGAAATTACACTTTTCTACAATGTAAAGTAATGAGTGTACAGCTTGTATAACAGTGTAAATTTGCTGTCCCTTCAAAATAACTCAACACACAGCCATTAATGTCTAAACTGCTGTGAAAACTGCTGTCCCTGTGAAAAAAGATAAACTTCAGTACCCAAAATTGTCTATAGGAGATATTTTAAAAGCCTTTACAGGTCATCAGTTAAAAGTTGACCATGAATGATGGCTCTAGAAGTGTTGCTTTCACTCTGGCATGTGCTACGATACCTGATAGGGGTAACACAATTGCCATCTAATGTCAACTAAAGATCCCAGTGAAGCTGAAATGTTCATCACTCCTGGGTTCATTCACAGGTTCCAGGTTCATTCTGTAGAATGTAGAAGTGATTGGTTGGCTTTACAAGGTAGAAGTTTGCTTGACATGCTGTAAACACAGTTCCGATTGATATAGCAACCAGGAGTGTTTAAAAGGCATTGATACCAGTGGCCACTTATGTACACTGCAGACAAGGGAATAAATTAAAATAATAGTTTACTTTTAGTGAAAGCACAATTTGAATGATTTCAGTAATATTTGACGTGACACTTTCCATGACTACTTTTACATATTTTTGTCACTGTAACTAAACTGTCAGAGCGGTAAAGATGTGGAATTCTCTTCCACAAGCAGTGGTATCAGCAGGGAGCGTCAATAGTTTTCAAAAAACTATTAGATGGGCACCTCAATGACCACAACATACAGTGATATACAATGTACTAGACACACACATGCACACACGTCAAAGGTTGAACTGAATGGACTAATGTCTTTTTTCAACCTCACCAACTATGTAACTCTCTCAATTAATATTAACCATTTCAGCTCCGGAAGATTTTTACCCCCCCCCCCTTCCTGACCTGGCAATTTTTTATGATACTGCACTGTGCTGTTTTAACTGACAATTGTGCAGTCGTGTGACACTGTACCTAAATAAAATTGATGTCATTTTTTCTCCCCCCCCCCCCCGTTTTAAAATTAAATTAATTTTATAGAGTTTTCAATTTGTGAAGTTCCACTTTAAATATACAGATCTAGACTGGCCATTAGAGGGAGCACACACTTTCTGAACACCTTCTTTCTGAACAACTGTTTAGATAAGATATGAGCCATTCAGGGAGTGCATTATGTAAAAATACTGGACAGCAGGTCTAGCCACAAGTCACAAAGGTGAGAATGTGTGTACATGAGCAAATATGGCAGCCTTTAAATATGCATATTAGATTGAAAATAATGCATATGCATTCATTAAAGAAATTGTTAAATGTATGATTTTTTTTTAAACATGTTCAAATAATTGAACATATTTTTTAAATCAGGTTGATCTTAGAAAGAACTTTAATATTTATACACACTATAACCAGTCTTCGCAAATTTGTTGCCTGTCCATTTGAAGGAGACTTCAGAATGACTATGTTGCTGTTTCTTTGCTAATTGAAATTTGTAAATTCGACCATACATTATCTAGTACTTGTGTTTACAGTTAATTATTTTAGCTCCATAGAGCATGAAGAATCTCATTTACATGTCATAGTTGACTTCACAATATATGGACGTTTCATTCCTCTGCGATTAAAGCTATAGCTTAGCACCAACTTTCCTAAATATAATTTATCATGTATGTGTTTTTGAATATAATTTTTTTGCATTGATGGACCTTCAAATATATTTATATATTTAGATTTTTTTTTTATTATTGTTACTAAACATGCAATACCTAAATTCTGGATTCAGCTCATAACTCTTTAGTATTTACGATTGGCTTATTAAAATCAATCAATTTCAGCAACGTAAAAAACAACACCTGGTTCACCTTGATTCAATTACGGAGATAAACATTTATAAAAATGTATAATTAATGTAATCTTTGATTTTTAGCACATGTTGCTTTAGCTTGCACTATGCATCTTTACAAATTTTAAGGGCTTTATTTTTGGGTTTTTTTCCCCTGTGTCACACCAGTATAGACCAACTGATCTCCTAGCTTTTCCGTTTGCCATTGTACAGTTGAATAGACCTAATAATTGGAATGTATAGTACACTGTCTTTGCAAAGTCAATTGTATTACCTGTTTAGCACTATTCTGTTTCATTCAGATCCTTTTTTGTGCATTTGTTTCTTTAAACAAACACAATGCAAACATTTTTCCAGCACACTTTCAAGCTAGCCAGCACAACAACAAACAAAAAACACAAAAACAAATTTACAGTATTTACCATTTTGCATTAAAAAAGAGATTTTAGTTGCGCACATTTGCAGATATGTGTAGAAGCCATACTGCTTTGTCATACTGCTTTTGTCTCATCTATGAGATCTTGTAGTATATAAAGTGATGGATAAATTACTTGGAAGTATCCAATTTCTCCTTTAGGCTCGGATAACATAAATGCAAATCAAATGCATTTTTAACCGCATCTGATTTGCATAATCTGATGTGCATGCACTGCTCCATGACGTCATATATAAGAAATGTCAGATGATGGGGCCTGCATTAGACAGCAATCCTTCATTGACGACAGGAGCGTTTTTTTTTTTTCTCGGGTGGCGTGTTCGATGGTGGCCTTACATTGGGGGACACTGTTTTTATATTTTTTAATAAAGGACTTGTCAAACTGTCTCTGTGTTTTTATTACTTCTTAACACTTTTTTGGTGAATGGGTAGGGGTACTATGTATCCCATACTCACTCACATGGGGGAGCTGGGATGTGGGGGCCCCCTTGTCAAAGGGGGCTTCCAGATTTGATAATCCCCCTGCCCACAGACCCCCACAACCACCGGCCACCGGTATTGGGGATGAGCCCAGGTGCTTTGGGGCAGAGGGCAGAGCCCCCACTGACCCAAAGCAACCACCTCCCTATGTTAAGGGCATGTGGCCTGGTATGGTTTAGGAGAGGGGACGCTTGCCCCCCCTTTCCTGACCCATTTGGCTGCATGCTGGGATAAGAGTCTGGTATTGATTCTGGGGCGACCCCACGCCGTTTAATTTGGCGTGGGGTTTCCCTTAAAATTCATACCAGACCTGAAGGGCCTGATTTTCATTGGGGGGGCACGCTGTTTTTTTTTCCAAATTTTTATTTGTCTGACCCCCTGACATGCCACATTTGGCATGTCACTTTTTTGGGGGGGGGCAGAAACCCTCTTTTTAGAGGGTTCCAGCTCCCACTTCCTCCCGGGGCACTGCGGTGCCAGAAGGAAGTTCACCTCTCCCTGTCACTCTCAGCAATCACGTCACATCACAGGTCCCAGATGATTGCCTGGCCAGTCACAGCGTGCAGCATGGCTCACACATGCGCAGTGCGTGCCCGGCTGTGAAGCCACAATCGGCCGCCCGGAATGACAATGCCAGTGCCGCAGAGAGGAGGGGGAGACGAGCAGGGCTTCGTTCCCCCATATCACTGGACCCTGGGACAGGTGAGTATCCGATTATTAAAAAAGTCAGCAGCTGCAGTATTTGTAGCTGCTGACTTTTAATTTTTTTTTTTCGGCAGAACTCCGCGTTAAAAGTTTTAAAGCAATATTTACCAGCCCATACATTTTTTTTGCGGTAAATACAGCATAATCCTTATCATTTTTTTTAATGAATTGGACTTAATTTACTGCATGCCAGAATTTATACAAATGAGTCACGTGACTGTGTTATCGCATGCGGTAAACGTTAGTGAATTGACCTCTATGCATTTTACAGAATCAACAGGGACTGGTAATCAAGGAATCAACTGTACATCACTTAGCATTAATGCTTATAAGAGACTAGATGTATGCAGTCAGTGGAGGTAGACATGAAAATGGATCATGACAAGCTGACCTAATACTTTTAGTAGGCACAGGGGCCTGTCTATATAATATCCCCTTCATTTAAAGGGCCAACTATACACTTTCTTCTGGTACTAAGGACTACCCATGGAAAACAACGGCTTTGACAGTACAATTAAAGATGAACTCTAGACAGATTAAAAAAAAATATTTGTGCTATGTATTCATTTAAAATTGTTAAGTGTATGATTACATTAAACTAATATAGATATACAGGTACTCTCTGAATCCAAACTGTCTGCTGTAATTCCCTGTACAGCAGAAGGAGCGCTCTGACAAATGAGGGCAATATAGCATTGCACAGGGTTGTCATTCTCCCTTTCTGAACATGAATACAGGATAAAACAGAGGGATGATGAATCAGTGTGCTTTTACATCTTTACTCTTTCACACTGGCGGCCAAGGGTGGTAAAATCAGGCAGCTGAGCCATGGTTTTACCACCCCTCTGCCACCCACTGAAATTCTGACATTACAAACAGGGCTTGTACACATCCTGCAGCTGCGATACTTTGATTCATAGCAGCAGCAATTTTAATTTGGGCTGCAGATTTTGATGGGCTTGGCTCACAGTTCCTGAAATGTAAAATTAATGGCGCCCCAGTCTTAGTCCGTAGGGTTCTATATTGAGCTGACCCACACTTTGCAGCTACAACATCTTCAGCTCTTCTGGGAAGGCTGTCCACAAGGTTAAGGAGTGTGTCTATGGGAATGTTTGACCATTCTTCCAAAAGTGCACTTGTGAGGTCAGGCACTGATGTTGGACGACAAGGCCTGGCTCGCAGTCTCCACTTTAATTCATCCCAAAGGTATTCTATAAGGTTGAGGTCAGGACTCTGTGCAGGCCAGTCATGTTTCTCCACCCCAAACTTGCTCATACATATCTTTACGGGCCTTGCTTTGTGCACTGGTCCAAATACTATGTACAATTTGATAATGATTCCATGTGGACAAACAGGGCGTGTGCATTATACCTGTTTTGTGTTGGACATTAAACCAGCTTGTCTAGGTTTAGGGTTGTAGGGATCACCTATTACAGTGTGCCCACATCAAGATCTATAAAAATATATATGCTTATTTATTTCATATCATATTGTAACAGCTTTGGTAATGAGCAACCTATAGGAACCAATTAGAAATGTATTTTTATTACTCAGTTGCATTGGTTGTCAGGATTTAATACAAACCACATATTAAAACCAATAGTTTGGTTATGGTAAATGGTGATAAGGGAAAGTGTCTTTCTACTCAACTGTATTTCAACAGTTACAACTGTCCTCTGTTTTGGACATAAATTATTAGACATTGCCATTTAGTATTTTTTTGCAGGCTGGTCGGTAAGTGCGCTGGAAAGTATTTTGTTTGTTTGTGCTGTGCAATGCTATTCCACGTGCACCTTACTCCAAAAGCTAGTTATAAATCAGTGTGGTTGCCATTTTTGTATAGCTTGCATGTCGTGTTTGGCGTGGGGACACATTGGATGCCTTCAGCTGCCATTGTGCTCTTGCTGGGCAGCCAATGTGTCCTTGTGCCTTTAAGGAGGAATAGGCTCCCTCCAGGCATACCCGCCCTTAACTTATCCACTGATATACTGTAAATACTCCAACTTGGAGACTAATATAAGAGTAAGGCAGGCCATAGATGGTGCAAATTTCTTTCCTGCAATGCTTTGCATGATTCATCACAGATAGTGCTGACATGGGAACCCCTCCTGCCGAGCAATTGTCTGCCCCCGGCGGGGGTAAGCTGTTACCGCTGGGAGAAGACACTAATTATTGCTAGCGGCTATAGCAGCCACTAGCGATAATTGTGAGTGAATCCGGCAGGCTAGTTGTACATTCAGTCTGCTCACACGTGGTGTAAATCTCGGCCGGTTCAGCAGGAACCGTCTATGGCCGGCCTTAGGACCGCAGTATACAGAGAAGCCTTGACAAGGCAGTGGAGCATCCACATATATTTGCAAATGTGTGCTAAAACCTCTGTTTTTAGTGTAAATTGTTAGACAGTGTCATTTTTACAGGCTAGCTGGTAAATGTGCTGGTAAACCCTTTTTTTGTTTGTAATGTCCTTTCATGTGCACCTTACTACAAAAGCTAGTTATAATTGGGGTGGTTGCCATGACCTGGGTAGGTCTGAGAGGGCGGAGTGATGTTGAACATTAAAACCAAACACATTAAACCTCATACATAATACAATATGACACAAATTATTTTTATTTGAGTAATATGACCACAGCTTTTTTTAAATACCAAGATAAGAACAAAAACATGATTTGGACACCAATTCCTCAATAACAAACAATGATTCCGATACAACCTTTAAAGCCAGGTCCCTGGCAGTGCCACCCAATAATATGTAAACCAGTACCAGCCACCAGCCATCTATAACCAGCTTGGTGTGTACACACCAGTCATTTTCACACCATTATTCACCTGGAATATCATGTTTAGTTGTAAACCTGTACTGACCACTAGTCATCTACAACCAGCTCAGTGGGTACACACCAGTAATGTTTACACCATTATTCAGCTGGAATATCATGTTTAGTTGTAAACCTGTACTGGCCACTAGTCATCTACAAGCAGCTCAGTGGGTACACACCAGTAATGTTTACACCATTATTCACCTGGAATATCATGCTCCATTGTAAACCTGTAATGTCCATGTAAAACCAGCTCGGTGGGTACATACCAGCGATTTTTACACCATTATTCGCCTGGAATAAACTTTAGTAAGTACTTCCTTTATAAACACCACATAATCATACATATTTGTGACCATTCGGTTTAAACTACTTATTCCAACGATTCCAACGATATTACTTTTTTGGCATCAAGGACTCACCAATGCTGTGATAAAAGTACAATATTCTCCACAAGTCCACTATTCTTTTTGAATACCTCAGTTCCCCAAACCTATGAACTTTCAATCATAACTATATCCATACATTTATCAAGAGGGTGGGTGGCTGGGCCAAATTGCTCCCCACACATTCTTAACCCTTCCAGGCCACCCTGTCATGTGCCCTTTCTCCTATATGCTCAGGGCAGCCCTTGTACAACTGTCCTCTAAGCCTGCTCATTGCTAGGATGTATACAACAAACATTTTAGCAGGAACTATACTACTTTTTTTTTTTTTTTTTAATTAACAATACAGTTAGAACAGTTACTAAATAAATTACATGTTTAATGCCCCAATAAATAAAAATGCAATCAACAATCCTATTTCTGATTCTTTTCTTGTAAGTAATACAATGATATTTTGTAATAATGAAATACTGTACACAAATTTATAATTAAATTGCAAGGTATTTAGGTCATCCCTGTACCATTTGGTCTACCTAATAGTTAATGTTTGGCCTGTAATATTATCTCTCCAGTGATATTGAAAGATATATTCCTGGAATAATGGCAGGAACATAACTGACAGAAAAAAAGAAAATTGGAAAGATGGTGAACTTTTCAAGGATGTACCATGTATTGTCTTACAGAGAAATATATCTGTTTCATTTCAATACAGTTCTGGGTCCCTTTGGGAGATGCTTCCATTTCCACATTATGTATGTACAGTACGCCTCTTTGAGCAATATCTTCATTCTGACTTTGCCGTCTTTGCACCAGAGCATTTGTGACACTCTTCATTATTTTTGTGTGAAATATTTGTGCGGGATATTTTTAGCAGGCTGGTTTGAAAAATTCTTGAAATAAAAAAAAAATGTCAGAACAGAGTTTTAATAATAAATGGAGATCTCACAGAGCTGGCGTTTTATCACTATTTGATATTCCAAGTAAACCAATTTATAAGACTTGCAGATTGAGAACCTGGCTCCTAATTAGCTCAAATCTAGAAGACACGGGAGATGCAGAGAATGCTGAAAGTATTACTCGCCTTTCTAATCTTATGATTTTATTTCTCTAATATAGTCTCCATGTGACATGGATGAAATATCTGAATCATTTTTGATATGTGGACAATAAAGCTGATGGCATTATTTGAAGTTCATTAAATTTTCTGGTGAAGTTGCTTTCAAGTCTGAGAAACGTGATTTGTATGACTTTAAAGCTATTAGCTCCTACAGTACGTGATGAATATGATGACACAAATGTCGAGTGTACTTTAATTGACAGTACAATTCTTGTTCCTGCATAAAGCTTGCTCATTCTTTATTAGTCATGACTAAATCTGTTTTCCTGAACCTGGAATCAGGCTGGTCTGTTCAGTAAAATAGCAACATACCCTTTACAAGTTTAAGTCTTTGTCCAAAGAATTGCTTTACCAGTACACTTAACCCTGGTGACCTGTAGCAGGTAATCCATCCCGTGAAGCAGAACTCATACTCAGATTTGCTGGATAAACCGCAGAGTAAAGTAAAGCAGGATTGTTCATTATTATACTTAACCTCTTCAGCTCTCAAACCTTTACATCTCCTACGGGCTAGAGCAATGTTCACATTTCTGCTATGGAACTTTTTTGGTAATAGCTTTCTCATTACTTAAGATAGCAAAATAAAACATATATAGTTTTTTTTATAATTGTATGTTTATTGGGTTTTTCAAGGCAATACTAGATAAGATCAAAACAAGTGAAACATAAAAACGAAATGTTGCTTGTAGATATTGCCACCCGGCTGCCAATAGAGCAGGCTTTGGAAACAGGAAAGAAATAGCACATAAATCTATTACAGCTTATATGTTGGGCCAAATATAAGCATTTCAGTATGATATCAACAAAAGGATACACAAAAAGAAAAAAAAAAGGGGGGGGGGACACACAATGGAACATAGAAACAAAACAAACATATATAAGGGTAATTCAATTCATAAGGGAAGGGAGGCAGCTATCCAGGGGCTTGGAATACCGATTCTGGATTAAGCTCAGAACTGTCTCACAAATCCCAAATTTTTGAAAAGGGGGGTGGAGAATCACGCACTACACCCACTCCATTCTGCGTGTATGAGCTATAGTGTGCAATAACTGGGAATATGTAGGGGGAGCAGGAGATAGTCCAACCTAAGGGTATAATCCATTTAGCAGCTAATAAAATAAATGCAACCAATTTCTTGGCATGTTTGGAGATACCCGGAACAGGCATTCCCGATAGTGTACTGGGTTTAGGGGGAGATTAGTCCCAAGGAGATCTTGAATGAGAGCCCGAACTAAGGGCCAAAATGGTCGGATAATAGGACAGTACCAAAAAAAAAAGAAAATGAGTGCCCAAATCCCAATGGCATCTCCAACACAGCTGTGAGACCAAAGGGTTGCATTTACAAAGAACCTTTGGAATTTTATACCAAAAAAATAAAACATTGTAAGCTGTCTCTCTCTGTGCCATGCATCTTGAGGCCTTAGAAACAGAGTCCCATATTTTCTGCTATTGCAGAAGAGAAAGAGGTTGTTGGAGAATTTGTGCCCATTTATGCATATAGGAATAGCAAGATTCAGTAAGTGAAGTGGCTACATGGAGTATTTTGTAAATAGATGGTATAAGGTGTGGCTGATATGGGCCTTAGACACATACAGTAGGAGTTCAAATACGGTAGGCTGTCCAGAGTTAAGGACGGGGACTTAGAGGAGAATTAATGTTTAATTTGGAGAAATTAGAAAAAAAGCATACCTTTGGTAAAATTGACTTGAAAAAAATGACTCTATTTTTACAAAAAAATAACAAAAAGGAGCATTTTTTCATTTGTCCTGTTTAAAATTAAACTGAAACTATGATTCAGGAGCAAAACAAATTATCTAAAGCGAAACAAAAGTTTTTTCTGAGTTTTGCACTTTTTTTTTTTTAAGCTGTACTCCAGGAACTAAAACTTTTATTCAAATGTATTCCCTGATAGCCATGAAGAATATAGATCTAGTTTGTGCGTAACAAATGCCTTTGTGAACCCAGATATTACCTTGTCAATGTACCAGTGACATCATTATGGTGCTGCTCAATGCTCTTAGCCTGTGCAGAAAACAGAGCTGTGGGAGGAACCCAGCAGCCCCTCCCACTACTGCCTGCCTGTGGAAAACTACCGAGGGGGCGGATACAAAACCGATCATTCTTTACAAAATGAGAGAGTAAAGTTTATCACTGGAAACTCCAGCACAAAGGCAGGAGTTGATGGAATACTGCAGAAATTTGAAAGAAAGACAAGCACACCAAGAATACATATGCCTCTTGTATTTGTTGTAGACCATATTTGCTTATCCTGGAGTTCAGCTTTAACGTGGCACTAAAACAAAATTAACTTATAAAAGGAATGTAGCCCTGTTATAGGGAGGGTCATATGAAGTTGCCCTCTCCCCACAGGCTATGGTGCTAACCTGCAGGTAACCAAATGAGCCAGAGCCTCCGCTAAAGGAAGAGTGGACTATGAATATATAATTGGCAGTGCCTCCACCTAGAACAGGGCTCCAGCGTATGTAGAGATGATCCCCTTCTAGGACAATAACTAGTAACTTACCCCAAATAACTGACAGCAGTAGTACTAATACACCCAGCAAAGATTTCTAAGAGTAAAGATATGCACACATACCAGCAGGTGATTAGTGTAACTTTATATATGATAAAGTGATGGCATTACATACAACCAAAGCAATAACAGGAAGAATGTACATATGTCTGAGAAGAACAGTGTATATATGTATCTATATATCTGGATATATAACTAAAGGCCTTTAACACCAATACCTCCAATTAGGCACAGTTCAGTTGCAGGGGCCCCTGATGAGCTGGCCTGCAAAGCGTAACACAATGCGACTTGAGAGGACGAGTGCTGATGCATCTGTGGAGCGGAGGCTTCATTGGGACGCTTGTACAGACAAACACCCCAGTTGTGGAGAAGTCTGGAACGCACCACTTGCAAGGCAAATCAGGCCTATCGATCTCTTGGTCCCTAACCTGGCTATAGGCTATTAATGCTACCGGGCCTCTACGTATCTAGCTGACCATCGGAAGCCTATCCTGTCGCTTCCCTGAGCTGTTTACCATACCCTAGGTTAATACTAGCTACGAACCCTCCAGACCAAAAAGGAACACTGTTGCTTTAAATACTGAAGCGGCAGATATACACTTCAACACAAACCAGTCACTTGATAGGTTATAATCAAATTAGCTATGCTCTCATACACTTGAGAATAGCCCAAGTATATTGCAGTATGCAAATAGAAAGTTTCTGTGAATCAGAGAAGCTGCTAACAGATATGTCTGATTCCCACACAGGAGTGCTCACACAGAAGTGACAGTAATATAACAAACAGTGAGCTACACAGTGCAGAAACACTAGCCTATTGTCCCCTTTCAGCCTGGATAGATACAACACAAAATCAGCCTCCAGCACCTCTGGCTTGCACAGCATGTGGCTGGCCACATTCTCCTTCACTTCCTGTAAGACATCCACATATATAGACTTGAGGGGTTTCCTGACCCTTAAGCAGGGGCAGGAAACAACCTCTTAACAGGAAGAATCTGTTTGTAACAAGAACTCTATGGTAGTTACCAGGCATGAATATAAACATCCTCTCAGACAGTGTACAAAAAATCACTTCCCTGAAGGAAAAAGGTTTAAACATTAATGGTTTAAAAAATAAATATAAAAATCAGCAGGGAAATAATAGCGTAGCCTCCCTGGCGGTTTTCCCGAGTGTGGCTCGGGGTTAAAATTTAGTCCCATTAGCGGTAACCCCGAGCCACACTCGGGATCGCATTGCAGGATACTGGGGCGGCGTTACTTACCTTGTCCCCGGGATCCTGCGATGTCACCCGCAGTGTCCAAGGGCTCCGTCCTCCTCCGAAGCCTCTCCGTGCCAGGCTCCGTTCCCTGCGAGCGGCGCGATGCACGGGGGCGGAGCCTGTCGGCAAATTAAAAAAAATGTAAAAATCATAACACATACAGTACTGTAATCTTACAGATTACAGTACTGTATGAAATTATTTCACATCCCTTTTGTCCTCAGTGCTTTGTCCTATGCCCTGCATGCAGTTTTACATGATATACACTGTTCTTTCTGCCTGGAAACTGGAGATTGTCCATAGCAACCAAAAAGTGTCCCTTTATGTCAAAAGTGGCTTTAGACCAGCTAGAAAACAGCGATAGTAAATTAGAACACTTGCAGAATTGAGCGATAGTGAATTGTGGGGAAATTTATTTTATTACTATTTTTTTTTTTTTTTTTTTAATTATTTATTTTTATTTATTATATTATAATTTATGTTTTTGTGTTTCAAACTTTATCATACCCGGGATATCTACTAGACTCTGGTTTGGACAGATTTAAGTGTGTTATTGTTAAGATTTACAGACCTACAATATAAAACGCCAAATTTCCATGCAAAATAATTGTACCGCTTTCACCACCTAAAATCCGAAATAATCATACCGCCAGGGAGGTTAGGGAACAAAGAAAACAATAAGTTTATTAAGTGTGAAAGAAATACACAAAGCACAGCAAGAATCAAGAAAGAACACACAAGGAGAAGAAAAAGTTTATTACATGGCTGATTAGGTAAATGAAAGGTTAATAAGTGATTACAAAGGAAAACAGTAAAAACTGACTACTTTAACTTTAACTGACATCATATGCAAACTGAAGCTCATCCCTTTAAGATAATACTTGCTGTAATTTCAAAGCAAGTCCTGCCTGTCATTTTGGCAGCAGGCAATAACTGGCAAATGTGGGGTGTGAGTGGCAGCAGGGCACAAAGACAGGGCAAACTACATGTGTCTGGTACATTTTGATTACATTTTTGAGGCATGTTAAAGTTTAAACCCGAATGACATGTCACAGTATAGCAGTATAATTATTAAAAAAAAAACTATACTTTAATCTTTACAAAACAGGCCCTGAGCTCCAGTCAGATGAGTTTGCCTAGGCTGGGATAATGTCATTAGTTTGCTGCAGGAAGGCAGGTGAAAGCTTTGCATCGTCTCCTCCAGGGAGCAAACTGCAACATTGTAATTCTGTACTGTCTGTGTTAAGGGACATGCACCCACACAACTGTCATGTTGAGTGCACAGATTATGTGAATGAGGCCTGATTCCTTAAGTCAGTTCTTGAAGTATGGTATACATTATGGTATAAATATTATTTTATTTATTTTGGATCTGATGAACATCATAATGTGACATTTTAAGGGGTTTTGTATATAATCTGGGTACCCTCTTACAACTATTTTTCTGTTGTGTGCAATGTATGTAAGTAGAGACTTTTTTAGTTTTGTATTATTATTATTATTATTATTATTATACAGGATTTATATAGCGCCAACAGTTTACGCAGCACTTTACAATATAAAAGGGAGACAATACAGTTATAATACAAGAGGATTAAGAGGGCCCTGCTCAGAAGAGCTTACAATCTAATAGGATGGGGCAGGTGGTACAAAAGGTTGTAACTGTGGGGATTGAGCTGATAGAAGTGGTAAAAGATTAGTTGGAGACGTGATAGGCTTCCCTAAAGAGATGAGTTTTCTGAAGGTAGCAAGAGTAGGGGATAGCCAGACAGGTTGAGGTCGCGAGTTCCAGAGGATGGAAGAGGCTCTGGAGAAATCCTGGGGACGAGCATGGGAGGAGGAGACGAGAGAGCTTGAGAGTAGGAGGTCTTGAGAAGAGCAGAGAGGACGGTTTGGGTGATATTTGGAGACAAGATTGTTGATTTAGCTCGGGGCAGAGTTGTGAATGGCTTTGTATGTTGAGAATAATATTTTGAATTTAATTCGCTGGGTGATTGGGAGCCAGTGTTGGGATTGGAGGAGAGGGTTGGCAGACACTGAGTGGTTGGTAAGGTGGATACGTCTGGCAGCAGCATTATGATAGACTGAGGAGGGGATAACCTATTGGGTAGGCCAATGAGAAGGGAGTTGCAATAGTCAAGGCGAGAGATAACGAGGGAGTGAATGAGGAGCTTGGTGGTTTCATTTGTTAAAAAGGGGTGAATTTTAGAGATGTTACAGAGGTGAATTCTACAAGCTTTTAACAACGATTGGACTTGAGGCTGAAATGACAAGTCAGAGTCTAGGATTACACCTAGTACACTGGCGTGAGGGGAGGGACTGATGGTTGCATTGTTGATTTTGATAGAAAAGTCATGGAGGGGGGCACGGGCGGGGGGGGAATATTAATAGCTCAGTTTTAGAGAGATTTAGTTTAAGGAAGTGGTGCAACATCCATGCTGATATGTCAGTAAGTTAGTAATGCGAGAGGAGACTGAAGGAGTGAGGTGAGTAGTAGACAGATAGATTTGGGTGTCATCGGTGTATAAGTGGTATTGGCAGCTGTTGGCGGTTATCAAGTGACCAAGGGAGGAGGTGTAGATAGAGAAGAGAAGGGGTCCAAGAACAGAGCTTTGGGGAACCCCCACAGAAAGGGGCAATGGAGAGGAGGAGACAGAGTTGTAGGTAACACTGAAGGAGCACTGTGATAGATAGGCAGAGAACCAGGATAGAGCAGAATCTTGGAGGCCAAGGGAATGTAGTTCATTGAGAAGGAGCGGGTGGTCAACAGTATCAAAGGCCGCAGAGAGGTCAAGTAGTAGGAGTATGAAGTACTGGCTGTTGTTTTTAGCAGTTAGTAAATCGTTAGTGAGTTTTATTAAGGCAGTTTCCGTGGGGTGGGATGCGGCCAGACTGTAAGGGGTCAAGAAGGTTATTTTCACTGAGGTAGGAGCTAAGACGGTTGTAGATGAAGTGTTCTAGAAGTTTAGAGGTGAATGGGAGCAATGAGATGGGTCTTAAGTTGTACAGGTTGGGGGGGTCCAGTGAGGGCTTTTTAAGTATGGGAGTGATCTGCGCATGTTTTAGAGGGGAGGGGAAGGTGCCACTAGAGAGGGGGAGATTGAAGATGTGAGTGAGGGAGCATAGGATAGAAGAAGAGGGTGACCGTAGTAGATGTGAGGGAACAGGATCCAAGGGACAATTGGTTAGGTGGGCAACTGAGAAAAGTTTTGTAACCTCTTCAGTAGTAGCCAATTCAAAAGAGGAGAACGTTAAATGTGCTGTTAGGCAAGGTATGTTGGGTGGGGAAGATGTACGCACAGTGCAGGTGTCCTCACGAATTGCATCAATCTTGTATTTGAAGCGATTGACAATCTCTTGGGCAGTGAGTGAGTTAGTGGGTAGAGGGGGTGGGGGATGAAGCAGAGAGTTAATGGATGAGAAGAGCCGATGGGGACTGGATGACAAGGTATTAATAAGATAGACAAAGTAGGCTTGTTTGGCAGCATAGAGGCAGGAATTATATTTTAGAAGGGCAGATTTATATAGGGTGAAGTCTTGCAGGCATTTGGTTTTACGCTACAATCGTTCAAGAGCACGGCAATGTCTCTTGAGATTTCTAGTGTTGTCAGTTTGCCAGGGTTGTAACAGTCAGGACCTGATTCTGCATGTGGTATAGAGGAGCAAGTGCATCTAGTGATGATGAGAGTGAACTGTAGACAGAGCTGGCCATGTCAGGACAGGCCAGGGGAAAGATTATGTCATATACTGTAGGTGGTCAGTAGGGATGAGCCGAACACCCCCCGGTTCGGTTCGCACCAGAACCCGCGAACGGACCGAAAGTCCGCACGAACGTTAGAACCCCATTGACGTCTATGGGACTCGAACGTTCGAAATCGAAGTGCTCATTTTAAAGGCTAATTTGCATGGTATTGTCCTAAAAAGGGTTTGGGGACCCGGGTCCTACCCCAGGGGACATGTATCAATGCAAAAAAATTTTTTAAAAACGGCCGTTTTTTCGGGAGCAGTGATTTTAATGATGCTTAAAGTAAAAAAAAAAAAAAGTGAAATATTCCTTTAAATATCGTACCTGGGGGGTGTCTATAGTATGCCTGTAAAGTGACGCGTGTTTCCCATGTTTAGAACAGTCCCTGCACCAAATGTCATTTTTAAAGGAAAAAATCTCATTTAAAACTGCTTGCGGGTTTAATGTCATGTCGGGTCATGGCAATATGGATGAAAATCAGTGAGACAAACGGCATGGGTACCCCCCAGTCCATTACCAGGCCCTTTGGGTCTTGTATGGATATTAAGGGGAACCCCGCACCCAAATTAAAATAAGGAAAGGTGTGGGGCCACCAGGCCCTATATACTCTGAACAGCAGTATACAGGCGGTGCAAACAAGACAGGGACTGTAGGTTTGTTGTTAAGTAGAATCTGTTTGTAATTTTGAACATTTTTAACGTGTTTAGCTCCAGCCAAAAAATCTTTTCTAAGCTTTTTGGAAAACATAGGGAAGGGTTATCACCCCTGTGACATTTGTTTTGCTGTCTTTCCTCCTCTTCAGAAGATTTCACCTCACTTTTTTGTCCCAATGAAAAATGTTTTTTGAAAATTTGGGTTTTTTTGTGGAACAAGGATTGGAAAGCATCAGTGGAAAGGAGAAATTGTTTTCCCATATTAACTCTTACAGGAGAGAATTTCCCTTCCTAGGGGTAGATTTCATCTCACTTCCTGTTGTCTCCTTCCGTTTGCAAGTAGGAGTCGTTTGTAAGTTAGATGTTTGAAAGTAGGGTCCTGCCCTATATACTCAGCAGAAATTTGGGCCTTAGGTGTTGCTGTGGCCACAACACTGTAAGCCCTCACAGGGCCCTGCTGTGAAATATTAGATCAAGAATTGTAATTACATGCCCCTGTTGAACAGGAGCTGAAAAATTAGGCCTTAGGCACTGGTGCTGGTGCCACAACACTGCAACCCCTTACAGACACTCTAGTTGGAACGCAGGAACGAGCCCTGCTGCAAAGTATTGCTTCAAAAATTGTAATTACACGCCCCTGTTAGACAGGGGCAGAAAAATTGGGCCTTAGGCACTGGTGCTGGTGCCACAACACTGCAACCCCTCACAGACACTCTAGTTGGAACGCAGGAACGAGCCCTGCTGCAAAGTACTGCATCAAAAATTGTAATTACACGCCCCTGTTAGACAGGGGCAGAAAAATTGGGCCTTAGGCACTGGTGCTGGTGCCACAACACTGCAACCCCTCACAGACACTCTAGTTGGAATGCAGGAACGAGCCCTGCTGCAAAGTATTACATCAAAAATTGTAATTACACGCCCCTGTTAAACAGGGGCTGAAAAATTGTGCCTTAGGCACTGGTGGTGGCGCCCAGAACCAAAAATGTTCTTACAAGCTATCAGCGTGATGATTGAGGAGGAAGAGGATAATTACTCAGGGATAGTCACTCAGCATCAGCATAGGCAGTCTTTGAAGGGATCTGAGATTTCAAAAAAAATTATTCGGTTACATCAGCATCAGGTGCTTGGTAGCTGGTGGTGATCCAAGACTCATTCATTTTTATGAAGGTCAGCCGATCGACCGAGTCGGTGGACAGACGCACCCTGTGATCGGTTACCACGCCTCCAGCAGCACTGAATGTGCGTTCCGAAAGAACGCTGGATGCAGGACAGGCCAGTAGCTCAATTGCATACTGTGCAAGCTCTGGCCAGTGATCCATCCTCAAGACCCAGTAACCCAGAGGATTTTCGGTGGGAAAGGTGTCCAAGTCTGATCTTGCCCCTAGGTATTCCTGCACCATGTAAAACAGACGCTGGCGATGGTTGCTGGAACCGATCATACCTTGGGGCTGCGGACCAAAAAATTGTCTGAACGCATCGGTCAGACGGCCACCTTCTCCACCGATCCTTCTTTGACTGACCGAAGCCTCAGCAACACGTTGTCCAGAAACAGGAGTTTGTAACCTCCCAGTCTCTGGGAACGCGTTGCACAGACCTTTCTGCAAGGCCTCCCGAAGATGTTTCATCCTCTGCTCCCTCTGCGATGGCAAGATAAGGTCCGCAACCTTACCCTTGTAACGTGGATCAAGGAGGGTTGCCAGCCAGTATTGGTCCTTCTCCTTGATACCACGAATACGAGGATCCTTACGCAGGCTTTGCAGGATCAGGGAGGCCATGCAGCGTAGGTTTGCTGAGGCATTCGGTCCGGAGTCCTCTGGGTCACTAAGAACGACATGGTCCGCAGCCACCTCCTCCCAGCCACGTACAAGTCCATGTGTTTCTTGGGACTGATCCCTTAAAGACTGCTGCTGATGCTGAGTGCCAGGCTCCACCTCCATACTGACACAATCTTCCTCCTCCTCCTCTTCCTCCTCGTCCTCTTCCTGTGTGATCGGCGGGCACGCAGGAACACTGTCTGGATAAAAGGGGCCTTGAGAGCTAAGGAAGTCCTCCTCTTCCTGCCTCTGTTCTGCCTCAAGTGCCCTGTCCATTATTCCACGCAGCGTGTGCTCCAACAGGTGGACAAGGGGGACAGTGTCACTGATGCATGCACTGTCACTGCTCACCATCCTCGTGGCCTCCTCGAATGGTGACAGGACAGTGCATGCATCCCTGATCATGGCCCACTGGCGTGGGGAAAAAAAACCAAGCTCCCCTGACCCTGTCCTGGTGCCATAGTCGCACAGGTACTCATTGATGGCCCTCTGCTGCGTGTGCAGCCGCTGCAGCATGGCCAACGTTGAGTTCCACCTGGTGGGCATGTCACAGATTAGGCGGTTCTTGGGCAGGTTAAACTCCTTTTGGAGGTCCGTCAGCCGAGCACTGGCATTATATGACCGGCGGAAATGCACACAGACTTTCCTGGCCTGCCTCAGGACATCCTGTAAGCCCAGGTACCTGCCCAAGAACCGCTGCACCACCAAGTTAAGGACGTGAGCCAAACAGGGCACATGGGTCATTTGTCCCTGTCGGAGGGCAGAGAGGAGGTTGGTGCCATTGTCGCAAACCACCATTCCTGCCTTAAGTTGGCGTGGCGTCAACCACCTCTGAACCTGCCCCTGCAGAGCTGACAGAACCTCTGCCCCAGTGTGGCTCCTGTCCCCCAAGCACACCAGCTCAAGCACCGCATGGCATCTTTTGGCCTGCGTACTTGCGTAGCCCCTTGAACGCCTACGGAGCACCGCTGGTTCCGAGGAAGAGGCCATGGAGGAAGAAGAAGAGGAGGGGGTGGAGGAGAGAGGTGTGTCACAATCAGCATTTTGGAGGCGTGGTGGCGGAACAACCTCCAACACTACTGCACCTTGTCCTGCATCCTTCCCAGCTGCCAGCAGAGTTACCCAATGCGCCGTGAAACTTAGGTAACGTCCCTGTCCATGCCTGCTGGACCATGAGTCAGCGGTAATATGCACCTTACCGCTGACCGCCCTGTCCAGCGAGGCATGGACATTGCCTTCCACGTGCCGGTAGAGACCCGGAATCGCCTTCCGTGAGAAAAAGTGGCGTTTGGGTACCTGCCACTGAGGAACCGCACATTCCACAAACTCACGGAAAGGGGCAGAGTCTACCAACTGAAAAGGCAGCAGTTGAAGTGCTAGCAATTTTGCCAAGCTAGCATTCAACTGCTGGGCATGTGGATGGCTGGGAGCAAACTTCTTTCGGCAGTGCAGCAGCTGGGGCAGGGAAATTTGCCTGGTACAATCTGACGTCGGTGTACCAAAAGCAGATTGCCCACAAGTACTTGGCTGTGACACACCTAATTCTACACCTTCATTCCTCTCACTGCAGGTCTCAGAGAGGACTGAAGGTCTAGTGGGGTTGGAAATCTCAGCTGATGAGGAGCAAGGAGAGATCCTCTTTGTTCTTTGGTGTGGGTCTTTTAGATACGCTTGCCAACGAACTGCATGGCAGGTCAACATATGTCTGGTCAAGCATGTGGTACCCAAGCGGGAGATGTTTTGGCCACGCGAGATACGCTTGAGACATATGTTGCAAATAGCAGCGGTGCGATCTGATGCACTCGTCTCAAAAAAGGCCCACACCAAAGAACTTTTTGAATAACGCGCAGAGACTGCAGCGCCCTGCACATGTGGAGCTTTGGGGTGTGATGCAGTCAATGTGCTGCCCTTAGGCTGGCCCCTGGAGGGCATCCTGCCTCGTTGGTGATGTGCCGCCGCCTCCTCCTCCTCCTTCTCCTCCTCCTCCTCTCTCCTATCAGGCACCCACGTTGAGTCAGTGACCTCATCATCCCCTCCCTCCTCATCACTGGAGCAAACCTGGCAGTATGCTGCAGCAGGGGGAGCATGACTGCCAGATTGCTGTCCTTCTTGGGCACCCCCTCTGTCCGTGCTCATGTTACTGCCTTCATCGAGCTCAGTATCGTCATCAGAGCCTTCCAAACGCTGGGCATCCTCCTGGAGCATGTACCCAACACTGTGGTCAAACAGTTCGAGGGAATCCTCATGAGGACATGGTGGAGCTAGGGAAGGAGTCACTGATGACATTGAGCTGAGGGAAGAGGCCGCTGCTTTGCCAGACAAAGCACCCTGGGCATGGGTGAGAGAGGATGAGGAGGATGAGGACGGCTTGGTCATCCACTCGACCAAGTCTTCCGCATGTTGCGGCTCAACACGGCCAGCTGCCGAAAAAAAGGCCAAGCGTGTCCCATGGCCACGTGCTGATGAGGATGCACCGTCTCCACGACCAGCACTAGACACAGAGCCTGCTTGCCCTCTCTTATTGGCTTGTGACTGTCTGCCTCTCCTTCTTGGCCTTCCAGACATACTAATGGCCTGTAGCTGCACTAAGCTGGGATAGAACACCTGTAATTTTCTTCAGGTAGCTTTATATACTGTAACCAGACAAGCCTGCCTGTCAGTAGGAAGATAACAGGAACGGATCTAGCTGAACACTGTGAGCAGGACGCACTGTACTAAATGTAAATAGTCTAGCTGCCAGACCGTGGTACTAATAGGATCAAATAGAACACCTGTAATTTTCTTCAGGTAGCTTTATATACTGTAACCAGACAAGCCTGCCTGTCAGTAGGAAGATAACAGGAACGGATCTAGCTGTACACTGTGAGCAGGATGCACTGTACTAAATGTAAATAGTCTAGCTGCCTGACCGTGGTACTAATAGGATCAAATAGAACACCTGTAATTTTCTTCAGGTAGCTTTATATACTGTAACCAGACAAGCCTGCCTGTCAGTAGGAAGATAACAGGAACGGATCTAGCTGAACACTGTGAGCAGGACGCACTGTACTAAATGTAAATAGTCTAGCTGCCTGACCGTGGTACTAATAGGATCAAATAGAACACCTGTAATTTTCTTCAGGTAGCTTTATATACTGTAACCAGACAAGCCTGCCTGTCAGTAGGAAGATAACAGGAACGGATCTAGCTGTACACTGTGAGCAGGACGCACTGTACTAAATGTAAATAGTCTAGCTGCCTGACCGTGGTACTAATAGGATCAAATAGAACACCTGTAATTTTCTTCAGGTAGCTTTATATACTGTAACCAGACAAGCCTGCCTGTCAGTAGGAATTTAACAGGAACGGATCTAGCTGAACACTGTGAGCAGGACGCACTGCACTAAATGTAAATAGTCTAGAAGATAACAGGAACGGATCTAGCTGAACACTGTGAGCAGGACGCACTGCACTAAATGTAAATAGTCTAGAAGATAACAGGAACGGATCTAGCTGAACACTGTGAGCAGGACGCACTGCACTAAATGTAAATAGCAGGAACGGATCTAGCTGAACACTGTGAGCAGGACGCACTGCACTAAATGTAAATAGCAGGAACGGATCTAGCTGAACACTGTGAGCAGGACGCACTGCACTAAATGCAAATAGCAGGAACGGATCTAGCTGAACACTGTGAGCAGGACGCACTGCACTAAATGTAAATAACAGGAACGGATCTAGCTGAACACTGTGAGCAGGACGCACTGCACTAAATGTAAATAGCAGGAACGGATCTAGCTGAACACTGTGAGCAGGACGCACTGCACTAAATGTAAATAGCAGGAACGGATCTAGCTGAACACTGTGAGCAGGACGCACTGCATTAAATGTAAATAGTCTAGATAGAAGATAACAGGAACGGATCTAGCTAAACTGAATACAGTGTATATATATATATGCAACACCTGGGATGCATATATATACACAATACACTGTAAGTGCAGCTAACTGACTGACTGTTCTGCCTAATCTATTTAACTCAAATCAAATGACACTGTCTCTCTCTCTCTCTATCTCTCAGCACACCGGAACACACACTACACAGGGCCGCCGTGCAGGCGGCCTTATATAGTGTGGGGTGTGTACTAAATCCCCTGAGCCATAATTGGCCAAAGCCACCCTGGCTTTGGCCAATTACAGCTCTCTCTACTGACGGCGCTGTGATTGGCCAAGCATGCGGGTCATAGTGCATGCTTGGCCAATCATCAGCCAGCAATGCACTGCGATGCCGCAGTGAATTATGGGCCGTGACGCGCCACACGAATTTAGCGCGAACGGCCCATAACGTTCGCAATTCGGCGAACGATCGAACAGCCGATGTTCGAGTCGAACATGGGTTCGACTCGAACACGAAGCTCATCCCTAGTGGTCAGTAGCAGAAAAGAGAAGAGAAGGGTTAAAGTGGAGAAGGTTCCTACAAGTAATTGTTTGCTGCTTGGAGGGATGGGTGGTTGGAGGCAAGGATACAGTGAAACTGATGAGGTCGTGATCAGAGAGAGCAAAGGGGGTGTTGGTGAGGTTGCCAGAAATGCAGAGATGGAAGACTACAAGGTCAAGGGTATTACCATTGAAGTGAGTGGAAGTATGTGTCCATTGTGTTAGGTCAAAAGATGAGGTTAAGTTGAGAAGTTGAGCTGTAGTTTGGCTGTTAACATTGACAGAAATGTTTAAGTCACCAAGAATGATAGTGGGTATTTCAGAGGAGAGAAAGTAGGGTAGCCAAGCAGCAAAGTCATCAAGAAAGCGTGATACTAGTCCAGGAGACCGATAAATTGCTGCAATACTCAGAGAAAAGGGAGAAAATAGATGAATACAGTGCATCTCGAAAGAAGAGAGGGATAGAGAGGGAGGGGTAGGAAGGGCTTGGAAGGTGCTTTGTGGGGATAAAAGGAATGCAACTCAACCTCCTTTCTGTCCGTTGGGTCTGGGGGAGTGAGTCCAATGAAGACCACCATGGGAGAGGGCAGCAAGAGAAGCTGAGTTAAAATTTTGAAGCCAGGTTTTGTTTATGGCGAGTATGTTAAAGCCATGAGAGATGAAGAGGTCATGTACAGATGTTAGCTTGTTACAGATGGAGCAGGCGTTCCAAAGGGCGCATGAGTATTCATACTGGTATGAATTTTAAGGTCTGTATCTGGACTAGTCAGAATTTGATCTCCACAGATAATATGCCTAATAGTCAAGGACGTCTTTTGCTAATACAAAATATCCGTTCTCTTCATTCCTCTCAAGACCTCCTGCTCTCTAGCTCCCTCGTCACCTCCTTCCACGCTCGCCTCCAGGACTTTTCCAAAGCCTCTCCAATCCTATGGAATGCCCTACCCCAATCTGTCCGCTTATCTCCTACTCTATTAGCTTTTAGATGAACCCTGAAAACCCTTCTCTTCAGAGAAGCCTACCCTACTCACACTTAACAACTGTATTTTCATGTCTTCCATCAGCTCATCCCCCACAGTTATTACCTTTTGTTTCCACTTGACCCTCTCTTCTAGATTGTAAGCCCTAATGAGCAGGGCCCTCTGATCCCTCCTGTATTAATATGTATTGTAAGTGTACTGTCTGCCCTCATGTTGTAAAGCGCTGCGCAAATTGTTGGGGCTATATAAATCCTGTATAATAATATTAATATCCACCTGGCAGCGGTTATTTATTACTCATTATTTAACATGTGATGCTGCTTGAGAAAGATTGCATTGCAGTGAGTGTTTTTATGTCAGTTCCCAATAGAAGCTAAATTTACCACGCACAACCAGTGTGCTGGATTTCTACATCAATGACTGAATAAAGATGGCAGTTGATGCATTGTTGGGGGGGGGGGGGGGGGATAATTTGATCTCTGCATAGGGTATTAATAGAGTCTTTGACTGCTCATCACTGCCACTGACCCATTGTTAGATGACCAGAGCAGAGAGTGGGTGTCACTGTTAGAAGAAGTGCTAGTTTGCTAGCTTGCTTGTCATTGACATTGCACCTACTCACTTGCTTATTTGTGTTCTCTTTCAACAAAACAGTCTCATTATTAATGAACATATACATTTATTTTGAACCCATTTTTCTGTAATGACAGGTTGCTAGGCACACTCCTTATAGACCATTCTATGATCATTTTTAGGCAGCACTGAAGGAGTCTATGTTGCCCTCTTGATACCAACTTTCATCTTATTTTTAAACATCAGTGACTACAGAAAAAATGTATTCCTTTTCTTCCTTTGTTCTTAGTACCAGATCTCCTATGAACTATGTACAGAAATGTATCACATTCTTTCCACAGAAGCACTGGGTAACTGGACCTAACAACCTGGTGCTAAAGCAGAAATGTATTACACAGCTCACAGGTACAAACATAAGCAAAGACTGCCAACAGTCCTTAAGATGAAGTACTGGTAAGGCCTTATGAAAACAACAATATTAAAAAGCTGTTGAAACCTATTTTTCAAGTTCTGAGACAGAATATAGAATATCTCCTTGTGATATGTCTGGTAGGTTACTTTTATTCACCCAAAAGCAAGCTGAGGACAAACCACAATTTTCTTGTTCTCACTCATACATCCAATTATAACTTTGTCACACATATTATATTACAATTAACCTGTTCCCTTCCATAACTATAAAACTAAACATATCCTATCCTGCAAAGAAACAATTGACTTTTAGGAGTATAATTATAAAGCAGTGAATGTGACATATACCAAACATTTACAGATGCTTAATCATTCTATGTACTTGAAAAAAACATACAGGAAGATTCACCTACAGGGAATAGTTAGTCACATTCACTGCTTTATGCCCTACATATTCCTCTTAAACTACTCCCTAACCCTAAACTAACTATTATTGAAAATTAGGCGTTATGAAAATTCACACCTAACCTACATTAAATCTGACCCCTATCTATCCAGATCTTACCCCATAACCTACCCCTTAAACTTTGCCTGATTCCTAGCCTAATTGTGCCTGCCAGCAGGTAGAGGTTTAGGCACCCTTTCACAGGTTTCCCAGGCACATAATAACTTTTTTGGGGAAAAAATCCTATTGTATACAGGACACAATAGCTCTAGCTCAAATTACACACACAAATTAATCATCATTTAGTCAAGAAAAAAATCTTCTAAGAAACAGCCTGAATGCAAATGCATAATGTTCTGTGACACCAACATTATGGATGCTCCCTGAATTGCATATTTATTTGCAGAAGAAACATTATATGAAAATGGTAAAAAACTAAATATAGACCATCAGTATGTAGTGTGTAAACTTTGAAACATTTAGTTAAATTGATTGGAAGCCATTTTTTTTTACTCTAATTAAAGGTACTGTTCAGGCTGCCACCATCCCCCCCCCCTATAATTGCTGGCCTAATAAATAAAAATAACTCTAACTAAAGGCTCCTTAGGCCAGTCATACACAGTTCAAATCTCGGCCCGGTTCAGCCGAGACTGGTCGAGATTTGAACCGTTAATGGGCAGGCTGAATGTAACAAGTTGATCGATCAATCAACTTGGGTACAACCAGCCTGCCGGATCCACTAACGATTATAGCAAGCGGCTGCTATAGCATCTAGCGATAATCACTATCTTCTCCCGGCGGGGAGAGCTTCGCCCGCCCCCCTGCCGGGAGAAGATGGTTGCTGATTCCCTATTCAGCACTGTCTTTGTTGATGGGGGAATTGTGTGAATTGCTTTCCTGCAACCCGTGGTTGCAGAAAAGAAATTTGCACCATGTATTGCCAGCCTTATACTCGCCTAAATTCCTGGTCACATTACATTCCAGTCTCAAGTCTTCTCTCTTCTTCTGTATACAGGTGGTGGGGTTTTTCTTCTGGTGCACATATCATGGCCTGCATGACATGAACATTTCCTAATGGCTGTCTAGTGGCAGACACCTCTCAAGATCCAAAAGATGGACTGAAGTGATGATGTCAGCAGGGAGTGGACTTTGCTGCCACATCTGCAGCATTACAATTACAAGTTTGAAAAATGAGCTGGCAAAGGACGTGGTTGTCTGATTTAGGTGAGTATAGAATTGCTTAAACTTTAACCAAGAAGACAATGCTGGTGGGGTCAGAAGAGGGTGGTGGGATTGATAATCAAAATAACTATCATGCATTTTACTGATAATTTAATAAGAATATTACTAAGTGCACATTTCTTCACAGAAAGATGTTATTAGCAGACATGTGTTATTCTTTGGATCCGTGGAATGTCTTGTTGTGAAACATAGAGACAGTTATTCTCTTTGTTCTGAGGTATTTGGGAGTATAGAGGTCATTCAAGCTAATAAAATGTTCCCAGATAGCAGAAATAAATGTCTATTGTAATGAATTATGTTTTGCTTGTTAAAACCCTTAGCTGAATGATTTAATACGTAAAATGTTTATGTTTTGCAAGCCCCTACATGGCAGCTGTCAAGGATCGTCTCTTAAAAACCTCTAATTATGATCAAGAGGTCAGGTTCTTGGAAGCTGCTGTATTTTCTAAGGATCTCCGCATGTACTAATTACTCTACCTTCTAATCTTTACTTTATACGTTATAACTCTTCTCAATAATCTTTCAAAACTTTCACTGTGAGCAGAGGTTGTTGTTTTTCTTATCAACTGGGAATTAGAATTTTACCTGGAGATGGGCTTTAACCCAAAAAAGCTGAAGTATCACCTGAGCTACCAGACAAATACAGCCTTTTAGGGTCAACACTGATTTGTAGTACTTGCAGGTACAAATACTGTAGCAAACTGTTTTCAAAAGTCCATGTCTTGGACTTTTTCCTTCTTTTTACTTGAAGGTGTTTTTTCACATTTTATAGCCAAGTGACTTTGATTAATAACGGTCAGGAAACTGAAATTAGATTTCAGGCACAGCAAAAGTGGGAAAGGTGGAAGCAAAGTCAACGCATACCATGTCTGTGAAAGTACATGAAAGTGAACATAGATCACTTGAGGAAGGAAATATATTGTGGAAGTTGTCACTGAGGAACTATTCAAGTAATATGTTGTACTGTACATGATGCAAGAGGAAATGGCATATTAAGCAATCAATACATCATTTCCTTTTTCTTAAAATGGCTCTAAATAAACATATAATTATAAACACATACAACTGGTTAATTATATCTGTGCAATATAGTCATTCTTTCACACACTGAGTAAAATATCTCTGGCTAATGATCCAAAACGAAACAAAAGTGAGAAGAAAAACATTTTTTTTTACTGTCTTCTACCAGCTGTTGTAATGACGTGATTTTTAACTTGAAGCTATTACATACAGAATCTCTATTTTTTCCTCCCAGCAACCATCTGTTTACAGGGGAATATATTTATATTCAAAATGGTTACAATGTCGTTTTATGTCAGGAGATAAAATTATGTAAATATGTTTATTCACGTTGAAGTTAATCTGCCTTTACAAGGAAGACAGGGAAATTTGAGTTTTGTAACCCTACAGCATTGTCATGTCATTGTGTCATTGTACTTGGAGAAAAATAGCACGTAGAAACAAATGATATGATGGATGAGTTAATAAGCCACTGACCTCTCAGGCAGATATGATTAGCAATGTCCATGAGAGAAGCAGATGGCGTGAGAACAGTGGAGTGCGAGAAACAAAACTGGCCCATTGGTTAGCGCTTTGCCTCATTAAGAAAGTGAACCTGTTCAAGAGCCACAGCTAACTTCGAAAATCATGGACAAGTCTGTTCATCATACTGCTCAAAGGAGATGCAGACCACTTGCTTCCTTTATGTGTGTACTTTTATTTATATATATATATATATATATATATATATATATATATATATATATATATATATATATATATATCATCCTTAGCGGTCTAATGCATTTTACAATGTATATATTTGGACTTTTGTATTTAGGATGTATTTGTACTTTTGTATTTAGTATGTGTTTGTATACTGTACATATTTACAGTATATATCCACTTGCCGACCACAATATTTATATATACTGTACATTGCAGCTTGCAAGTGGTTTACCGGGGTTATGGCTGAAGCTAACAGCCATAACCCCGGTATTTTTATTTTCAGCTGCCGATTGGCTTTCTTATGAAAGTGGTCTAATTGGCTAATAAGCCACTGGATTGCTTTCAGAAGCAGAGGGAGGGGTCATCCCCTCTCGCCGATGTTTCTCAGGCTTACTGTTTTTACAGACGTGCCTGGAAAATGATCCGATGGTTCGCATGGCTGGCCATAGAGGTAACCAGAGACCAGATCGTCTCTGATCACCTCTATGATCTTGGAGGACCGGAGCGACATCATTACATTATTTCCGGTCTAGGGCAGACGTAAACACATAGGGCGGAACAGTGGTGTAGTGGGTAGCACTTTCACCTAGCAGTAAGAAGGGCCGCTGGTTCAAATCCCAACCATGACACTACCTGCCTGGAGTTTGCATGTTCTCCCTGTGCCTGCGTGGGTTTCCTCCGGGTACTCCGGTTTCCTCCCACACTCCAAAGACATGCTGGTAGGTTAATTGGATCCTGTCTAAATTGTCCCTAGTAGGGGGGCGGAGCTTGCCGCGGAGGAAGATGGACGCTCAATAGAGGAGCTCCTCACTGCTTGGGAACACACCGGCTCACATCGCCTGTTCCACTGACCCAAACCCACATATAACCACCTACGGACCGGCAGCACATCTCCGGGAACCGATCGATCATGCCGCGGCGCAACAAGGAGAACCGGAGGCCGCAAAAATTAACTGAATACTACCCGCTCGGGCCTAAGCAAGATGGCGGCGGCGGGACAGCGGCGCGAGGTATGTCTAGTACTCCACTGTATGAAGCAGGCAAGGGCAATCCACAAAAAGAAATGCACCACAAAGGAGTATACACTCCCCTATACATACCCCTAACTCAGGCAGCCCGGAAAAAGCAAGGGTGAGGCTGGATGCCTCGGATTCTAGCCGGGACTTGACACCAGGCCTAGACTCAGGTGAAGACACAAGAGATCTCCCTGACTCAATTGATCTCTTTCCCACCACTAATCAGCCTGTACTGGACACCACACTAAAGGATATGCTAGTATCACTCCGGAGTTCACTGCACGCTGATATGCTATCCTGTGTTCACAGATTTGGTGTGGAACTTAAAGAAACAGTATCCAGAGTAGATCATATTGAACACAAAATGGGTGAGTTCGCCACCACTATCAATGACTTAGTGGATGCAAATGATAACAATGCTGATGAATTGGATGCCCTCAAAGCAAAGCTAGCAGACATTGAGGACCGCTCTAGAAGAAACAATTTTAAAATAAGGGGGATCCCTGAGTCAGTTTTGCAGTCAGATCTGCGTACCTATACAGCCCAACTATTACAGGCTATACTACCAGATTTAACAGAACTGGACATTACCATAGACAGGATCCACCGCCTGCCCAAACCATCACATCTGCCGGATAACATACCGAGAGATGTCATACTACGGTTACATTTCTACCAAACAAAAGAACGACTGATGGCGGCTTCCCGCAACAAAGATCTTTTTCCAACACAATATAAAGATCTGCAATTTTTTGCTGACCTGTCACAATTCACCCTGCAGAAACGTAGGAACCTTAACACAATATCTAAAGCATTAAGGAATCACAAGATCGCATACAAATGGGGGTTCCCTACTAAATTAATCATCACCAAAGATGGAAGGGAGCATGTTGTTGACACTCTTAACAAGGGAATGCAGCTCCTCCAAAGATGGCAGATCATAGCAGAGGATTCACCAAAAATCCAAGCTTCCCGTAGTCCTGAACAACTCACAGACAACTGGAACCTGGTTACCTCCAAAAACTCCCGCAAGCACACATGAGTTGACGGAGGTCAACGAAAACCATATTCTACTGCTTCCCAAGCAGAGGGAAAAAAAACGCTAAGCTGAACTGTTTTGCTGTTTATCCCCCACTTGCAATCTAAGTGACTACACGTCACACTCAGTTCACACAGACCTACTCAGAGTTGGGTTTATAACCCCTATATGTTTTCTTTTTTTTATCTTTTTCTACACTGTTCTTTTTTGTGTTAACCATTATATATGTCCGCAGCCGCAACTACCACTAAAAAACCTACCTCATAAAATGAATCTTCAGGAACCCCAAGGAAGCCAGGACTCATCTCCCCATCGCATATGGGTCAACGTTGATGAACAAGGCAGCGTATGTAAGTGTTACCTACACATGTCATTTAACGCACCTACACTTGACTTTCCACTATGACCATTGCCTTTTTAACAATAAATGCAAGAGGCCTTAACCATCCAGCGAAACGCAGATCCATGTGGCTGGAAGCCATTCAAAATAAGGCTGATGTCCTTTGCGTACAAGAGACGCACTTCAAGAAACAGGCTCAACCTACCTGCTCTCACCCCAAATTCCCACATATTTTCTATGCAAGCGCAGATGCAAAAAAGAAGGGAGTACTCACAGCAATTAAGGACACAGTAGCATTTAAACTACACTCGGAGATAAAAGATGTACAAGGTAGATACCACATATTGATCTGCGACATCAACAATACCACCTACACAGTGGTGAATGTGTATGCACCAAACACACGCCAGACCCGCTTTCTTCATAGACTTATGAAACAGGTCTCACGTTTGCAAAAAGGTCTCCTACTCATGTGCGGAGACTTTAATTTACCACCGGACCCCACAATGGACTCTAGTTCATTATCCCACAAGAAAGCTCAAACACTACAGCCGCTGCTGAAGAACTACGACTTGTACGATGCTTGGAGATGTCTTCATGCCACAGAGAAAGACTTCTCCTTTTTTTCAGCCAGTCACAAAATTTATACTCGACTTGATCTCTTCTTAGTAGATAAAGCATTGATAACCAAAATCAAATCTTCAGCGATTAATAGTATTACTTGGTCGGATCATGCTTCGGTGTCGCTGCTGGTGGATGACACATCTAAAATCAACTCCACTTACATTTGGAGATCCAACCCGCGGCTATTCCGAGATGATCCTTCCAAAACAATATTACAGAAAGATTTGACTGAATTTTTTGAGTTTAACGCAAACTCAGTATCTGACCCCTTTATAACATGGAATGCACACAAAGCGTTTATGAGAGGTCTTCTCATTAAACTTGGAGCCAGGGCCAAGAGATTGAGGGAGCAGCGCATATTGAATGTCTCTGAACAAATCAGTACACTAGAGTCTAAGAACAAAGCCAACTTTTCCCCTGACCTATCCAACAAACTAACCAAATTAAGACTAGAACTTCGAATGATACTGCTGGAGGATTTTGAAAAATCCTCTAGGAGGTTGAAAATGACGTATTACGCAAATGGCAATAAAGCAGGGAAACTGTTAGCAGACAAACTACGAGGACATAGACACAAAACTAAACTCACCCACATCTTACACCCTGTGACCCACACTAAATTACAACACCCACAAGATATTGCAGATGCATTCAGCACATACTATGGATCTCTCTATAACCTGATCACAGATCCTAACACGATTCAACCACAAACCCATACAATTTCTGAATTCCTTAACAAAATTCAGCTTCCCCAACTCACTGATACCCAAAACATAGTGCTGAACTCTCCATTCACAACACAAGAAATATCAACAGCGATAGACTCACTCCCCAGTAACAAATCTCCTGGACCAGATGGTTTCACGAGTGAATATTTCCAAACATTCAGAGACGTCCTAACTCCTAGACTCACTGAAATCTTTAATCAAGCTGCTTCCTCTTCCTCTTTCCCACCCGAAATGTTGAAGGCAATGATTGTAGCATTACCGAAGCCGGGGAAACCTCCTGATACCCCTCAAAATTTCCGTCCGATATCGTTACTCAATAACGATCTAAAAATTTATGCTAAAGTAATAGCTGGTAGATTAGTAGATCTCCTCCCTTCACTGATTCATCCAGATCAATCTGGTTTTACCACAGGTCGCCAAACAGCAGATGCGACTAGACGCCTGATTAACCTCATCCACCTAGCTAATAAAAAGGGAACGCCTTCTCTGCTCCTCTCCTTGGACGCAGAGAAGGCGTTCGATAGAATCCATTGGACGTATTTAGAACAAGTTCTGGAAAAGTTCGGATTCCAGGGCCAGATGTACCAGGCTATTATGGCTCTATACACAAAACCATCAGCACAAGTTTATATATCTGGAACTTTATCTACTCCATTTAGTATAACTAATGGCACTCGCCAAGGGTGCCCCCTGTCTCCCTTAATTTTTAACTTGTTGATGGAGCCACTGGCAACATATATCCGCCAACACCCCCAAATTAAGGGAATAACAATAGGAGATAGAATGCACACCATCAGCCTGTTCGCGGATGATGTCATCCTAATACTCACTGACGTAATGTCTTCCCTGGCTTCGGTACAACAAACTTTACAATTATTTAATGCAATATCGTATTATAAAGTTAATGAAACCAAGTCATTTCTTTTGGGACTAGGATTATCTGACAAAGTCAAACAAAAGATCAAACAAAATTTTCCATATATGTGGAAAGAAAATGGCATATCTTACCTAGGTATCACACTTACACCCACAGTATCAGAGCTATTCAAGGAAAATTATATTCCATTTCTTAAGTCTCTGAGACCCAAACTAGATAACCTAAAGCGTTTTGAACTCTCATGGACTGGGCGTCTGGCTGCGTTCAAAATGCAGGTTTTGCCTCAGTTCTTATACTTATTCAGAACCCTACCGATTACAGTACCCGTATCCTTCTTTCAGCAAGCACAATCTGAAATAGATAGATATTTATGGGTAGGAAAAAAAGCAAGATGTGCGTTCAACAAAATTACTAAATCCAAACACGCTGGAGGGATAGGACATACAATAATTAGAGACTATCATGTGGCTACCATTTTGACACAGGTAAAGGGATGGTTCCCAACCCACGATATTTCTCTATGGGCAGAACTAGAAAAAACTCAAATTAAAGGAGGAAATCTGTATAATTATCTGAGGCGAACTATCCCTAGAAGATCTCCTAGTAGGACCCACGGTTAAAACATTTAGAACATTACAGATTGAATATGATATCCCGTCTTCTGACTATTATAAATATACTCAGATATCCCACTTACTAGAAAAAAAGAGCAATGAACTTATCACTCGCCTTCCCTGGCAAATTGCCCTCTTTCTCACAAATAAAAGCACCAAACTCAAAGGAACGGCTTTATTCTACAAATTTCTACAGAATAAAAACTCCTTTAGTAAAACCACCAACATAGTAGCATGGGAAAAGGACCTCAAAAGGGTTTACACTGATGACCAATGGAAAAAAGCACTTAAAATCACATACGTATCTACTAGAAGTGCCAACTTATGGGAATTGCATCACAAATTCTTACTGAGGTGGTACCTTACCCCTTACCGTATATCTAAATTTATTCCAGGAGCCTCCCCAGAGTGCTGGAGGAAGTGTGGAGGTACAGGATCATTGCTTCATGTGCTATGGTCATGCCCACGTATCAAAAGATTCTGGATGATTACTTTTCAATTAGTAGAACAAATCACAGGTATAAAAGTTGCTTTTTCTCCAGGTATGGCACTTCTCTCATTGGAAATTGACTCTATTCCACCTTCACTTAGGACATTAATATCCCATATACTTATAGCAGCTAGGCTCACCATAGTACGTCACTGGAAAGACACCAATCCCCCTTCTGTAACAGAAACTATTCAGCTAATAAACACACATAGGATGTATGAAATACAATTCGCATGGAGTCTTGGAAATCAGAATAAAATAGCTAATATATGGGTTCCTTGGTCAATATGGTATCCACAAAACCTGGGTCTCAGATTCTTTGAAAAACAGTAAATGATGAAACTCACCATACAGGATGCATATGGACATATTAGTTAATGTTAGTTAAGTTAAATAATATAACTCTATAACCTTCATTTGGATCAGACATTATCCAAGTACAGCTGATATATAGCCACTGTCTATGGACAAAATATAAATTAAAAATTAATAAATTAATAAATCAATTACACATATATAACAAGCAGGGGGGGGGCCTCTTCTTCTTCCGGGCACAGATAGTTCCCATCTGGGGTGTCTGGGCGGAGGAGGGGTACCTCCTGGAAAGTAATCTCAACCTGCGGCTGTAGATATGGATGTAATCGACAATTAGAAGAACGTAATTATCTCTGTATAAATCAGCACTTGTCACGAAAATACTGATGATGGTAATGTCGATCATTGTTTATTATCATTGTTTATTATTATTGTTTATTATCTCTATGTTACTAATTTGAAAAATTTCAATAAAAAACTATTGCAATTAAATTGTCCCTAGTATGTATGTGAGTTAGGGACCTTAGATTGTAAGCTCCTTGAGGGTAGGGACTGATGTGAATGTACAATGTATATGTAAAGCGCTGCGTAAATTGATGGCGCTATATAAGTACCTGAAATAAATAACATCCCTAGCCTTCCAGGCTGCATGCTTATAAAGGTTCTGGTATAGATTTTTTGAGGGGAACCTATGCTCTTTGTTTCTTGTTTTGTGCATGAGGTTCCCCCTTAAAATGTACACCAGATGCTTTCATTTTAATTGTGTGAACATTTGTACCAGAGCCTTTTAGGATAATGTTGTCCTTCAAGCACTGCTAAATTGCTTTATCAACAAAATTAAATTTACATTTTTTTTACTTTGTTAGACCCCAGGCCAGTGCTTAGCCTCCTATTCCATTTGTTTGACAATACCTTGTCTATTAACCTAGAAAAATGTTGTGTGTTAATATGTATATTTCTAGTATTCAGCTTTCAATGGGATTTGGATTCGACTCACAAACTTTATTATGTTTGCCAAACCTGCCTGAAGCCAAACCCAGATATGTTTGGCTCATCCCTAGCTGTCAGTTGCATTTTCATGTTATGACATTCATTTTAGGTTATCATATCCAGTTCTTAAGAAAATAAATATGTACATTATATCCAGAGACCTTACCAAAATAGAATGGGGGTTGGGGGTGGGGGTTGGCACCATCTCCCTTGGTCTATGTCCCAGTACTATACTGTATGTAACTGAACATGGTAGGTAAAGAGTGTTGAGTATACATGAATCTTTTGCAGTTTGCTGGCATGCTGCGAAAAAATAAAAGTTAGTAGGTAGGTGTAGCTAAAGGAATGTTTTGCCTATTTTCCAAACTGCCTTTATAGAGGTTCCGTTAAAATGATATTATAAGAATATTTTTTTAACTTGCATCTTTAATTGCATCAGCTATATTTCCACCACAAAGAAGTGTCCAATGAATTATGAATCAGGAAAGCCTTGCTAGTGTGTTTTTATGTTTATGGGATCTGATTACTTTGTACATTTTTTATTGTAGTAATGCTGTTTCTTCAATCATAACAGATAATTAGGGTGAAGCATGGACCACATTTTCTTCAACTTTAATGAAATCTCTGATACAGTTGTTTCTGTTTAATAATGCATTACTTTACAACTGTGTTAAGCAATTATTTTGAAAAGTGAAATTGTGGAGTTCCTTCTCCTCTCTGATATGGGAATGATCAGAAGTTATGTGCTATTACTTACAAATTAATGGTGCACAATTCCAATAATAACTCTGCTTTCATCACTTTATGGAATCAATTTAACACATCGTAAATTCAAAATAGGTCCATCTTGGTAATGTTTATAACCATGTCCTTCCCTGTACATGCTGTCACATTTTCAGAAAATTGAATTTACTGCAGGTGTGACCAACCTCTATGAAATCATTTGTGTGCAACTAGGAACACATATCCAGATATTATGGGAAGCACCAATATACACAACATGAGTAAAACTTTTCACATGCTAGATGATTACAGTGATGCCAATTTCTTGTAAAGTCATTTTCAAGTAAGGATTTATAAATTTATGACATGTGGTAGACAGCAATAATAGTTGTCATAAAAGCCACAAGCTTGGTCAAATAAGTTCATATTTCATATACAAAAACAAATATATATATATATATATATATTCCCCTTTCTTACCCATTTCACCCATTTTATTTACCCATTCATTATGAATTACAAAGACATACTACACTACTACATTGTTGGATCATATGATCATTAAATCTTGTTGACTATATTTATGGGACGTAAATAATATTTTAATATATTTACACAGTAACAAATCCAATCCAACGTCAGTCTCTACATAGATAAATAGATAAATAGAAATATTTAGCACACTACTAAGCTAACTATCAAACTTCCTCTAACTAATACACGGCTATTCTTGGGTTTCTGTTGCAGGTGCGAGCTTCTCCCCTTTTTTTTCCCCCTCCCCGCCCCCACCGGGGGCGCGCAAAGTGTGACTTCTTGTAAGCTCCTTGGGGCTGGCTCTCCTGGGAGATTGAGGGTGGCCCCCTGAGCCCTCCGGTGTCCTTATTGGCCCTCAGCACTTATCCTGGATTATAGAGCACCCATTCCACCGTTGAGCGGTAAAGACATATTATCTTGGTACAATCCAAGTGATGCACAATAAAATATATATATATTTATGTATTTTAATTCTATTTATGTAATTATTCTTTAGATCCAATTGTCCCCCTGAAGAGACCGCATACAGGTCGAAACGCATCGGGGCTTGCTATCTATGTAATACTATGTAATTTAACAATGTGTATTAATATGTGTTTGTTACTGCACTGGGGAATATGATTTGTGTTACTGTACCAGATGATGTTCTATATACTGTACTTCAATAAACCATGATATTGGACAAAATATTTTATACATCTATCAAGAACTTCCTTTTTATCTTGCACATTGCTGTTTTAAAGCCCCATGGGGAATACAATTCTCCTTTAATTCAATTTTGGGGTGTGCAGCCTTTCTTATCTCTTCCTTATGTGTCTTCCTTTTTTCATAATTCAATTTTGGGTGGTTAAACACCCCTTCCCCACCTTGACACATTAGAGATAAGACATGGGCTGTGTGTTTCCTTTTCTTCACGATTCCTGCATTTTGCCAACCAATTTTTACCCACTTGTTTAATTCTTAATGGTCCCATGCATTAGGAGGAATCTAAAATAGACTCCTATATTGCATGATGCTCAATTGCCTTATATGGCACTTGTTGACAAACTCCATTTATATTTACCTATTGACATTTGATGCAGGAATGTGAGGACTTGGAATCAGCACACAGCCCATGTATAAAACACTAGACTATCAACATCTTTTGTGTGCTATGTTGGTGATCCAATGAAGTCAGTTACTCTATGTCCTATTGACACTACCTTTAGTATCTTGTTCTTGTTTTTGTTTTGAGGGCCGTTTTGAACTGGCGGGTTTGGCTGTGCCTCCTCTCCCTCCTCGGGGTGAGTTTGGCCCCTCGCGGCTTCCCGGCAGGATAGGGGGCATGCAAACACCTTTTGCTTGCCCCCTTTTTTGCTCATCCTTGTGGCCAAGGTGAGCTTCACCCTGCCGGCGGCGTCCCGTGTTTATCTCCGGACTATTGGGCGGAGTGCGCATGCCTGGGTCCAGCGTGCGCGCGACGTCATGACGTCACGCTTATTGCGGCGGAGATGACGACAGCGGTCGGGGCCCAACGGCCTTTCGGGACGCCGAGGGAGCCACACGAGGGCCTCTCCATTAGTGGTCCTTGCGCTATGCCTTCCGGGGGTGGGGTGGTGTGTGGGGGTGGGGGGGTTTGCACCTGCATATGATCCCATTTGCCCAAATTTGTATATATTGGGAGACTGGAGGCCTGAGAATCAGATCATGATCTCATACAGGCCAGGATGGATGCCATTGCAGCCTCGTTCTTTTACTACTAGAGTCCCCACCTCTGCACGATCGCTATCAAGTCTATTACATCGGACATACCTTACAAGTCTAATACAACCTCCAGCCTACACGATCTACAACATTGATAAGGTAAACTACTTGTTAGTTCACATCACTTCACACAGCACTTCACATCATCCTACACATACACTTTCACACTTTGATTGGCTTGTACCCATTTTTAGATTTCATCACCTCTTAGTTTACACTTGTTTTTTGTTTTTGTTTTTCACACAGCCGGCACCAAGCAGGCACTATGTCATCTCATCACTTCATGCACCATCCCAATCACATCATCCTCTTGCACACAACTAAGGCAATTGTCGTTTTACACATACATCTCTTCCCTTTTCTTACCCATTTCACCCATTTTATTTACCCATTCATTATGAATTACAAAGACATACTACACTACTACATTGTTGGATCATATGATCATTAAATCTTGTTGACTATATTTATGGGACGTAAATAATATTTTAATATATTTACACAGTAACAAATCCAATCCAACGTCAGTCTCTACATAGATAAATAGAAATATTTAGCACACTACTAAGCTAACTATCAAACTTCCTCTAACTAATACACGGCTATTCTTGGGTTTCTGTTGCAGGTGCGAGCTCCTCCCCTTTTTTTTTCCCCTCCCCGCCCCCACCGGGGGCGCGCAAAGTGTGACTCCTTGTAAGCTCCTTGGGGCTGGCTCTCCTGGGAGATTGAGGGTGGCCCCCTGAGCCCTCCGGTGTCCTTATTGGCCCTCAGCACTTATCCTGGATTATAGAGCACCCATTCCACCGTTGAGCGGTAAAGACATATTATCTTGGTACAATCCAAGTGATGCACAATAAAATATATTTATGTATTTTAATTCTATTTATGTAATTATTCTTTAGATCCAATTGTCCTCCTGAAGAGACCGCATACAGGTCGAAACGCGCCGGGGCTTGCTATCTATGTAACACTATGTAATTTAACAATGTGTATTAATATGTGTTTGTTACTGCACTGGGGAATATGATTTGTGTTACTGTACCAGATGATGTTCTATATACTGTACTTCAATAAACCATGATATTGGACAAAATATTTTATACATCTATCAAGAACTTCCTTTTTATCTTGCACATTGCTGTTTTAAAGCCCCATGGGGAATACAATTCTTCTTTAGTAAGCTGACAGGAGCTCAGAGAACTGTGAAGTTGCTCAGGCAATGCAGATTGGCATTGGCAAACAGATATATGTATAGGAAACAAACTGGGTGGCGAGCCAGGAAGTGATTGAAGGAAACTAAATATAAAGCCAAAAAATAGCAGGCGACAGCCATGGGTGAGCACCAAAACCAACAACAAATGTGGAGAAGCACTGCAACAAAGGAGAGAAGGAGTTGCACAGGCAGGAAAACTGCAGGCTAAATCGTAACAGTACCTCCCCACTTACAAGGCCTCCCCACTTGTTTAGGGCCAGAGCTTCCCTCTGGAGTATTTGGATTCCAAGATTTGCTGGACTTCATAATGATCCGTGGTATTGGAGAAGGTTAATGAAATGGATGGGAAACCTATTGATGGTATATGGTCTCAGGAGAGAAAAATTAAGGACATTAGGGATCTTTAAATGTGAAATGAGACGGAGCTTGAAAACAACAGGATTGGGGCATGTCCTGGACATGGAGGAGTGAGGACGTGCTTTGCCTCAGCTCTGCTACACCGCAGCACAATATCAGCTTTACATAGGGGGATACTCACTTTTACAAGATCCCCCCATGTCACAACGATCTCGGCAGAGCTCCCAACCGACCAGGACCGACAGATCGCGGCAGGGACAGCTGGATTTATACTTTTCCGGGACCCGAGGACTAGGCCTGGAAGCCTCCAAGATGGCGCCGACCGGGAAGGCCCAGAAAGCCACAAAATCCACTCAGCCAGCAACGACCTCAACCCGAACCCTGAAAGGGACAGCCTCAGCTTCAGCAGCATCTCCGGTGCCATCCCCAGGGTCGGTGAGTGATTCAGCCCCCTGTGCCTCCCCTGCCTCTTTAGATGGCCGCTCTGAACAATCTGACTACCTCTGTGAAGAGGATATCAAGCGCCATATTATGTCTTTACCCACTAAGGAGGACCTTGAACGTTTTACAAGCAGGGTAGAGAAAGCTTTCACAGAGGACATTGCCCAACTAAAAGCTGACACTTCCCACCTGGGTAACAGGGTAGAAGCATTAGAAGAGAAGCTAGAGGAGGTTCTCCCCACTATTGCTCTACTGCAATCTAAATGTCAGCAGCAAGACCAGCAGATTGAATCCCTATTATGTCAGCTGGACGATGCAGAAAATCGCAGCAGAAGAGCGAACATTAGGATTCGGGGTCTCCCAGAAGCCACAGCCCCAAGGGATAGTATCCCCACGCTGACAGATATATTCAGAGACATATTGGGCCTTCCGGCCATGGCTCCGATAGAAATTGACCGAGCTCACAGGGCACTAAGACCCCCCTCCCAAGAAGTGGACAACCCCAGGGATGTAATCTGCAAACTCCACAAATTCACTTTAAAAGACAGCATCATGCAAAAAATGCGCAACAAACCCTACTATGATTTTGATGGTGCACGTTTATTCTTTTATCAGGACATATCTAGACGCACCCTCATGCAGCGCAGAGCCCTGAAGCCCCTCTTGACGGCGATCCAAGATGCTGGCCTTCCTTACCGCTGGGGGTTCCCCTTTTTTCTGCAGGCGACTAAAGATGGAAGACAAGTCACACTCCGCAACAAAGATGATCTCCCTCAGTTCCTGTCCTCTCTGGGCCTGGACGCAGTGGACTTTCCGGATTGGAGAATTTCATCGGGCGTTCCTGGGATCCAGTTCCCAACTCCATGGTCAACTACTACCCGTAGGAACCGCAGAAGAGACAGACAGCTTCAGCATCAAGATACCCTCCATGGCTCCTCAGATACCCGTGACTGAGGGCGTAATCCCTCTGGACTCTTACAGTGGTCATAGACTTCCCCAGTAGTTAAGAAAAGGCCCCCCCTCTTTTCTCTCCTGTAGAGATTAGACCCCCTAATATCAGCCTTAACGCTTTTAGCTGATATCCAGTTGGCTGTGATTGCAGATCACTCAAGAGTTATGACTAGTAGTAAATAATAATTTTTCCTCATATATGTATTTTCTGATGTTCTGGTACTGGGTGGGAAACTGTGAACCCCAAAATTTAACGCAGTAGTTTATTCCCACCTCCAACCCCAAACACCTTTTAAGACGCGGTGTGTGGAGACGGGGCTCCGCTCTCCACCCTGTGTTTAGGCACACGTTCCCCCACGTAGGCCACCCTATATTGGGTACAGTCCCTAGTTGGGGCAATAGGTAAGGTCTGAGGCCCCCTTCTTTCCGAGGGGGACCTCCCACCTATAGATGTTCTATTTACAGACTTTGAGAATGACTTGTCGTATTGTTTACGTTAATTTAACAGTTTGTTTTCTCTGTTCATTTTTCTATTCACTTTCCTCCCCCCCACTGTTCTGTTCCCCTCTTTCCTTCCTTTCTAGGAGCAACCAAGGACTTCAGATGCTGCGCCGGGCGAGTGAGTCCATCCGACATCCTCCCTACCACTTATTCAGACATGTCTACTATTAAGGTAATATCATACAACATAAGAGGCCTATGCTCCCCGGGGAAAAGAAACAAACTTTGGTGGGAACTTAAGAAATTAAAAGCTCACGTGGTTTTCCTACAGGAAACCCACTTTACTCATCACTCCCTGCCTAGATTACCTACCCATTTATTTAGCCAATGGTTCCATAGCACCTCCCCCACAGCTAAATCTAAAGGCACCACGATTGCTATTCACAGAAATTGCCCCTTCCAGCTCTCGGATAGCAAAATAGACCCACTAGGCCGTTATGTATTTTTGAAAGGAACCATAACGGGACGAAAATATACTTTCGCCTCGTTATATGCGCCCAATTCTAATCAAATTACTTTCATCTACAGTACTCTAGACCTACTAGCAGACTTTAAAGAAGGCTATGTTATCTTGGGAGGGGACTTCAACGTTAGCCCGGACCCCCTGTTAGATACCTCCAGCTCTAGACACTCACACTCTTATGCTTTCCTAAAACACTTCCGAAAGTCATTTCAGTCCAACTTGCTGCTTGATAGCTGGAGGGTCCTCCATCCAAAGGAGAGAGACTTCAGCTATCACTCGACAGTACATGATGTTTACACCCGCATAGACCACGTCTATGTGGACCGCCCAACACTAGAGCTCGTGCAGTCCGCGTTCATTGGGAACATCACTCTGTCTGATCATGCACCAGTGGGGGTGATCCTAACACTCCCTACAGGCTCCCGAGGGGCCTGGACGTGGAGACTGAATGAAAATCTGATGGACGATACAGTGGCAGTAGCCAAGGTATCTGAGACCATCTCAAATTATTTTAATGAAAATGTGACGGACGATATCAGCATGGGCGTAGTGTGGGAGGGCCACAAGGCAGTGATCAGAGGAGAGATAATATCACAAGGGTCTAGACTTAAAAAGATACTTCAGGCAGACTTTGAAAGAGTGTTGGCTGCCCTACAAGACGCGGAACTCAAACATAAACGAAATGGAGGCCCTGAGGCATTGCAGAGGCTAACTGAGTTAAGAGATTTGTTTTTGCGCCTGCTTGATCGGCAGACTCGTAGGCAAGCCAGACGTCTATCACACAAATATTACGAACACGGCAACAAATGTGGTCGTATGCTTGCTAGAGCCATTCGTAAGAAGCACGCGCAGACTTACATACAAAAATTATGTTCCCCTTCTGGGGAGGTATCAGCTCGGTCCTCCAAAATTGCCTCAGGGTTTCAAGATTACTACACACACCTATACAATTTACATCTTGAGAACTCCCCAGAAACACAGCACTCCAAGTCCACAGCCATACGAGACTACTTGGCTGCTGCTGGCGCTCCAACTTTGAGTGCAGACCAGTGTGCTGACCTTGAACTTCCGATCTCCCCTGGGGAGATTGAACTGATAGTGAAGTCCCTCCCCACAGGAAAGAGCCCGGGACCGGATGGATACTCGGGTTTGTACTACAAAACCTTCCTACCCCTCCTTAAACCCCACATGTGCGCCTACTTTAATTCCATAGCGGAAGGGGCCCCCATGCCTTCTGAAGCACTCCTGGCTCACATCACAGTGTTGCCAAAAGACGGTAAAGACCCGACGCTCCCCCAGAGCTACCGCCCGATCTCCCTCCTTAACGTGGACGTTAAGATATTAGCCAAGATTTTAGCGAATAGGATCGGGAATCTCCTGCCCAATATCATCCACCCCGACCAAACTGGGTTTATTAAGGGGCGGGAGGCAAGGGACAACTCCATTAGGGCCATACAACTCATCCACTGGGCCCGATCAAACCCTGACTCCAAACCTTACATCATTCTCTCCACGGACGCTGAAAAGGCCTTCGACCGGGTCAACTGGTCGTACCTCAAGGCGGTGTTGGAGACACTAGGGCTTAAAACACGCATGTTGACCTCTATCCTGGCGCTTTACTCTACGCCCTGTGCACAGGTCAAGGTGAATGGAGTGCTTTCCTCTAAATTCCCGATTAGGAATGGCACGAGACAAGGGTGCCCCCTGTCCCCCCTTCTCTTCGCTCTGGTCCTTGAACCATTACTATGCACGGTCAGGGCGAATGCAGACATAAGGGGTCTACGAGTAGGAAACACTGAACACAAGCTATCCGCCTACGCTGATGATGTGTTATTCCACCTCTCAGAACCCTTGTTATCATTGCCAGTCCTGATGAAGGAACTGAAATTATTCGGATCACTCTCAAATTTCAAAATTAATTACTCCAAATCTGAAATTTTACCTATTCTCTTAACCCCTGCAATGATGAGTAACTTACAAGCCTCCTTTCCCTTCACCTGGGCTAAATCCTCCATCCGATACCTAGGGATTCAATTGACAGACAGCTTTAATTCCTTATATGATGCAAATTTCCCCCCCCTACTTCATTCAATTAAAAAAGATCTCTCCCTCTGGACCAAGACTGCGTTCACTTGGATAGGCCATATTAACATCATAAAAATGAATGTTCTACCCCGTGTACTCTTCTTTCTTCAAATGATACCAATCCCACTGCCTACCAAATTCTTTTCCCAGATTAATAGCGTCATAACGGGATTTGTGTGGAATGCACGTAGCCCTAGAATAGCCATGAGGACATTAAAACGCCCAAAACTAGCAGGTGGCCTTGGGATCCCAGACATATTGAAATATCACAAAGCAATTGCTCTTCAGAGGATCCTCAACTGGCGCTTCCACACCCAATCCAAAATTTGGGTCTCTCTTGAGAAATGGCTAGCTGGCAGGAATCTGGCCTTCGCTCCCTGGCTACCAAATGAATACCGAGGGCTCTCAGACTCAAATTCCCCACTGACGAGACACACTCTCTTCACTTGGGACAAACTAAACTCGATCTTAAACCTATCACCGCCCATGTCCCCACTAGCCCCGTTAGGGGGATTTCTTTGGTTCTTGCCAGGAGAGCAAATGGCCTTTTTCGCCCCTTGGGTGGATGATGGTAATGCCAGCTGTGGGAAACTGATGAGCAATGGTAAGCTGATGAGTTTCGAATCCCTACAAAGTAGACACAGGGAATCCAAAATAAACTTTTGGCGCTACAGACAGCTCCACCACTTTTTCGAAATTCACGGACAATCCATAAGAGATATTTCCACTCTTACTCCTTTCGAGCAACTTTTTGTAGAGGAAGATCCGACCCCACATTTAATATCTGAAATGTATCGCTTATTAAACAGTGCTAATGACAATCTCAGACCGACCTATATACGGACATGGGAGAGAGACTTACAACTAGACTTCTCCACATCCCAACTAACACACCTATATCAGCTCACCCACTCAAGCTCTATTGAATCCAGAACCCAAGAAACAAATTACAAGCTTCTGTCGCGCTGGTACAGAGTACCAACTGATTTAGCTCGTATCTACCCCTCGGTATCAGACCGGTGCTGGAGGGGATGTGGACAGAGAGGCACGCTCCTCCACATTTGGTGGGAATGTCCTCTGATACAGCCATACTGGGCAGATGTCAAATCCCTAATAAAAGAAATTCTAAACTTGGATCTTCCTTTGAACCCAGTCTACTTTCTCCTGCATGTCCCTCAGGTGCCGATTAGTAGATACACAAAATGCATACTACCACATCTCTTAAACGCAGCTCGACGCCTCCTTCCAATTTATTGGAAACAATCCAGGGTACCTTCTAGAGATGACTGGATTAAAAAAGTCAATGATATTAGAGAAGCTGAACACTGGATAGCATCCTGTAAAGGAAAATTGGAATGCTTTGAGGCCATATGGGGACCTTGGAGAGACTTTATGTTCGACCCGAATCTCATACCCTCAAGCCTAGATCTGGCCCTGCTGGAATTAGCAGAACCAACCCTGAGATCCCGCCTGGGCAACAGTAACAGGGCCCACTGATAGACATTTTTCATAGACTCCCTCAAGGATGATAACCAACCGAGGACAGAACTCGCTCGGCGCAGATCTACAGGACCTTCTCAGACTCTGAGGTATGCTCCACACCACTCCCCCCTCCCCTTCTTACCCTTTTCCCACCTCCCCATCCTTTCATACTTGTTCCCCCCCTGACTCTAACTATTTCTTATTCTTCTCTACCCTCTAATTTTACTTCTTAGACTGCAGACCAGTTGCCAATTATCAGGCTGCGGTCATAAGATACAGAAGTTGCACTACCTGGACGTGGGCGGCGGCTGACAACAAAGGGGAGCACAGGCCCCCCACTGGGAGGTGGGCCTTTTTTCGTTGCCCGCCTCTGGTGGGTGGGGGGACGGGAAGGGTGTGCCCTTCCTGGACACGGCGAGACGGATGAGGTTGTTGGAGGTATTTACCCCCCTCGGTTCGAGCCGTTGACGGGGAGGGCGCGTCCACTGGCTCTCCTGATCATTGAGCACTTTGAATGCGGCCAAGGTTGGTTCAACCAACACGACTCCGCATGTTCATCCTGATTCAGGATGTGTACTGTAGATTACAGATAGGGCCGCCGCCGTAGGTCCGAAATCCTTATTTGCACTAGCAGATGTATGGACGAATTATATGTGTGTTCTATCCTGCATTTCTAAAATGTTTGTATTTTTCTACTAAAATGTTGATGAATAAAGATTATATAAAAAAAAAAAAAAAAGAAAACAACAGGATTAACCTGGCAGAGGATAGTAAAGGGACCAATGAAAGCAGGAACAAATTTCATTGGAGATGGATATTCTTAGTAGAAATCCAAACCTTGTTGCTAGTTAGGAATTTGGAACTCACAAAGCGATGACGATCTGTTGCTACTTAGAAGCTGCCAATTGTAAATTCTTAGAAAAATCTGCCCAGATTGAATTGAAGGATCATTATGTCTGATTAATACCGATCACAAGAATCTCCAGTACCTGCAGTTTGCCCCACATTTTCGGACTGTTTCCAATAAGGCCCGTGTTGATGCCTTGTCCAGCTTTTAGTATTCTTCTGCCTGAGGCAGAATAACTACAGATCAAAGATTTGTTTCAATTGAAATAGAGACCCAACCATATAACATAAGTGGATGTGCAGATACCCCACATTTTCGGACTGTTTCCAATAAGGCCCGTGTTGATGCCTTGTCCAGATCATTTGACATTGCTGACTGTGAGTGTCATGTTGAATCGGAACCTATTATTCATGCCAATTGTATTCTGGCCACCACCCATCTTCAGTCTTCATGTATCCTGCCTGGAAAGACCTTTGTGGTACCCGCCCTTTGCTCCAAGCTTCTTAAATGGACACATGATTCTGGACATCCTAGTGTACAGCCCCACAATACTCTTTGCTCATAGGATCCAGTATCTAAGTTTGGGTTACTTGCCTTCCCAAATATATCTAAATACATTTAATTTTAAGTGGGCAAAAAATGATTGGGGATGGTCACCGAAGCTTGAAACAGATAGCATTAGGTAGCATTGCATAATCAGGTTTATACAAATCAAAATATTTAAAGGGTATCTGCACATCCACTTATGTTATATGGTTGGGTCTCTATTTCAATTGAAACAAATCTTTGATCTGTAGTTATTCTGCCTCAGGCAGAAGAATACTAAAAGCTTCACACTTTTGCAAATTCACTTTGTAATTACAGAGTTCCCCATAGGATCTGAACCTGGGGTTCCCAAAAGGGAGGGAAGCACAATCCGAGGGTTGGAGAGGAACAACAATTACGGTAATTATTTGTATTAATATGCATTTTATAGGTATATGTACCAATCATTACTCAATCATTACTCAATCAGGGGAACGGCATTGGCAAGATGTTCCACCACTAAATATATAATCTGAATAAGAGAGGACACCCTGCCATGTCCCATTATTAATTAAGATATGCTCAGATAACAGGCTGTTAGTTTTATTTACATATTTAAAAAGTAAGTCTGTATGTATAGATATATGTAGAAACTCTGTTTAAAGCTTTTTCAGCATTCACTGTGAATATACATTGGGCCTCCAGTGATTGCTTGGGAAAGGGACTCCTGTTGTAAACTACACTGAAAAACTGTTAAACTGAAAGGCTTAACAAGCCTTTGAAATCTTTATAGAATTTGGTGGTCAGTCCATCCGTTGCTGTGTTTTTACTGGAGGGAAATTTTACGTTTTGTAAATGTTGCCTTTAATGCGGAACCTATAGTGTCTATTAAGTGAGGTAAAGCTGTATGAATGAGGAAAAGCTTTAACCTAGCATCATAGGTTGATTGAGTCAGAGAAGAATAGTATGAAATTTCAGTACTATCTGTTCTGTTTTATGAACCACCCTGGTATTGGTGAATGCTATTTTCCCGATATGCGAAAACCCTCTATTGATGTATAGAACATGCCATAATTTTGCCAGTTTTGTCCCTTACTACTAACACAGTCCCTATACATAAGGAATTTAAGGGTTGATTTACTAAAACTGGAGAGTGCAAAATCTGGTGCAACTGTGCATGGTAGCCAATCAACTTCTAACTTCAGCTTGTTCAATTAAGCTTTGGCAAAAAACCTGGAAGCTGACTGGTTTCTTTGCAGAGCTGCACCAAATTTTCCAGGTTAAGTAAAACAGCCCCTTAGTGTCAGGTATCTTTTGTATATCAGATCTTAATAGTCAGAGATGTATAGCAGTTGTAGAGGTTTGCCACTTTTGGGAAGCTTCTTGATATGCTAATGTTGTTAGTAGCTTCATAAAATCGGCACTCCATTCCTTTCTTTAAATAGGTACCATGTTTGATTAAAATGCCCCAGAGAACAGCCTTAAGGTCTTTTCATTTTAGTTGGAGAGGATTTGTGTCTACAGCATTGTTAGACTTGCTATATTAGAATGGACTTCCGCTTTGCAAACTGTATCTAATGATATGTTTTCATTGAGTTTCCAGGTAAATGAGCTTTCAGCTGAGTTTCCAGGTAAATTGATATTGATCTTGAAAAAAAGAGAAAGAATATAGGGCCATAAGTTCATATATAATCCTGAAAAGAAATTTCTCAGGAAGGCATTGAATCTATCTTCTTAGAGATATTATTGTGATCACCGTAGAAGACACCCGATGCAATCCTTCACTATTCACACCAAACAAACTCACCATAAATAATGGCTGGCCGTATTATAAACCAGCTAATGTGCTCTTACAGATTATTTGTTATTGAATTCCATTGGATTGTATTATTATGATATACACTTTGTGAAATATGTTGGATAGACTTATCGCTGCACATATTGAGATTGATAATTTACCATTAGATTTGTATTGTGTGTACCACTGATATTAGCCAGGTTAATGGTTTTTGGGATCATATATCTGCGGTGCTTGTTCTTTTTATTCTAAACTGATATTGCTATCTAAAGCAGAGCTTCAAGATGAGTTTCCAGGTAAAATTATATAATAATGTCTGAAGAGAAAAGAAGGTTGTGGATTGGTCTGGCCATATTTGAGATCTAATAGAAATATGGGGTAATCGGTACAGCTCATGATAAGAGAGAAGAAGAAAATATGTTACACTGAGTTATGAAAGCTATAATAAATTGAGTAATCTCTTGTTTGTGGGTGCTGGACATCTATTACTTGATGAGTGTGTAAGTGTTTTTTATTTTTTATTTAAAGGCTAAGTTCACCTTTCACGAAAAAAATAAAATAAATACACATATTTTTGCAGAAAAAATGTGCGTTTTATTATTTTTTCCTACAGGAGCCTGCAAAGCATTGCATCCACAATAAGTGAATTGGGGGTGCAATGTCCGACTTCTGCATGCTCTCTTTCAGCTTTGTGCCCGCATCTCTATGTGGGCTTTCAGTTAGAAAGTTGGAAGAGTTAATTGACTACAAGTGTGCTGATCAGCACACTCATATTCCATTAAGATTCCTGTGACTGTATGAACAGTGCCCTGCACAGCCACACCAATTTTAAATGTGAATTTTAAAGGCTCCAGAGAGGTGTCACAGGGTTGGGATCTGCTAGTGTTCTGGAAGCTTGGTGTGCTGTGTACTCTGTCCATTTCAATAGCTTCAGTGGGAGTTCAGCCTAGAAGGGTATCAGAGATATTGACCGTGGCAAGATCTGCAATGCCAGTTGCTTTGAGTATACTCCTGCAAGTGGATGTTATTGCTGCAGTGGTGGTATTCTTGATTTACTGGTTCATGGAATTGCAGCATTTCATGCTGAAATCTCAGATGGGGTGCTGGAGCTCTTACAGAATGTGTCCATTTGTGGCCATGAGCATGCCATGATTCTCAATCCCTTTAATTTAAAACAGATGCTCCTGGATGATTCACCTGCAGAGAATGTTTGGTTAAGTTGCAGATTCACTGGTTTATAAATATACTCTATTACAGGCTCCAGGAAATTACATGAATGATTAGAAGGACCTGCCTTTATCTTTTATGTGTCCAGCCACCCTCTGTTTCTCTTCCAAACACTCAAGCCTGTGACATTGCTTATCTGTAAGTGACTGCATCGCTTAACAGGATCTTCTGTGGATGTTCAGTTAGATGTTGCAATTCTGTCTTTCCTTAGGATTTTAAAGTGGATTTAGGTTTGCATCCTCCCATGTTTCCTAGTAAATGCATCTACAAGAAAAGTCAGGGTTTTTCAGCAATATTAAAGAGTTAACGTTGGTTAGCTAGCTGCCTAGCTGTACATTAAAGCTATGTGCCGCAAGGGCAGTGTAAGTATTTAGATCATATAGTGAAAAGTCAACAGCACAGCGGGTTTAAGCACAGGAAGTCACTGCACAGCAAGCATGGCTCTATGATCAGGAAGAAAATACAAACCGCAAGACTCTTGTACTGTAACACAGCATTTTAAGTATACAAGCATTTGTCAAAATGGAGAGACTAAAACACAGTTTTCCAAGCCACCAAGATCAGGCAGGCTGCCATCATCAAGTTCTTCAGTTCTTAAAGCACATGCAAAAGCAATAGAAGTTGTTGAAACCTCCAAACAAGGGGTAAAGGTGCTACTATTCCAAAATCCCATATGAATATTATGAGATCCAGACATACCTCTCCCCAGACTCACGTGGTTCATGCCGTTTATTGAAACCTATTATTTGCTAAAAAATTAAGTCAACACGATAAGACCAAAAGCTAACTCAGAGGCAAATCTACACATTCTTTAGTATCAAAGTACAGTTGTTGCAGCTTCAGCTGAGACTGCAGCCTGCAAAAACAAAGTAGAGAGTGAGAAAATCTATACAGAACATTACAGAGGAACCACTTTGTCCTGTAGAAGGTTCTATGCACAGTAATTTTCTCAGATTAGAGGAAAAACCAGTATCAAAGGAAATTGATATGTCTAACTGCCAGCATTGTGATAGTGATTGAAGACAAGCAAGTGGCATAAATGCTGTATCATAAATTACAATGGACACAGACGTTCTTACAACATTCAGCTGATTTTCCAAAACCATACCCATCTGAACACCGAGCCATAAAAGATAACACGAAGCTCCATATCCAAAGAAAAATGGTCAGTTCAAATCTATTGAATATTGGAGAATATCTTTTTGAATGCTACCAAAGGCTTTGGGTCAGATGCATAAAAACTGGATTTGACAGACGCATAACTAGAACCTTCAGGGCCCCGGTGCAAGAAACCATGATGGTTTTCGAGCCCCGGGCTTCCAATTTTGGGAGGGTATCCATGGACATCCTCCCAGAACCCTGCTTCCCGCATGCCCCCTGGGACATGCATCCAGTGCAATCACAGCAGCCCTTTACCTTGTGACGGGCCCTGCGTTGAAATATTATAACAAAAACTGTAATTACATGCCCCTGTTAAACAGGGTCAGAAAAATTGGGCATTGGGTGGTGGTGCCCTAAACCAAAAATATTGTTGGAAGCTAGCATCAAGGAGGATTGAGGAGGAATAGGATAGTCAGGAGTATCACAGATAGTCATGTTGGGCGCAGGAACGTGCCCTGCTGTGTAATATTATATCAAAAATTGTAATTACATGCCCCTGTTAAATAGGGGCAGAAAAATGGGGCCTTTGGCGGTGGTGCCACAACGCTGTAAGCCCTCATAGATACTCTTGTTTAACAGGAGTATGTAATTACAATTTTTGATATAATATTTCAACGCAGGGCCCATTCCTGCTCCCAACAAGAGTAAACGTGAGGACTTACAGTGTTGTGGCTCCAACACCACCACCCAAAGCCCAATTTTTCTGCCCGTTTAACAGGGGCATGTAATTACAATTTTTGATATAATATTTCAATGCAGGAACGGGCCCTGCGTTGAAATATTATATCAAAAATTTTAATTTAAGGCCCCTGTTAAACAGGGGCAGAAAAATTGGGCATTGGGTGGTGGTGCCCTGAACCAAAAATATTGTTGGAAGCTAGCATCGAGGAGGATTGAGGAGGAATAGGATAGTCAGGAGTATCACAGATACTCTTGTTGGGCGCAGGAATGGGCCCTGCTGTGAAATATTATATCAAAAATTGTAATTACATGTCCCTGTTAAACAGGGGCAGAAAAATAGGACCTTGGGCTGTGGTGGTGGTGCCACAACACTGTGCCCCTTAAACAAGAGTATCTGTGAGGGCTTACAGTGTTGCGGCACCACCACCACCCAAGGCCCAATTTATCTGCCTCTGTTTAACAGGGGCATGTAAATACAATTCTTGATATAATATTTCACAGCAGGGCCCGTTCCTGCGCCCAACAAGAGTAACTGTGAGGGCTTACAGTGTTCTGGTACCACCAACACCTAAGGCCCAATTTTCTGCAAAGTATATAGGGCAGGCTCTATAGTATATATACTGCTGTTCAGAGTATATAGTCCCTGGAGGCTTGGGGGACCACACGCCTTTTTTTTTAAAATTTGGGTGCGGAGTTCCCCTTAATATCCATACCAGACCTGAAGGGCCTGGTATGGATTTTGTGGGTGACATCCATGCCTTTTTTTTGGGTATTTTTCATATTTTTATATATATTGCCAGGATCCGACAATACATTACAGCCGCAAGCAGTTTTAAATGACATTTTTTCCTTTAGAAATGTCATTTTGTCGTGGCACTATTATAAACATGGGAAAGATACACTACTTTACAGGCATACTAAGGAAACCCCACAGGCACGATATTTAAAGGAATACTTCATTTTTATTGTTTCACATTAAGCATTTCTAAAATCACTGCTCCCGAAAAAACAGACTTTTTTAAAACTTTTTTTTTTACATTGATACATGTCCCCTGGGGCAGGACCCGGGTCCCCAAACACTTTTTATGGCAATAACTTGCATATAGGCTTTTAAAATGAGCACTTTTGATTTTTCACATTCGTGTCCCATAGACTTTAACGGTGTTCGTGTGTTCAAACAAATTTTTTGCATTTTTTTCGACATGTTGCAAACCGAATTGGGGGGTGTTCGGCTCATCCCTATTAGATACCACCCCACCACCCCACATCTGTACCAGTTATTCACCAGATTCAGCTGTGGAGTCAGACATACCTATCCTTCTGCTTTTTGGAAGAGGCAAATTAAAACAGAGTTCTGCTTAAAAAAAAAAAAATTTAAAGTCAGCAGCTACAAATACTGCAGCTGCTGACTTAATAATCTGACACTTACCTGTCCCAGGGTCCAGCGATGCGGGGGAACAAAGCCCCACTTTTCTCCCCTCCTCTCTGCGGCGCTGGCATTGTAACTGTGGGCGCCCGGCTGTGGCTTCACAGCTGGGCACCCACTGCGCATGCACGAGCCGTGACTGGCCGGGCAATCATCTGGGACCTGTGACGTGTCCCAGATGATTGCCGAGAGGGAGGGGGAGAGGGGATCTCCCTCCTGGTGCTGCAGTGCGCTGGGAGGCTGTGGGAGCTGGGACCCTCTAAAAAGCCATGTCAGGGGGTCACCTCCCTTAAAGCGGAAGTTCCATTTTTGGGTGGAACTTCGCTTTAAGAGAGTGAAAGCAAATTAATAGGCCCTCCAATGCTCCATATGTGCAAAGGCTGATCTTGATTGGTTTGTCGTGGTATAAGTTTATTGTGTTACATTATTATTATTGCACAGGATTTATATTGCACCAACAGTTTGTGCAGCACTTCACAAAATAAAGGGAGTTAGTACAGTTACAATATAATTCACTGTAAAAGAGTTAGGAGGGCTCTTCTTATGAGCACTTACAATCAAAGAGAAGGGCAATTGATACAAAAGGCACTAACTATGAAGGATGAGCTGAAGGAGAAAGCAAAAGTACAGTTTTTAGGTGGCTTCCACAAAGAGATACCTTTTTAAGAATCGGTACGTTTTAAAGATTGTGGTAGGGAGTTCCAGTACAAAGAAAGGGCTCTGGCTGGGGAAGTCCTAGAAGTAAGCATGGGAGGAGGTAATGAGGGCATTAGAAAGCAGAAGGTCTTGGGAGAGGAGGGTTTGGGTGATATTTTGAGATGAGGTTGGTGATATAATTTGGGGCAGAGTTGTAGATAGCTTTGCATGTTGTTGTTCGTATTTTGAAATGTATTTGGTGAGTGAAAGCCATTGGAGGTATTCGCAGAGAGGGGCAGCAGTCACTAAACAGTTGATAAGGTAAATAAAACTGGTGCAGCATTTATGATAGACTGAAGGACAGATAACCTGTGTAAAAATTGCAACACACAATCCAACTAATGTAAACAGCTTTAAAACAACTGTACTTGGAAATGGTTGTACACCTTCTCAGCCCATGTCAAAACAGCATCCATGTAAATGCATTAACCAGCACCACGACTCACCTTTTTGTGTTGTCCTTCATGGGAGTAGCACCACTTCACTCTAAATCATCCTTCAACTACAGTTTGGGAAAGATATGCAAAGATCATAATAGTTGGTAAAACTTTGGCCAGTCCCCCACCCAAAGAGCCCATAAATGGGGTTTTAAGCCTGCTTGCAGCGCGTTTAAAAGATTTTTAAAAAGCAGCTCAAAACTTGCTTAAAAGCTGAAGTTTGGTTAATTTTTTTCTTTTTTTTTTGCTTTGCAACTCAAGGGAAGTAATTCTAATGAAGTGTGTCCCATGCTAGCTGCTGCATTGTGTAAAAGTCATCTCCCCACTGCCATGGGGCCTTCCCACGGTGCTGGTTTGTTGGTGCTACTGGGGTTAACAGCAGCCGCTGCGATTGTGAAAGAGTTACTCCACTCACCCACCCCTTCCACTCACCTTCTCCATTCATAGAATGCATATTATTCTAGGCAAAGTGTTCTGTGATTGGAGGAAACAGATCATGTCAATCATATGCTTGCCCTTCTTCATATACAGAACTCTGGGAAAGACTGGTACAAATTCTATGAATGTTAGTGGTGGGGTAGGCAAGTGACACAACACTTTCATCCAGAACAGATGAAAAAAAGCACAGAGAGAGCTATACAATCCATTCAATTGTTTCCATTCAGGCAAGACCTAGATGTTAGTAGGTATAAACAATATAGTAGAATTAGATTTCAAGGTATATTATCAGATTTAATTTGTAGCTTCCTTCCTTCGTTATTTCCTTTTCTTTCTTTTTAGAATACACAGGGCCATCATCATATACTGTATCTACCTGCCATGGTAAAACCAACTCCTGTTCTTCAGCTTCAAAGAGATGAAATGCGAATAGAAATTCCTTCCATAGTAATGATGCCCAATGCTGATGGACATTGAAAGGTGGGTTTATACACTACTCATCTCCCTTATCCCTTAAAAACTTGATTCTTCATAAATCCACAAAAAACGTGCCAGTCAACTCCTCTTCGCCTCAAAAACAGAGAGCATGGGCTCATTTCACTCTCACTCTTTAGGCTCCAGCTGGAGCAGGAAATTCTGAGCCATCAAAGGTTTAACCTGTGCAGGGAAATATGAAGAAGGTACTCCTCAAGATTTCTTCACAGCAGTATTCATTAATTTACTAGTTTAAGAGGGAAGGCAGATAAAACTTACTTTGCACGTTGGTTGCACATATCTCCCCGCTGTGCTGACATCTCCACCTCCAGAACCCCATTAGTATCACACAATGTTGTTTTGAGAGGGTTGCACATATTTTTAGAGATTCACCTCAAAGAAACCTAAAGGCCACAACTGGTAACAGAAATGGTTGCGGTGGGGGTGTGTGATAGCCCTTTTGTCATTCAGCCATATATTCGTTGTGCAAAGCTGATAGCCCCAGCAGCAGTAGTCCAATGATTTTTAAATCCATAGAATGTTTCCCTTCTTAATTAGTTGAAAAACAATGGAGAAAAAGTAGAAAATCTATACACGATGGACAGTTTAATACAATCCTTCTGTGCACAGAGTAGGAGAATTGTAACTCCAGGCAAAAATGATTACCTGTCCTTTATAAGGGTCTCATTATATATCTACAGTATTTTGATAATATGTTATTTTTCAATAGCCTTAGCGTATGTGAAGTAGGTACCTGGAAATCCTATATTTCCTCTCAATATAACCTTACTTCCTGTACTTGTCTGACAACATTAGATGGATAATCCCCCCCCCCGGTGTCATTGGCATACTGAAGGGATGTGGTCTTATTTCATGTTGAAAAGATATGTGCACATCAGTGGCTATCTGTGGTGCGCGTGCACCTAAATGCAGACTGAGCTCCAGCACCGCTCAGTCTTCTGTCTGTCACATACATCCCCACCCCTCTTCCTGTGCTGCGGGCGCATTTGCTAAAAAGCAGACAACACAGTCTCCATTTTGTCACATGCATCTTCTCTCATCTTCGTCTTGTACTGACATCAGCACCATAGGCGTGTGCAGTTCCAAATCCTGCTACTGCCATGCCCCCCCCCCCCCCCCCGTTTCAGGATGAAGAGTGGTAGAAGGGGCTAGTAAATATTTAATTTACTGCCCCTTCCTTTTCTAAATGAACACAATGAACACACTCACTCACTGACTGTGTCCATTCATAACTGAATTATAGTAATGTGTTTACTATGCTTCCATTTGTAAAGGAACAGGAAGCCACTCGGCACAGAGCACTTCCCATTCATTCACTGCCCTGTGCAGCCGAGGCTGCAGAGAAAGGCGTGTGTGTTTGAGCTTTGGGGTGCACACACCTATGATCAGCACTTATGGGGAAGCATGCCTTCTGCAGAATAGAAAGAACATGCCTAGCAGTCACATGACCTAAAACAAAAAAGGGGTCTTAGATCATTACATGAAGTGGGTCATTATAGGAAAATTGGCACCCCAAGTCTTTACATGCCTTTTTCTCTAGTTTTTGGATCACAGTATAATATGTATGTCTTTCTCCCATTTTGTTTTGTTTAACAAATATGTTTAGATTCTGTGCCTTAACATTTCCGTATGTGGGGGAGATCTGTTAGGGGGATAGGGGGTGGTAGAATCCTCCACTGCTTTGTGTGAGGGGAGACTTTAGCCAGACTGGGTCCTAACACAGGGATAGGATCATAGAAAGGGGGATCGTAAAAGTTTTTTGCTTTATTGTAAATGTTTTGGAATAAGAAAGGGGGACCAATATGTTTACAATACTGCAAAGAGATATTGAGACCCTCCATGTGACCCTATCCCTATGTCAGAACCCAGCCTGGCTAAAGTCTCCCTGCCCCTTATACCCCAATAGATCTCCCCCATAGATGCCTATCTTAAGGTACAAAATCTAAATATACTTGTCAAACAAAAAATGAGGGAGATATACATGATATACTGGGATCCAAAAGGACAGAAAAAGGCATGTAAGGAAAGACTTGGGGTACCATCTTGCAACAATCTAGCAATGATCTAAGGCCACCCATATTTTGCATCCGATCCTGTTGGTAATTAGCACTCCCCATCTTTTAATCCTTGTTTTTCTTCTCCCCTAGGGCAGGTGTGGAGGTCCAAAATACCAGATTGATAGTTCAGCCTATCTAAAACATTTTTAGGTCAATTAGACAGACATTGGGAATAGCAGGCTTCCTTGAAATTATGTTGAAATTATCTTCATATTAAGGTGGATCTAAAGCTAAACATTTTTTACCTTAATGCATTCTCTGAATTAAGGTAAGTAACTTGCACGGTATTTTACCCACTGTACATAAAATCTTTGTAGATGAAGAATTGCAGATTGGTATAAACCTCTGTTTTCCTCCCAGCATTTGCTGAGAACATGTTTTTTTTTTTTTTAAATCTGTACCAGATGACCATCAATTTACAGAACATTTCTCATTAATTAAAGCACCTTTATTTATCATCTTTTTATATACTTGGCCTATTTGCCGCTAGCATCTTAGTTAAATAACAGAGAAGGTTGAAGCATGACATGATATAATAATCCAATAGTGGAAGATAAACTTATCGTTCCTCAGGCAAAATATTTAGTTTACTGTTCTAGTGATATGATAATAAATAATAGCAAGACTAATACCTATTTTTCACATAAAGCAAGATAACAGCTATTATTACTCAGAAAATGAAACGTTGTAGCCTTCTTAATTGAGAAATCACTTTCCTAAGGAGACACTGTCACCTTGGCCATGCTGGGCAAAGTGACAGTGTCTCTGCAAGGACCCCTTAAAGTGTTACTAAACCCACAACAGTAAAATCAGTGTGTATATGCAGTAAAGCATGCTTGTTATACTCACTGCCATCTTTAGGCACAGACATTATGCAAACTGTAAAACAATCAGCGTGGTATATCTCCTGACCCAGTGGCGGCTGGTGCTCAAAATTTTTTTGGGGGGCGCAAACAAACTGAAAAATTCTGAAAAAAAAACATCAATTGCAGCCTCACTGTACCATCAATCGCTGCCACTGTGTCACTAAACGCAGCCACTGTGCCCATCAATTGCCGCCACTGTGCCATCAACCGCAGCCACTGTACCCATCAATTGTCGCTACTGTACCATCAAACACAGCCACTGTGCAATCAATTGCCGCCACTGTGCCCATCAATTGACGCCACTGTGCCATCAAATGCAGCCACTGTGCCCATCAAACACAGCCACTGTGCCCATCAAACGCAGCCACTGTGCCATATCAAATGTTCCCACTGTGCCATCAAATTCTGCCAGTGTGCCCCATCAAATGCTCCCACTCTGCCATATCAAATGCTGTCACTGTGCAATATCAAATGCTGCCAGTGTGCCCCCCGCCACCATCTGCACTTACCCTGTCTCGGTGGGACAGCTCCTCGATGCTCCTCGATGTCTTCTCCCATCCTCTCTTCACGGCCTCTGCTATGATTGGACGCCTGATAGGTGTCCAATCACAGCGCCTGTCGTTTCAGCCAATCAGGTGACGGGTAACAGATCCAAGCACCTGATTGGCTGAGAGACGGTTTAGTGACCAAAATTTTTGGGGGGCGCAAACAAACTGAAAAATTCTGAAAGAAACCCCCCCATCAATTGCAGCCTCACTGTACCATCAATTGCAGCCACTGTGTCATCAAATGCAGCCACTGTGCCCATAAATTGCCGCCACTGTACCATCAAACGCAGCTACTGTGCCCATCAATTGCTGCCACTGTGCCATCAAATGCTGCCACTGTACCATCAAACGCAGCCACTGTGCTATAAAACGCAGCCACTGTGCCCATCAAATGCAGCCACTGTGCCATCAAACGCAGCCACTGTGCCCATCAATTGCCACCACTGTACCATCAAACACAGCCACTGTGCCCATCAATTGCCGACACTGTGCCATTAAACGCAGCCACTGTGCTCATCAAACGCAGCCACTGTGCCCATCAAACACAGCCACTGTGCCATATCAAATGCTCCCACTGTGCCATCATATGCTCCCACTGTGCCATATCAAATGCTGCCAGTGTGCCCCATCAAATGCTTCCACTGTGCCATATCAAATGCTGCCACTGTTCCATATCAAATGCTGCCAGTGTGCCCCCTGCCACCATCTGGCACCTGATTGGTGGAGAGGTGGTTTAGTGTTAGGAAAGCAAATATCCATTCACTTTTCTAATACAGCTGAGTGACCTGCGAGCACCCCGCATGGCGCTTGCAGGTCACCTTTTTGATGCCTATTAGATCCTATGGCTCTAATCATCATGTGCTTCAACAAACACCCCCCGCCGCTGTAATTCAGGCTCCTGGCACCCGAAAAGGGGCCGGGCGCCTGAACAGGGGGTGGCAGCGGCAGCCATAGATAGACTCATGCAATTCATGAATCTATCTATTGGTGCTAGAAGGGGTGGCAGGGGAGAGGGGGCGGCGCCCGTGCGCCCTTATGAACTCACCGCCACTGTCCTGACCTGTGAGTGCAGCTCCTTTTATGTGGGTAAAACCATTCAAGAGTTTTGAAAAAGAGCATATCGACATATCTTGAGTATGAAATCAAGGAACCCTGATCTTCCATGGGGCTGCCATGTGATATCTGCACACAATGGCACATTTCCCCATATACAGTTTCTTATTCTGGATTGTATCCACCCCCCCTCTCCTTAGAGGGGGAGACTGGAATAAGAACTACTCCAGTCAGAATTGCGCTTTTGTTTCGGATGGTTGCAGGGCCATCTTTAATATTGACTGGACCCTGGGCAAACATTTTCCTGGGGCCCCCCTGGCCCAACACCACCTCCCCCGTCCCCCATTATGCAATTTCTCTCTCCACCTGCTCTGATACATACAATAAATAGCAGGTAGACTCAAAATCAGTTTACTGCAGCAGATCAGACAGCAATTGCAATTGGTTGTCAGAGGTTACAGCATATCAATACCACTTACTGACTGGTTGCTAGAGGTTACAGCACATTATTACTGCTCACTGATTGGTTGCTAGAGGTTACTGCACACCCTTGCTGCACATTGATTTGTTGCTAGAGGTTACAGCACATCATTACCACTCACTGATTGGTTGCTAGAGGTTACTGCACATCATTACTGCTCTTTGCTTGGTTGCTAGAGGTTACAGCACAGTATTACTGCTCACTGATTGGTTGCTAGAGGTTACTGCACATCCTTGCTGCACATTGGTTGCTAGAGGTTACTGCACAACAATACTGCTAACTTATTGGTTGCTAGAGGTTACTGCACATCATCACTGCTCTCTGATTGGTTGCTAGATTATAAATAGATGATGCTATTAATGCAAAGCAGTCCCATTGCCACATTAAAAGTGTTGTTTTGAATTGCAGCAGAATTTGGGCAGAAAAGATGGGGTTAATGAAGCTGACCAGGATTACATTCAAAAACAGTACTGTCAATGATCATAACAAGCAAAGATCAGTGATCGTTTAGCTGCTAAAGAAGTGAAAGTTCAACTCAGAAGGCTAGGGCAAATTAGCTTATTCAACATACCAGCTGCCCGCTCATCATTGCCGACCAGTGTTTATACAGGCAGTGCTGGTAATGTTGTTAAAAAACAGAGAGTAAAAGAAGAGCGGTAACAGATTAATGGCTGAATTAGCTATGTAAGGTCCTGTCTGTGGATATATGTGGGTGTTTTTTTTTTTTCTCAGTACTGCTCAATTTGATGCACAGTTAATACTAGACCACATAAGACTTGATATCCCATCAGTAGCTTACTCCATGTAATGTTTGGTGCAATACTTTTTTCTTTGGATTCTAATGGACACTGCATGCGTTTTTGGCCTGCAGGCACGCTCTGCAGTTTTATTCATCAATGTTGCAGCATGGTTTTTAATTTTGGTTTAGTGTAGTGAGACGGACTGTGTTACTTAGATACATTGTTTATCCTACATATATTTGGAATTTTTTGTATATGTAAATACCCCCACCCCCCCTACCCTTAATAAAGCCTTTTTGCATTTTTGTACCATAAGCCGTAGTTGACCATTCCCCTTTTTTGCTTTCTGGGGACTCCCTTGTCTCCTCTTTCTGTTGTTGATATAGTGCCATTGCTTTTAGGGCAGGTATCCCGTCACATATTGACGAATCGGCTGGTACTCCATTTGCTGTTTGCTACTTTGGTGAGTGTGGATTCAAGGACTTTTTACCCCCCATTTTTTGCATTGGCAAGCATTGCCTAGCAACCTTGTCGGCCCATGCTTCTTTCTCTGCCAATGGCCCCTGTGCGTGTCGGCGGGCAGATGGCGTGGGGCGCAGCCACGCCTCCCTGTGGCTGCGCCGCACGTCGCTCGCCCAGGGACCAGCTTGAAGCGCACGTCGCACCCGCATGACGTCATCACGTAGTGACGGATGCCTCCACAGATGACATTGGCTCGTATGCCGCTCGTGTGCGGCGTCTGTACATTGCGCCATCCGGCTTCACTGATGGCTTCTTCCACTTCTAATCCTTTTTAGCTGCAGGTGTGTGTGACAGTGATTGGCCATACACACCTTTTGTGGACAATAAAATGAGTGCTTTAGCACTCCATACTCTGTCCATCTCCCACTTGCCTGGCTACATCTATGCTGTGCGCTCCATCTCCTGGAGGGCTAATCTGCACTATTCCATCACCTTCCCGATCAGGTAACATTTGCTTTCATTTAGGGATTTACTGCGCCCTCATTACTCATTTCTTGCTATCTGCATGCTCCATAGACATATCTTTTATCTCAATATTCTCAAATCTATCTTTCAATTTTCAATACCAAGTGTTTCATCTGCCCTGGATATTAATTCCAGCAGTACTTCCCTTTTGCCTTTAGTAGCATCTATTTGGACGGTATATATTATATACTATGGTCCCTGCCTATGCATTTATATATACCCCTACTCGCTGTATATATGTAAAAAAAAATATACAAAAACTCTTTGGTATATCTTGCTATATATACACTCCTTTAAACACTCATCCTTTCTTTTGTTTAAATAGAGCATGAGGATTTCATCAGTGTTATAAGAAGCCCTCCCAAGTACTGCCACAGTGATTGAGGGATATCAATGATGGAAATGATTGGCCACACACACCTGTTGTAGACTATAAAATTGTACTATTTGGACTATTTAAAACTTGTCTGGCTACATCTATGCTGTGTGCTCCCTCTCCTTGGGGGCTAATTTGCATTGTTCTATTGCCTTTCTGATCAGGTAACATTTGTTTTTATTTAGGGGTTTACTGCCCCATTATTACTCATTTCTTGCTACCTGCATGCTCCATAGACATATCTTTTATCTCACTATCCTTTAATCTACCTTTCAATACCAAGTGTTTCATCTGCTATGGACATTAATTCCAGCAGCACTTTTTGCTTTTAGCAGCATCCATATGGATGGTATATATTATATACTATGGTCCCTGTCTATGCATTTCTATACACACCTACTCGCTGTATATATGTCAAAATAAAATATACAAAAACTCTTTCTTATGTTAAAATAGAACATGAGGATTTCCTCAGTGTTATAAGAAGCCCTTCCAAGTACCTGTGTGCCCCTTGTGGCTGTGCTTTACCCTATGCTGGTCTCACTGGTTGCTCACTGCTGTTCCTATCCAGAGGCCTCTAGTTGCACCAGTCGGATCGTTGCTGGGACATGGCTGTCTGTTTTTTACAAAATCACTCTGTGGCTGTGACATGTACTTGGCAACATGTAAGTTTTCCTTTATATTGTTTCCATATACCTGTACTCAGCTATGTTTTTGAATAACAAATGGCTGTATATTCTGCATACATGTATATACACATGTTTTTCTGTACCTGTTATTTATTATCATTTTTTGTCTGTTTATAAAAGATAGAAGCAGAATTGCTCTACACACCCCTGAAGAAGGAGTTTCCTGAAACGCGTTGGTGTGGTCCATGCCACTTGCCGTGGTGACCCTATCACGGTAGTCCCTGGACCTTTCTAGAGTTTTGTTCTTCTGTTTTTTGCCATATCTATGTAATTCAGATGTCTATAGCCACCTATTGATTCAAATTTTAATTGTTTATATTTCAATATATTTTGTACACTCCTTTTACATACTCTTTGTGTACTACTACTTGGGCCATTAAAGTCCCGTAAGGGGGAGTTCCTTCTCCACTCTACTGTCTTTTTGGGATGTAGGCCCAGCCCATTGGTCAACCATATCATTCCTCTCCTCTTTGTACGTTATACGCACTGTGAAACCTAAGAGGTTAATCCTTCGCATTGTATAAAAAGACTGTTTGGTTCTGTCTTCTCTGATTCTCCCTCTGCACATGCTCAGTTTGGTGTGTATTACTAGAGAGTTTTCTTATGAGGGGAGGGGTTCATGTGATCGGCACAGGGCCAATCAGTGCTGTCTGGACAAAGGGTCAGGGGTTATACAGCATCATAGGACAGTCAGTGGAGAATGAAAACTCCTCCTACAAGCTTTAACCAGTGCTCGGCCAGACACTGATAGAAGTCACAAGAGTTCATGTTTTTTGTTTGAATTTTAAATGTCACTGGAGCATAGGCAGACCAAGTGTTTGTACCAACAGAAGAAAGCATAACATTCAACAAGAGAGAAAACAGTCTTTTCTAGCATAGCATCTGTGGGGAAATTAATAGATTGTAGTTTCTCACTACCATGTGGCACTTCCAGACATTATGAAAATTCTCTGTCCTTAAAATATCTAATAATACCCTGCTCTCATTAGTGGTGTCCAAAGATGTGTCCACCACAGTGTTAAAATGTCCACAGATCCATACATTTTCTTTGAGTTGTTGCTTTACAATGCCCAAGATCCTTTTAAAGAAATTTGAATAATTTATATATGGAGCATACAGACATACTAACATGAACCAACTGAGACAGAATCTTTAAAGGATAAGTGAACTTTAAAACAAAGCACACCTATCCTTTTTTGCCGTCTTACCCTGACCTAACCGATTCCATCCTCCTACTCCACAGGGGCATTCTTTCTTAGATCTAACAACCTTTTTTTGGCTGCACAAGCAGTGATCACACAGGGGAAATTGGAATGCATAAACTTAGGGGATCTTTCTTTCTAAAAATGGAATTCATGTACACATAAGATTTTGCAACTCTGCACCTGGGACCTCATCATATTAAGGCCTTATACATCCAGAGATGGGGTTTTAATAGACATAAAGAAAAACACAAACTTATGACAGTATTCTGGGATAAGAAATACAAATAATAGTGCTAGAGGACAGTAAAGTAAACTAACACAGTATCCCAAATAGTATTTTTAATAGTATGTTGGATGTAATATAGGGGGGCTATCAAATAGAGTATATACTATATCATAAAGCTTAAGAAACAGAAAAATCATAACACTTGAACATAAGGTTACAATAATGTGAGTATCTTTAGCTGTATATACCATGAAGTAGTGAGCCAATAGTCAAACCGTAGACTGAAGTAACTCAAAATCTATGCAGGGGAATATCAGCAAATATTTAACTGATCATGAACAGTGTTTTGTGATGTGAAGATGTGCAGCTTTCTGAATAGGGCGGGTTCCCTATTGTCACCATACTCCAGGCATGCTAGGGACACAAGGCTAACCAAGTGTCCCCATGGCTTTCCCTGGTTTTTTTTTCAGGTCCTAGGACACCTCTGCTCTCCACACCTCACATCCTGGTCACTGATAAGAAGGCACAAAAGACAGCTATTGCCAGAAGTTATTTACTGCTTTGATCCTGAGCAGTTAAAAAAAAAATGCTTATAAACAAAATTTAAAAGCCAATCAAGCCACAAATGGGGATGTTTCCTTTTATACATCTGTGGTCTGGTACAACTAACTGAATCTTCAATCAAACGGTCATCTCCCCTCCCTCCCTTTGTCATGCCCCTAACTTTAATGGAGTAATGTCGCCTCACAGGTGTGGGCGGACACAGTTTATGGTGTTGCCTGGTGGTTGGTACGGTTACTTGGTGCTTGAGTCCTAAAAGACTGAGTGGGATAATGTTGCCCCACGGAGTTGGGTGGACAGTGTTCATGATGGTACCTGGTGGTTGGAACATTTACTTGGTGCTCGAGTCCTGAAAGACTGAGCAGGTGGTTTGGTTAAAGTTTTAATGGTGATATTGGTCAATGTGTTTAATGTTAAAGGTATGGTACAAGGAAGGTTAAAGGTAATCATATTTGTTTTAAAACCCAAATAAAGGGGTCGCGCCATAATTTCCCACACTTCAGTTTCATGGTTTTCTTTACTATTGTTACTATTACTATTATTGATCAGATGGTGATGGTGGGTGGATGTTTGTGGGGTTGTACAGTCCCATGGAGCATTTCCGTGCCCTTCTTAGAAGACAAAATTAGATGGAGAGTTTGCTTGTAGTTTACAAGTAATTTGGGGGGAAACCCCACATATAGAGAACATTGTGCTCCTTCAGATTTTTTGTCACCATGGTGAATTTTTTCCCCATCTGCGCTGTAGCAGCGAACAGAGTAAATGAGGCATATAGGCCAGGAAGTGATCCTGCCTTCTTTGCCATAAGTCATTCTTTGATGTAATAAAATGTAGTCTGGTCGAAAGTTTCTGTGAATGTTATCTTAGAGATGTTTAGGCTTGGGAGCCATGCATGGTATACCAATAATAACATCTTAAGAAGAATGCATAGGTAGTGATGCTGTGCATTTGCCCAAATGATTCATTTGTGTTTGCATGTGAGATACAGTATTGGTAGGATGCTGCTGTAATGAAGATTTCAGTGATAAAAGCATGTCTTTCAAAACAATCACTTTGACCGGGATGTCTGTCAGAGGCAGGATAGGTAAGCAATGAGCCTCCTGCATTCAATAATATGTTGGACAGTGCTGCCTGACATTGGTGCCAGCTTTTTTACTTACTGGACATTTGAAGCTAGAGAAGCCAAAGCAGAATTTGAACTTGGTCTTTTGGACTCTGTATTCAATACATGATCAGCAATGTGTCCCTCTTCCTGGTGGAGCTGCTCTAGTAAGTGGAGTGAGACAGGAGAGCTGCTGCCACTGGATTGTCTGCCACCATTTTGGGAGCCTTCCTGCTCTTCTGCAGAGAAAAGGTCTATCAGTTTGTGTGGCTCTACCCTTCTGTACTTCCAGTCATAGATTTCACAATTAATGTGGAATATAAAGTGCTGCTTTAAGTATTAAAACAGCAACGATCAATGTTACTTTGACCTGTTGGATATCTTTAAGGTCCAGAGCCAACAGATCGGAGAGCCATCTCTTGGTGTGTCCAGGCCACTCCCCCATATGTAAATGGTGTTTGTTGGCCATTTTGTGCATTGATTTTTTGTATGTTAAAATATTTACAAATAAAAAACTACTCTATTTCATTTGTAAATAAAATATCCATAGTTTATATCAGAAATATAATTTTAGCACTCTTATAAAAAGCACATATTGCAGAATACAGTTTTTACTTTTAGTGATTTATAGGCTGCCTTAGTTCCTAGATGGAGGTACACATTTTGTTTTTTGGGGAGTTGACAGCTGAAAAGGATTTGGTGGATCAGGAGTCTCCAAACTTTTTTAAAAAAGGGCCAGTTCACTGTCCTTCAAAATTTAGGGGGGTCAGACTGTGGCCAGTGGGTGAAGAAAATGACCTGGCATCAGTGGGAGTAATCAATGCCCTGTCATTGATATTAGGGGGATTAAAATTGGTGTCAGTAGAAGTGTTCCATCAAAAAAGGGCCAGTTTACTGTCCTTCAAACTTTAGGGGGGGTCAGACTGTGTCCAGTGGGTAAAGAAAATGACCTGGCATCAGTGGGAGTAAACAATGCCCTGTCATTGGTATTAGTGGGAGGAATAGTGTCCCATCATTGGTGTCAGTGGGAGGAATAGTGTCCTATCATTGGTGTCACTGAAAATCTTGTCCCATCATTGGTGTCATCGGAAATAACAGTGCCCCATCATTGATGTCATTAGAAATAATAGTGCCCTATTATTGGTTTCATTGGGAGAAATAGTGCTCCATCATTGGTATTGGTGGAAGAAATAGTGCCCCGTCATTGGTATCAATGGGAGAAATAGTGCTCCATCATTGGTGTCAATGGGGGAGAACTAGTACCCCATTTTGGTGTCAGTGGCAAGAACTATGCCCCACTGTTGCTGACAGTGGGGGAAATTTTACCCCAAGGGCAGGATAAAAGCAAGCAAAGGGCTGAAGTTTGGAGACCACTGTGGTAGATCATAGACTTAATAATATCATGGAATGCTAAGCTGCAGTTTCTAAAGCATGCAAAATACTTTCAAGTATTAAGAGGTATAGACTTCAGAAAGAGAGACATCAGTATGCCCTTGCAAGTATGTCTATAATGGGGTGTGGCGCTACCTGATGAGTTATATGGGATGGGCAGTTGTATGGGGGGTGGGCTAGCTACTGTCTAAATTGGTGAGCGTGTCCCTCATATGCCCAAATTATGTGATAGTTACAAAATAAAATAAATATTACCCAGTGAGAGTTATAGATATCATCATTCAATTATTCCAAAGTGTAAGCTTCTCTGTGTGATAAAGTAAATCGTGATAGATCCGTGCAGATTAGCATATTGTTCCTTCTAAAACTAAATAAGAGTGGAACTAGAAAACTATAAAACTATAATAGTCCCCTATAAATAGTGATGTGCCATCAAAATTATCATACATATAACATAGTAGGGATACACTGTACGAGGCCATATACTGCAACCCCTACATATCAATTCAAACATGTAATCATAACATCAAACAAACATCAAACAAAATCATGTAGTGTTCATAGTCTATAAATTATATAAGATTTCTACAAAAAACGTGTTCAAGTTCTTCAAGCAAAACCGTGACTGGAGTGCTCTCAATGTTGGTGACTTTTGTGCTCCCCCTCAAGGGTCCCCACTCACCAAATCCAATTACCCCAAAGGGGCAATGTGCGTATGGGTAAAACCTCCACGATCTCCTCATCACCATAGTTGTTAGAGCACCCAGGGTAATCTCCGGCTCCCTTATGGATGGTTAAATCGTATTCATGATGGCTCCCTCATAAAAAAGGAATAAAGGTTCCCATAGTGTAGTAGGTAAAATTTATTGATAAGAATTCCAAATTATTGAAAATAAAAAATTAAATTAAAAATTAAACAAATAAGTAAAAAAACAAGTCCAGCAACAATATCCCAGATAGATACACAAGTCCACTCCAGTCACGGATTTGCTTGAAGAACTTGAACACGTTTTTTGTAGAAATCTTATATCATTTATGGACTATGAACACTACATGATTTTGTTTGATGTTATGATTACATGTTTGAATTGATATGTAGGGGTTGCAGTATATGGCCTCGTACAGTGTATCCCTACTATGTTATATGTATGATAATTTTGATGGCACATCACTATTTATAGGGGACTATTATAGTTTTATAGTTTTCTAGTTCCACTCTTATTTAGTTTTAGAAGGAACCATATGCTAATCTGCACGGATCTATCACGATTTACTTTATCACACAGAGAAGCTTACACTTTGGAATAATTGAATGATGATATCTATAACTCTCACTGAGTAAAATTTATTTTATTTTGTAACTATCACATAATTTGGGCATATAAGGGACACGCTCACCAATTTAGACAGTAGCTAGTCCACCCCCCATACAGCTGCCCATCCCATATAACTCATTAGGTAGCACCACACCCCATTATAGACATACTTGCAATTAGGTGGAGAATCCCTAGGGAAGCTCCTTTCAGGGGGGCTGCACACCTAATTATTGTCCTAAGCGCAGCCATTATATACATGCTGCACACCTAATTATTGTCCTAAGCGCAGCCATTATATACATTTAAACAGTATGCCCATGTACAAAGTATTAGCAATACCTCACCTGGAATATGCAGTTCAGTTTTGGGCACCTGTTCACATAAAGGGGAACTCAAGAGAGTATAAGGAATCGAAACCATAGGCATAAAAGAGAACTGAATTTATTCTCTCTTAAAAAGATGGGATATGGAGGGATATGATTTCCATGTATAAATACACAAATGGTACATACAGTGGACTTGGTGCAAACTTACTCACTTTAAGGTTATTTAAAAAGACATGGTAGCACCCCTTGCTCCTGGATTTTAAAAAAAGTTTGATTTTATATAAAGAAAAGTTACCTTGATTGTAAGAGTTATGAAAATGTGGACTAGACTGGTCAAAAACTAGTTCCAGCCAACTCAGTTGATTGCTTAAAAAGGCTGGATGCATTCCTGAATGCAGATAATATAATATAACTGGATATTGAGATTTATAAGTAATAACAGCAGTTTATCCAGTGAATATTGAATTGCCTTAATGGAGAAAATTGGACCATGATTTATCAGGATTATTTTGTCTTCTTCTGGTTTAGCTGTGGTTATAGGGTTCTGTTTATAGATTTTTCTATCAGATGCAGTCACTGTTTGGGTTTTTAGGAAGCCATAGGTGTGGTGGCTACTTTAACACTATATCCGCAAGAGGCAATTTCTCCATGCACACTGTTAGGGTGGATGGGGGATTCAATTGATTCAGCTGAATTAGAGAAATGTAACTGGGTATGGCTAGCCTAATACATACGCTGGTGATAAAGGTTTTTTTTTTACCAGTGTCTGTAGAAAACCTGGGTCTTAGGAAAAAAACAATAACAACATTGATAAGCAAATCAATATTCTCTTTCAGGCTCAGTATTATGCAATAGTACACTTGTAGAGAGTAAAAGATTATCAGAGTTAAAGAGAAAAAAATTATGTATAGAGTAGAAGTAAGTAGAAGTAAATGCAAAACCCCAGGAATGCAAAGGGAGGATTATATAGGGGTTCTGCCACAAAACGCAAGGAGCATGGGTTTGTTGATTTATTTACTGTACCTCTTTGCCTCTGGGACACAAATGTGAAAAATCAAAAGTGTTGATTTTAACGGGTTATATGCAAGTTATTGCCATAAAAAGTGTATGGGGACCCTGGTACTGCCCCAGGGGACATGTATCAATGTAAAAAAAAAGTTTTTAAACGGACGTCTTTTCAGGAGCAGTGATTTTAATAATGCTTAAAGTGAAACAATAAAAATGAAATATTCCTTTAAATATCGTGCCTTGGGGTCCCCTTAGTCTGCCTGTAAAGTAGTGCAATCTTTTCCATGTTTGTAACAGTACCGCAACAAAATTACATTTCTAAAGGAAAAAATGTAATTTAAAATTGTTTGCAACTGTAATGTATTGCCGGATCCCGGCAATATACATAAAAAATCATTGAAAAAAAAAATGGCAGGGATTCCCCCCCAATCCATTACCAGGCCCTTCGGGTCTGGTACAGATATTAAGGGGAACTCCACGCCAATTTTTTTTTTTTAAATGGCGTGGGGGTACCCCCCCAAATTCATACCAGGCCCTTCAGGTCTGGTGTGGATTTTAAGGGGAACCCTGTGCCAAAATTTTAAAAAAAATAGCGTGGGGCCCCTCAAAATCCATACCAGATCCTTATCCGAGCATGCAACCTGAGAGGCCGCAAGTAAAGGGGAGGGTTACCAGGCCACATGCCCTCAACATGGGGAGGGTGCTGTGGGGTCTGTTTGAGCAGAAATGTGCAACAAAAACACTTATAAAATTCTCATGTCACACATTTTCTTTTTTACATCTATGGTGTTCAATCTGCCAAAAAAGAAGCTCATGTACTATTTTTGAGTGACAGGTGTTTTGCTTCAGGCAACAGAACACTCAGATGTGAACAGGGGCCATTGAAATGAAAGAGATTTGGCTTGTTGAGCGTTTTAGAGCTGTAAGCTTCAAGCAGAAAATCGCTCAGGTGTGAAGACCTGGGCCACTTATAGACACCAGTGAAAAAGTGTATATATATATATATATATATATTACAAAGGTAGGTTACTGTTTATTGTGGGTATACCCCGGTGATTAACAAGTTGGTTTCTTTTTAAGTGTTTTTATGAGCTACTGTGAATTTTTTAAAAATTCTTTTATGTTGGTTGAACTGGATGAACTAGTCTTTTTTCAATCAGATTAACTATGTAATTATGAAATGTTAGTATTTTTTGTATAGTCAAGTTTTTTTGTAAGTAATTGTATATAAAAACATTTGATATTTGCTTTACAGCAATTTGTTTTAGGAGTGATTTTATTCTTTTGTGGCTTTATTATTTCGTTGCAAACATACCTATTATTTTAGTAGCTCATAGTCTAATACTTGCTTATTTTATGGAAAACATAATCTAGGAATACATTTTTTCTCCTAGATTGTAAGCCCTCTAATTTCTCCTATATTGAATTGTATTGTAACTGTACTGTCTGCCCTCATGTTGTATGAAGAATGATGCTTCATATGCGAGTTTTAGGGGTATTCTTTGATTGCAAACCTAAATGGAGATTATTTGTACCCATAATGAATGTACTACAGTATACCCGATTAGAAAAAAAAAATGGTTCAATACAAATTACATATGACTATGTTGTGTAATAACCAGCATATTTCATGCAGACTAGAATTCTAAAGTAAATTTCATACTTCATCACTGAAATGACTCGGGCAAAGCATCTGCCATTTCTTTTCCCCTTTACAGCTTTTTTTACAGGTGTACTGTGATCATATTAGCTGCCATAAGATCTTCATAACTGAATTCTAGATTGAAAATATTGGGTAGTATGATAAGCAGCAAAATGAAATAGCTCTAAAGATGAAATTTTAGTTTTAGTAACGCAGCTGAATTCTATGAGGAGATAATGCATTTGAGCAACACCCAAGCTAGAGAAGGTCAATGACTGCACTATTTGTAAATGTCTCAAAGGTTCCAAGAACATAACCTTGACTGCATCATAAAATTGAATGCTTGTCCAGGACCCAGTAAAATTCAATAATAACCAGTGTTGAAAAACAAGATATATGTGTGTATATATATATAGATAGATATCTATCTATCTATAGATATATCTATAGATAGATAGATATCTATCTATATATATATATCTATATATAGATATAGATCCATATATAGTAATATATCTATATATAGATATATATATATCTATATATTTATATATCTATATATAGGGCTTTTTTTCAGCAGGAACGCACCTCCAGCACTAAATGTATGTAAGGGGCGTTTGGGGTATGCTGGAGGGTCTATTAATGCTGGTTGCAGGATGATCTATTGTCACTGGTGGGGATCTGTTTTTGTGTGAGGGTCTATTGTTGATGGTGAGGGATCTATTGTTGCTGGGGGGTCTTATGTTGCTAGTAGTAATCTACTGTTGAGGGAGAGGTCTATTGTTGCTGTATGCTGGAGGGTCTATTGATGCTGGCTCCTGGGAGACCTGTTGTTGTTGCTGGGGGGGTCTAATGTTGCTGTGGTCTTTTGTTGCTGGGGGTGGTCCATTGTTGCTGTGTGTGTATGTGTGGGGGGATGTCTATTGTTGTGTGGGGGAACTATTGTTGGTGGGGTGGGGGTCTATTGTTGCTGGGGTGGGGTCCATTGTTACTGGGGGTGTCTATTGTGTGAAGGATCTATTGTTGCTGTAGTGAGGTATATTTTTGCTGGGGGGACATATTGTTGCTGGGGTGGGCTCCATTGTTGCTAGGGGAGTATATTGTTGTGTTACAGATCTATTGTTACTGGGGTGGGGTCCTATTTTTGCTGGGGTTGGGTCCTATTTTTGCTGGGGTGGGGTGCATTGACAGTGCTCAGAGGAGCGTAGGGCGCGTAGAAAAGGGCGGACTCAGAAGGGGGAGTTCCTGCACCTATTCTATGAGAAAAAAAAAACATATATATATATATATATATATATATATATATATATATTGTCATAGAGAGAGGCTCTGTCCCTATAAGTTTATAGGAGTCTCATTAAGGGTTAATGCAAGGTTCCGAACTAGCATCTTCAAATTCTGTAGTTCTGAATCAGAACATTCAATCATGGATCCAGGTTTTGCTAGAGGCCTGCAACCTGGCTCACTACACAGGTGTGCAGGGTCACTATATAGTCAGGTCTGAGAATTGCTCAAGGATCTCATTTTTGAAGACAGCTTCCAGTTTGGAGACTACTCCCAGACGGTTTCAGGGGGCCCCAGCCAGAAGCTACGAGACAGAGGTCTCATCGAGGGGTCAGAGGGCCCAGCCAGAAGCCACAGGACAAAGGTCTCATCAAGGGGTCAGAGGACCCAGCCACAAGCCGGCAGGTCTCCAGGATTTAAGTCAAGTCCTATCAGGGGTGTCAGGAGAATCCCAATCCTTAGGCCAGAGGTGGGCCATGCAGCAGGGCACTGAGACTAAAGGCTAGAGAGCCAAGTGTTCTGAGAGAGCTGAATGACACAGTCAAAGGACTGGTAAGAGGAGCAGCCGTGCTGCCAACACGTAAGCCAGGTGGCTTGGTATTTTTGTTAATTCGTGTTACATGGAAGAAACCCCTGCGTGGGCAACTGATGTATAAGTGAACTTTCCTGTATTCAATAATTATATATATATATACACACACACACACATTATATATATATATATATATATATATATATATATATATATATATATTATGCCTTTACAATTTGTAGCTTTATTCTGGCATTTATTCTTTAATTTTCAAACGGTATTGCTGAAAACTGGGACATAGCTGGGGGGATGGAAAATGTTTTCAATATTTCTTCAATTCCGTACATTCCTAATATTTCTATGTCTATGTGTGTACATAAAGCCAAAATGCACGTGTGCATGAAATTCTCATAAGGTATTACATTCAAAGAAGAATGCCAGGTATTTCTATTTTTACATGGTTACATAAGTCCAAACCTGTGTGAATCACAAGACTAGCTAAACAAAATTATAAACCCTTGTGCATGTAACACCGTTCACATTTTTGTATTGCAACTATGTCTTTAGTTGTTTGACAAGAGTTCAAAAGTTTGGCTTTTAAGCACCGCCCAACATGTTAACAAAATATGTGTTATAACACTAGGCACCCTCTTCATTTTCCACTGTTGTTTTACTCATCCCCCTCTGCCTCTCTTCGACACCCACATACAGGATGAATGTTGGGGCAGCACACCAAGCCAGGGATCACAGTACTACTGGACTGAACGGCACTTCCTTGTCTCTTCATGTGCGCCATTTAGTGCAGTAAGGACCCGTGAGTTCAAACGATAACCATGATGTCATGTGACTGTCCCTTAATGCTGGTTACCGATCCTTAACCACCTCAGTACCAGACACTTACACCCCCTTCCTGCCCAAGCCAATTTTCAGCTTTCAGCGCTGTTGCTGTTTAAATGGCAATTGCGCGGTCATGCTACACACTGTACCCAAACAGAATTTTTTTTATTTTGTTCCCACAAATAGAGCTTTGTTTTGGTGGTATTTAATAACCTCCTGTGTTTTTTATTTTTTGCTAAAGAAATAAAAAAAGACCTAAAGTTTTGGAAAAAAATTAAGTTTTTCTTAAAAATTTTGTAAATAAGTACGTTTCCTCCTGCACTGATAAGGCGGCACTGACGGGCACTGATAAGGTGGTACCAATGGAGTGACACTGATATGCAGCACTGATGGGCATTGATAGGTGGCACTGATAGGCACTCATGGGGACACTGATGGGCACTGATAGGCGACGCTGATGGGCACTGAAAGGCTGCACTGATGGGTACTTATGGGTGGCACTCCTGGGCACTGATATGCGGCACTGATAGATGGCATTGATAGGCATTACTGATGGCACTGGCACTGGCAGGCATTGGGGATGGGCACTGATTGGCAGCTGCCTGGACACTGATTGGTAGCTGCCTGGGGACTGATTGGCATTTTGCTGGTGATCTAGGGTGGCATACCTGGTGGTCCAGCGTGGTGCCAATCCCTGGTGGTCCTGGCGGCATCCTGGTGGTCCTGGGCGGGATCCGAGGGGGGGCTGCGCTGATAAACAATCAGCACAAACCCCCCCTGTCAGGAGAGCAGCTGATCGGCTCTCCTCTACTCGCGTCTGTCAGACGCCAGTGAGGAAAAGCCGATCAACGGCTCTTCCTGTTTACATCGTGATCAGCCGTGATTGGACAAGGCTGATCACATGGTAAAGAGCCTCCATCAGAGGCTCTTTACCAAGATCAGTGTAGCGGTGTGTCTGACTGACACACCGCACCACTGATCGCCTCGATGTGTGCCCCCACGGGCGCGCAAGAGCGGTCGTTCTGGGAGGCCATCATATGACGTCCACCTAGAACCAGCCATCATTTGACGGCCGGCGGGCGGCAAGCGGTTAAAGGTGGTGGATGCATTCATTTTCCTTTTTAAGCATTTTTTGTTGTATATTTTCACCTAGTAATTGAACCAGCAACACACTTCTGGTTTTAGGGTGTCTGCACTCTGGATGAAGTAGCAAAGCAGACACCTTTGGCCAACAGCATTGTCAGTCTGGGGAGAGGGTATTGTTGGACTAGCAGATTTAGATAGACTTGACTAACAAATGAACCACTTCAATACCTTACACTGTCACCCCCATCCTGCCCAGGCCAATTTTTAGCTTTTAGCGCTGTCACACTTTAAAAGGCAGTTATTCGGTCATTCAACATTGTACCCAAGTTAAATTTTTGTCAATTTATGAGACAGCTAGAGCTTTCTTTTGGTGGTATTTAATCACCACTTTTTTTGCTAAATTTATGAAAATAAATGGAAAATTTTGAAAAACAAAAATGTGTTTTTCTTAGTTTCTGTCATACGATTTTGCAAGTAATTTTTCTTCATAAATTTTGGCCAAAATGTATTCTGTTACATTTCTTTGGTAAAATATAACCAAAATCAGTGCATATTATTTAGTCTGTGTGAAAGTTATAGAGTCTACAAGCTAGGTACGTATTTATGAAAATGGATCAATCCTGATCGGTTTTGTTACATACTGTGACAGGAACAGTGCAGTGTTACCATAGTGACATTGTACTATTCTAGGGAGGTGATCAGGATTTTTTTAACACTATGATTGCTTATAACTGTAGTATTTACTATTATAAGCAATCTTTTTTTATTAATGACATTCATTCATAACCATTATGTATTATTGGGACAGCTGTGATTGGCCACAGCTATCACATGGTACAGTGCGCTGTGACTGGCTGTCTTTACCATGTGTTCACGGTGACCAATCACAGAGATCTATGAATGAAAGCCATTCATTGTATACAACTGTCATGTGATCGCTGTGGCCAATAACAGATGCTGGGGCTGGACCGGTACGCCAGACACAGCGGGTTACAGATTGAGCCACAACGTGGCTGCCAGAGCGAGAAGGAGGTGTGTGACTGAAAGCACATCATATGACTTCCTTCTAGAACCAGAGGGGAGCCTATTGTTACATGATTGCTGGGGGGGGGGGAGGGGACGGTTAAAGCTGAACTCCAGCTAACCATTTTTAGGCAGTTACAGCAAACAGTTTTTCCTTTTATGGTAAAGGATATAAATAAAGAAGTCAAATTTGATCATTGGGGGCTTATCTGTCAGTGTTAAATGGTTTGCCTCAACCTAAAGACCTGTTTACATGGACAGCCGAGGAGCAAAGGAAGCAGACAGATGAGCTGCGTTTTTACCGCCCACTGATTTCTCACCTAAACTAAGGCATGCAGCCGCATAGGGCTGTACACATACTGCATCCATGATACTTTGTGGCAAAAATTAAATGACGTGTCTCTTTTTTGTACACTTTTGGCAGGTAGTGCTGTTGAGCGTGACCCATTCAAGTGAAGGGGCCACGCCGCAACTGCCCTGCAGGTTTTCAAATGCCCTTTTAAAAGTGTAGATCACTTTTCAGAGGGGGGGGGGTGAAGTATAGCCACACATGAGAATTAGCCCTAATTGACACTTTTTCTGGACAGCTTGCTCTGTTACAGCAAGTTGAAAAATAACAGACTTGTTGGCTGGATCAGTGAAAGTGAAAGTAAAGGCAAAAAGCCTACAAAAATAACTAAAGCAGCCACCACACCTAAGGATTGCTAAACTGCAATATAATACATTTTTGTTTTTGGGTATAATACCACTTTGCTTATAAAAGAGATTATAGTATCTACTACAATGATACATTTAAACTCCCTCTTTACATCCAAATAAAGCTTAATATGCCCTGTTCATAAGATTGGACTGGAATAGCCATGTCAGTTTTACTAAAACAGCATGCCTGTTTGACTTTAATCTTGTAATTGATTAACTTTGAAACTATAGCCTGTGCCGTGATACCGTTGTTTAATGACAGTTAATCAACCAACTAAGTAAGGATGATATTAGCTATAGATTTCACAGATCGTAACCAGCCAAGTACATCCATCAAGTATGATTCTCCAGGGGCACGGGTAGTAGAGAATTGACAAGTCAGTGAGGTGGTGATAGATTTTTGAAACTTTGTAGCTGTACACATTCACAATGGCTATGTGACAGTCAGATTTGCACTGTAGAATGGCATGCCTCCCATCTTCATAAATAGAATGAGATAAATGTGATTGTATGGTTGTGTATACATTTACATAAAAAAAATGTTAATGTAAAAAAATGACTTCCTCTGTCTGTCCCTGGACCTTTCTTGGTACTTTTTTTATTTTGTGATGAGAAATAGTGTTGGGAGTCTGTTCTTTTAAAAATACATTTTTCAATTTTTTAAAAATCTCTAATGGTATTATATGTGGTCCAGCTGCATCAGATTTGCCACCTTTACCAGGAGTAAATAAAAATAAAATAGATTGACATTCTTTAAAAAAAAAATGTTATTTGATTCCCTGTGTTGTTTATACATTCTGATTAAATCTTTATAGTGTTTGAAACAAAGTATTATTTGAAAATGAAAGGTGCTATGCTCTTATATATAACAAACGTGAAAAATGTCCGCTCTACTTCTAAGTCACTATAAACATATATTGTGTAATCCTAAATAATTTGTGTTATCCTAAATGATTGGAGGGTGCTGCTCTCATACATATGCGTTCCCACAAGTAGACTAGATGTTCATTGGTAACTGAGGAAGTCATAAGGGCAGTGATGTAACGCGTGGAAAGAGCCAGGTGGCACAGAGTGCTGAATCGCGGATGTGCATTGAGTTTTAAAGGCACACTTTACCTTGTTCTTAATGTAAGTGCAACTTTTTAAATAAATCTGCATTTTATGATATACTACACTATGAGAGCCCACCCTGTGTCCTTTTGAGTGAACTGGGAGCAGAAGGGACAAAGGTTGAGGGCCTCTTAAGGACATACCTACCAAGTATTACCAATTACTGAGGAAGCCAATACCCCTTAAGGATATCTAGGAAGAGAGAGACCACCACATTCATACCCTAAAAGGGTAAAAGCACATTAGAAATAACAACATATGTTCTTAGGTCAATGCTATGGCGGGATACACTTGCATGACGGTGTGGATACACATAAGTGTTTGGAGGAGAGTTGTTTTTGGGACTAGTTTTTAATTTATATTGGTGTGACAGTTTTTTTATGGACTTATATCACAATTAGGATGCGGATTGCCATTTTACACTTATATTTGGAATGTTCACTTTATAACTTGACCTTTGTAGCTTGTATATATTTATTTAACGCTATTAAATATTGTTAGTTCTGATCACAGAGTGATTTCACCTAACCCTAGAGGGTGCGCCGCATAATTACCAATGAGAATGTTCTTATATATGTTTATTAGAAATATTTTAGAAAACATGAATATATGTCCATTTAGATATAGGCATAACAAACAATGACTTATGTCATTTTACTGTGTTTTTTAGGGAGGTATAAACATGTTTAGATTGAGGTTTTTATATGGCTAAATTACTGTATAATGCCATGTATTGAAATTGAAAGTGTAGGTTGACCTGCTTGTTTAACCTCTCTCTAAGCTCTATATGGAATTAAAGCTGTCAGAGAGAGGAGTGTGTTTTAACAAGACTTAACTCTAAATAAATGAAATTTAGCTTGTGTATCATAAACATTTGCAATGTTTTAATATAAAATACTTATTTTTTCTTTTTTTTTTCTTTGTTGCATCTCAGGGCTGCTGTTCTCCTGCAGCCTCTTACTTCCTGTCTACATGCATGTACTCTAGCAATTGTTGCATTCTCAGGGCTGTATTTCCTGATGCTGCTGACCATGCCTGCATAATGTGTGCTAAAACAGCCACTTATTGTATACATTTAAAGCCCACATGACAGGTTGACAATGCAAGAGCACAACTTTTTTGGGGGAGAGGGGGGCAAACAATCCACCCCCTGACACCCTCCAGTCAGTCGGGTCACAGGCAACAACCCCTCTCTGGTCGGTCACCAGCCCCACACTTACCCCATCCAGGTCACGGGCTGCGCTTCCTCCAGTCAGCGGCTTCCCCTGCGTTTCTTCCCTTCTCCTCCTCGGTGGCCAATAGTATCGCTTCTCCTCTCAGCCAATCTAGTGACAGGTCTCAGGACCTGTTTCCTGATTGGCCAAGAGGAGAATCAGGAAGACAATAGTGAATATTAATTCGCTATTGTCACAAAACTGGGTGGGTTCGGTTTGCTGTGCTCTGCGCCCCAAGCCCACCCTTTTTTGAAGCCAATTAGAGCCACAGGTTCTAATCATGTGCTTCTAAAAAAAAAAAACCCACATTGGAATCCATGCTTCCAGGGCCCTGCATGTAGATTAGGGCTTATGGACGGGCTGCCACTGGTTGTTACCCTATAACATGAAGAACCTGAACTAGGATATTCATGGTAGGATCACCAGGTATTTTTAACCACTTCTGGACTGCCGCATGCCGATATATGTCCTCTCTTTGAAGAGGGATATCTTTGTTATGACAGCAGCTAGCTGCCATAACCCCAGTATCCTCTTCTTTAGCAAGAGGTCCGGTTTCTGATAATAGTGGTCTCTGCGGCAGATTCGCAGCCAGATCGACGGTAGCGGCGGAGGTGATTGGATCCTTCTTCTTCCTAGGTATCGAGACAAGTGAGAAGAAGATGGCCCCCACCCATCTCCATGCCATTGCAGGGTGGAAGCGACGTCAAAACGTCACTTCCGCCCACAGCTCTTAAAGGGCCATTTTTTTCTTTTTTAAATGACACAATTTCATTTTTTTAATTGCATTTTATTGTAAATATGAGATCTGAGGTCTTTTTGACACCAGATCTCATATTTAAGAGGTTCTGTCATGATTTTTTTCTATTACAAGGGATGTTTACATTACACAGGATATTTACATAGGAATAAAAGTGACACTTTTTTTTTTTTTTTTTTTTTTAAAGAACAGTGTAAAAATAAAAAATAAAAGGTAAAAAAATAAGAAAAAAAAATAAAATTTTTTAAATGTGCCCCGTCCCGCCGAGTTTTTGTGCAGAAGCAAACGCATACGTGAGTAGCACCCGCATATGAGAACAGTGTTCAAACCACACACATGAGGTATTGCCGTGATCGGTAGAGTGAGAGCAATAATTCTAGCCCTAGACCTCCTCTGTAACTCAAAACATGCAACCTGTAGAATTTTTTAAATGTTGCCTATGGAGATTTTTAAGGGTACAAGTTTGTCGCCATTCCACGAGCGGGCACAATTTTGAAGTGTGACATGTTGGCTATCAATTTACTCGGTGTAACATTATCTTTCACAATAAAAAAAAAACTGGAATAACTTTACTGTTGTCTTATTTTTTAATTCAAAAAAGTGTATTTTTTCCAAAAAAAGAGCGATTGTAAGACCGCTGCACAAATACAGTGTGACAGAAAGTATTTCAGCGACCGCCCTTTTATTCTCTAGGGCGTTAGAAATATGTTTGGGGGTTCCAAGTAATTTTCTAGCAAAAAAAAATGTTTTTAACTTGTAAACAACAAATCTCAGAAAGAGGCTCGGTCCTTAAGTGGTTAAAAGAAAGCTGCAGATTTAAAAATATTTACTTTTTAAATATCAATAACATGCTAAAGTTTGTATGAAAGTTTAGTGATTGGGTTTGCATATATTTTAAGGTTGAAACATATGTCATATTAAACTATCATAGGACTTACTGGGATGTGGTTGATATCACTCTTTTCCTATTGAGACTTGTGGACTGGATGAACTATGTGATGTGCGTCCAGTTCTAAAGGCTGCTAATTTTAATTTGACCTGGCAGCTGTGGAATCCTATGAACAACAGTGCTAAGCAGGTGCACCGCTATAACAATTCACATTTTTTAGAATTGTAGCACTCTTTGTGATGGTAGCGTAGGTTTGTTAGTGTAGGAACATTTAGTTTAGCTCAGGGCTAAGCCTGAGCTGTGAATCTGGGTCAGGGTTTAGTGAGTCAGGTCTGGGTGACTCATCCTGAGGGCTCCTCTGGTGCCTCCCCCTGGTCTATAAGGTTGTAGAAACTTCTAGAGTTAGTACATGGAGGTTAGGAGGAGCAGTTTGGAATAGTTATGAGGGCCTCAGCCAATCCCCATTAAAGGCCTGGTAGGGGGCAAGGTTTACCTCATAAATAGGCATGAGCCATACCAGCAGGGGATTTGTGTGGAAGATGGAGATATAGTGCTGTGGAGACTGCCGGTGGCCCTCTGGGATGTGACATTGGGCTGGGACTCGGGTGCTGGAAGGATCCTGCCACAACACACAGAGGAAGCCCTTCCTGGAGGCACAGGAGCAAGTGAGAGGACAGTGTGAATACAGCAGCACTACTAAGGACTTACAAGGGGGGAGACTGCCACATGTAGCCAGTTCTCCCTGAAGACAGTGCTGTGTAAAGTCTTCATCCCTTCCCTGGGAGATCTCATGCAGAGTCAGCCGGGTGGGCTGGTGTGAGTCAGTCGGGAGGACTGTGGAGGAGGGTTGGCCTGGAGGGCTGGTGAAGGGGGCTGCTGCAGTCAGGTGGGTTGGCAGTGCCTTAAAAGGTGATGCTGGGACCAGTAGCCACAGGAGGGAGATTGCAAGCTGATCACTGTGTTTTGCTACACAACAAGGGGCTTTGAGTTCCTGCCTGCAAACGGCCATTACTAAATCTGACTGTGCCTGTCATATTCATTTCAATGATTTAGCTGGAGTCTGCAAGTAAGTAAAGTGCAGGAGGAGTGTCAAGGAGTCTGTATATAGACTGTATATAGACTGTGTATAGGAACATGTCCCTGAAGATGTGGCCAAAGTTCTCTTGCTAAAGTCAAGTGGGAATCCCAAGGCCTCCCATCCCCATACAAGTTATTATCCCTCAAAGCACAAAAAACAAGGTCACAAATTATTCTGTGGCTCTGTAGTGCCTGTCAAAATTTGGTGTGCTTGGCTGTGCAGGGTGGGGATCCCAGTTCACCTGCTGCCCTTAAGGGGGTGCGCTACAAAATATTTATCAGCTTTTAACTTCACTTCAGCCCCGGAAGAATTTACCCCCTTCCTGACCAGGCCATTTTTTGCAATACGGGACTGCGTCACTTTAACTGACAATTGTGCGGCCGTGCAACGTTGTATCAAACAAAATTGACGTCCTTTTTTCCCACAAATAGAGCTTTCTTTTGGTGGTATTTGATCACCTCTGTGGTTTTTATTGTTTGCGCTTTACACAAAAAATGAGCGACTATTTTGAATAAAAACAATATGTTGTCGTTTTTGCTATAATGCTGATCTCAAATAATAAAAATAAACAAATTACTTCATCAGTTTAGGTCAATATGTATTATTCTACATATTTTTGGTAAAAAAAATCGCAATAAGCGTATATTGATTGGTTTGCGCAAAAGTTATAGTGTCTACAAAATTGGGAATAGATTTATGGCATTTTTATTTATTATTTATTTTTTTACTAGTAATGGCTGTGATCAGCGATTTTTATCGTGCCTGCGACATTGCGGCAGACAGATCGAACACTTTTGACACTTTTTTGGGACCAGTGACATTTATACAGCAATCAGAGCTAAAAATAGCCACTGATTACTGTATAAATGTCACTGGCAGGAAAGGGGTTAACACTAGGGCGATCAAGGTGTTAACTGTGTTCCCCCAGTGTGTTCTAACTGTGGGGGGGTGGGACTGACTAGGAGAGGAGACCAATCGGTGTTCCTACTTAGTAGGAGCACACGATCTGTCTCCTCTCCCCTGTTTACACACACAGATCCCGGTTCTTGCTTTGTCACGAGCGATCGCGGGAGCCCAGCGGTCATCGCGCCCTCTAGGCACATGCACCGGCTCCGGGGACATGTTGCACGCGCGTGCACGCCTGCTAAAGCGTCTTAAAGAGCCGACGTACAGGGAGGGGAGCCATCCTGCCCCAGTATAACTGCGGTGGCTGGTCGGGAAGGGGTTAAAGAAAACTTGACAATATGGTTTTAACCTAACCTGAAGTACCTGTCAGCTGGAGTAAGCTACATCCCAATCCCAACAGACACCCCTTCCCTTCCACCTGTGTGCCACGGCTCTCTGTGGGACAGAGACACTAAATGGCTGCCTTTGCTTCACACAGAATACATACAGCATAGAGTATGTAGTGGAACTGTATGGAATTAGGCCTGGTTCACACCTACGCATTTTTAGTGCTTTTTGCATTTTGCAAATTTGCACCATAGAACGTGTTCCATAGGAAACCATGTTAAATGGGCTGTAGTGCAAATCTGCAGAATGCAAAAAGCACTAAAAATGCATAAGTGTGAATCAGGCCTCAGGCTCGATTCACACCTATGCATGTTGCTTTTGAGCGTTTTTGGAGGTTTTTTTTTCATGCTTGGCACGTTTTTGAGCAGCGTTTTTGTAGCGTTTTTGCAGCGTTTTTGCCGCGATTTGCGTTTTGCGTTTTTTTTTTTTTTTTTTCATTTTTTTTTACAGTCTTAAAAAAAAATTACAAAAAAAAAAAAACGGCAAAAACGCTGCAAAAACGCTGCAAAAACGGTGCACTTGCGTTTTTGATGCTTGTCCATTGAAATCCATTACATGCAAAACGCTGCTTTTTGCATGAAAAAAAGTCCCCGACCCTTTCCAAAAACGCAGAGATACAAAAAAGCATTGATGTGAACATGTTCCATAGGAACCCATGTTAAAAAATTCCCATGCATTTCTGCAAAATGCAAAATGCATCAAAAAACGCGCTAGTGTGAATGGAGCCTAAATGTCATGAAGCACAGTATACAGAGTACAGTGGTAAGAAGAATATAACATATAACACAGCATATAGACTGAAGGAGTGTTAAATACAATGGCGGCCCATTCATAGGGGGGCTGCCCCCCCATCCATGTGTCCGGTCCCTAATCTACACCAAGGGTGCCGGATGCATGGGGGGTTTTTTCTTTTTTGAAACACATGATTAGAGCCTGAGGCTCCTAAAACGGGTGGGCTCGGAGCACAGAGCACTGCACCCTGAGCCAACCCAGTTGTGTGACAATAGTTAATTAATATTCGCTATTGTCTTCCTGCTTCTCCTACCGGCCAATCAAGAAGCAGATCGGAGGAGAAGCAACCTTATTGGCTGGGCAGGGGGGAGGATGTTTGGGGAGATCCGAAAGCACCAGCTGGCACTGGCTTCCAGCACACTTCTCCAATTAAGACGTGACTACCGCTCATCCCTCTCCCTCCATCTCCGCACCGGCCCGGCTGGGGTCTCCTGTCTGGTAATCAGTGCTCTTCCCGGTAAGAAGACCCTGTGACATTGTATCTTTATATCTGCAACTCTTCTATCTGAGCTCTATAGATGTGATATAGGAAGGACTGCATGTATTATGTATTAGGAAGGTGCAGACTCCATACGGATCAGGCTGGCTGGAGGAGGCATGCTCTCTCTGTAAGAAGTCAGTTCACTTTACTTAGTAAATGGGTGAAATAATGTGCAATGCAACCAAGCCAGCAAAAAGATCAGGTGGCGGTGCAAATGGGGGGGGTGGGGGGGGGGGTGGGGGGGGGCTTGGCGACTGTGCAAGTGAGGGGGGGTTTGCAACTTCAAAAACTTAAAGACTATCTTTAAAGTGGCTGTGAAGTCACATATATCAGATACTTGTATCCTCTCTGATTTATATAGCTATAAAGAAATGTGTATCAGGTTTTTTTTTTAGTTCTAATCCCAAATACCTTATTTCACAGTGTGGTCACGTGACCTCCCTCTGCTCTCCTTCCCTAATCTCAGGAGAGCTGTGGGAGGGGCTGAGATAAACCACCGACGACAGCCGACCAGCAGAGGGGGGTGGTCACGTGACTGTGAGATCGGTGCTGTAAAAGAAGCTATTTAGGATTAGAATTTTAAAATGGACACAGAGTATTTTATGGCTATATAAATCACAGAGGATAAAAGTATCGGGGATATGTATTGCATCGATATAGAGGCAGGAGGAGAAGGAGGGGTGGGGAGCAGATCGGCTCTCACACACAGACTGGAGCTGACAGGCAGGGAGGGCGGGGGAGAAGGAGAGACACTCAGAACACAGTGGGATGATGGAGGCATTTTTTACTACCTATGCTACTCAACAATATGCTATAAAACAAATTCTATGCAAGCATTGGAATGTGTTACGAAATGACAGGGTTCTAGGACCAGTTCTCCCAGAGTGTCCTATGGTGGTGTACAGAGGGGCCCCACCTTTGAGGCTCCAAGTAGCACCCAAAATTATAGATCCCCCCAAGAGGGTATCTTTTTTCATAACACAGGGGGTTTTTTTCCCTGTAGGAAGTGTTCTGTCTGTAATATTAATATACAGGGGAGAAGGAAAACGAGAACTTTCCAGTCCTACTCGGGAGGTTTTTCCCATTAAACCGTTCATCACTTGTATTACCAAGCATGTAGTCTATCTCATTAGATGTTCATGTGGGCTGGAATATATAGGCCGGACGGTCCGTATGCTCCAAGTCCGCCTGAAAGAACACATTTGTTTCTGGGGGTTGACAAATTTATGGGTAATTGGAGAGAGAGTCACATGACTAGGGGTGTGTCTAGGCTTGAAACTGAGTGGATCTATAAGGCTAAGACCTATAGTCCATTTGGTTTGAATGTAGAGTGGGAAGTTAATGCATTCATTAGTAAAGCATAGGGTTTCATCTTGTTTTTAAATTTATAATTTTGTTTATATTTTGTGTTTGGTGGTGGTACTGTTCCTGCTGTTTTTTCTTCTATCATGGGTTGTGTCTCCCTAGATTTATTTTTAAGTTATTGTATTCTTGAATGACATTTATATAATCTGTTTATGTATTATACATGTACTAATTCTAATGTAATTTATTGTTTTGTACTTGTAATTCGGCCTTAGTCCACAAGATGGTGCTGCCTTCCGCCATACTGTTTCTAATACTATTTTGTTTTAATTATAACTGTTCCCAAACCGATTGCTATCAGTATGTCCCAATAGGTGTCTGATTGTAAGTTAGTAATCTAACTATCCAAACATATGTTTGCTCACTCAGGCAATTTGATTATTGAAGCTAAAATGATGTTCCCGTCAGGGGTTGGTCCGGGTAGGGAGGAGCCTGTGACGTAACGTGACAAGAGTGTATGCCGGGACACGGCGGCCATCTTGCTGGTGGTCTAAGCCATTATTCAGTTCCTGCTTTTCACCTAGAGCATGTGAGTGCCATATAATGTTTTTTACGAATACATTTTTTTAAAAGTCTACTGCACTATGAGGTTAATTTAATTTTATTACATGAGCCAAACTATGTACATGGATTCAACGTTGTGAAAACGGGGATCGAGTGTGGAGAGTGTTATCCATCCTGCTTCCAGTCTGCTATATCTGCTGGTGTCTGGTCGTTTATGGGTGATTGAGTTTTTCCTTGTCTATGCAATGCTTATTTGACCTCTGTTACAAGGGTCCAAGGAGGTGGGTAAGAGGCAGTGTGTCTGGGTGCAGGTGCCGTTGATCCTTTCTTATACGCTTTCCTGTTATACCCTATGAACTACACCATTATCATTTACAATTGATGATCAGAGGGTTTATGGACATTTCCTAGTGCTGCACCTATTCTATATACATTGCATTATTGTTGTTCACCAATATTGTGCTGGCTGCTTGTCCTTTTTATTATTGTTTTTAGTTTTAGTGTTATTTAGCGCAGCAGACACCTATTTTTATTAATGGTGATAAATAGACATAAAAAGACACTGGAGAGCAGGGTTCTTTCTCCCTAGGAGGGTTCCAGAACTAGAGAGGCTGCTGTCCACAGAATGCCCATGGACAGTATGGCTGCTCTTAAGGCCTTAGCGGTGCCAGGGCTAAGAGCCTGGATGGACTTTGGAGCTGATTAAAGAACCTCATCACATATTGAAGAAATCGCTTCAATTTGAATACCCTGCTGCTCTGAGGTTCACATTTTTTTATTAGGCTGTCCAGCCACCTACTGGGCCACCCCTCCCCAAGGATTGGCTGGCACTCAATAAATATTAAGCTACCTCTTTTACTCTCCCCTCCCTATGTTCCACAAATTTCTAGAAAGCAGGGGGCGAATAGTCAAACCTGCAACCTGTGAGACCCAGATCAGCCCAAAGAAATCAATAGCCACTCACATCACCCCAGACAGAAGTGGGGAGTGGAAACAAGTAAGCAGTATAAAGCACAGCATGCAGATTGTGGTGGTCTTAAGTATGCAATGTACAGGACAACATAGAGCTTGCTATTGTCAGTCAATACAGTATAGAAATTTCCCAGGGTATGTAACATCTAGCATGATATTTACACTGGGTCTTTTAGAAGTACATAGCATAAAGAATACAGAGTGCAATGGACCAGAGCCTTTAACAAAAGCACTGTGTATAGAGTACATTGGTATGGAAAAGGTAAGGTAGAGAACAGTACACAGAGTGCAATGACCTGGATTAAGTAACATATAGACCAGAATACAGAGCGCAGTGGTCAGTAGTATGTAATGTACATAAAACATGCAGAGTGGGAAAGTCTGGAAAATGTAACATACAGTACAATACATAGAGCGGGAAACTCTGGAGGGTGTATGGTACAGCACAGTGTAGTAGGTGAGACAGTATAAAGGGTAATATATGCAACACTTCATAATTATTTAAAGATCTGTAGAATACAACAACCAGCAGTCTTAAAAATCGTGCATAGTAGTCACTCAGCTTTTCATCCAGACATTGGTTTACTAAGCACTTCAAACCACTCCCTTTTGTCTGTAAAATGTACTTGCTGGAGACAATTGAATATTTTAATTGCTGCCCCTCAGACACAGAAAGCTTACTCTTCTCCTGAGAATTCTAACTTCCTAGCTGGTGCTTTGGCTTCAATGTTATCTGAGTCACTGAACAGGTAAAAGGATACGGATCTTTCTTTTGCTGTATGTTTGTTCCTGGTGGATTCCGAGTATACAATCCAAAAAATCAATTTTCAGAAAGAGTATTACCACAATACACCAGCGCTAGGATTCACTACTTATAGGTCATCTGCTGTATTCTAACACTCTTAGCATGTGCTTCAATGAACATCATACCAAACTAAATATCATAAAGTGTCCAGTGCCTCTTGAAAATGTCAGAACAACGAAATACGTCAGGCAGAGCAGGAAGTGACATCATCCTGCACAATAGGGAGCCACTCGCAAAGACTGTCTGTCTGTGGAGTTGCCATCCCATAGAAAAACAATGCTTTTTTACCTGCAGGGAAGAAGCAATTTATGTGAGTGGGAATTACTTATGTTTTTATTGGCAAGTTTTACAATAAAAGATAACATTTTACACTATACAGCTTTTCTCCTTTCTCTATGGAAACTTCTTATATGAATTAAGATGCATTGGTGAGAGGAGTGGAGATGGGGGTGGCTTAAGAGTGGCCTTGGAAGGTGATACCCCCTGGGGCAATATAAGTGCTTAACCGGTTCAATACAGGGCAATTTCACCCAATTCCTTCCCAGGCCAATTTTTAGTTTTCAGCGCTGTCGCACTTTGAACGTCAATTGCGCGGTCGTGCAACGTTGTACCCAAAAAATATTGACGTCCTTTTTTCCCCACAAATAGAGCTTTCTTTTGGTGGTATTTGATTGCCTCTGCGGTTTTTATTTTTTGCGCTATAAACAAAAGAAGAGCGACAATTTTGAAAAAAACACAATATTTTTTACTTTTTGCTATAATAAATATCCCAATTTTTTTTTTTAAAAAACAAATTTTTTCCTCAGTTTCGGCCGATACGTATTCTTCTACATATTTTTGGTAAAAAAAATCGCAATAAGCGTATATTGATTGGTTTGCGCAAAAGTTATAGTGTCTACAAAATACGGGATAGATTTATGGCATTTTAAAAAAAAAAAATATTTATTTATTTTTTTAGCGGCGATCGCGATTTTTTTTCATGACTGCGACATTATAGCGGACACATCGGACACTTTTGACACATTTTTGGGACCATTCACATTTATACAGCGATCAATGCTATAAAATTGTATTGATTACTGTGTAAATGTGACAGGCAGTGAAGGGGTTAACCACTAGGGGGCGGGGAGGGGTTAATATGTTTCCTAGGGAATGATTCTAACTGAAGGGGGAGGGGACGCTCAAGGGGAGGAGACCGATCTGTGTTCCTCCGTTCTGGGAACACAGATCGCTCTCCTCAGAGCTGACAGGCTGTGGATCTGTGTGTTTACACACTTAGATCCACGGTCCGGCCCGGTTAACGGGCAATCGCGGGTGCCCGGCGGACATCGCGGCCGCCGGGCACACACACTGGGTCCCGAGCAATGCAGCGGGCGCGTGCTCCCGGCGGCGCGCGCGCCCCCTAGACGGCCGGGAATCCCAGGACGTCATATGACGTCCACCCAGGATGGGAGATCCCATCTGTGGATGTCATATGACTATGGCTGGGTAGGGAAGTGGTTAATGACTTACCTGTTTTAGGTGGTCATGGCAATTTAGTGAATTCTCTTAAAGTGGAGTTCCACCCACTTTTACAACTCTTCAGCATCCCTCACTAAACTGTGCACTGTAAACGAATTGGATATTTTTTTATTTTTTTTTCTCAGCACCTACTGTATATCTACTGTATTCATTTTTCACTTCCTCCTCCCTGGCCGCGGCCCATCGCATCATTTCCTGTTTGCAATGCCTTCTGGGAAGGGGCGGCATCTTCCTCTGAAACTGCCGTTGCTATGGAAACCTGACCTGAAACCTATTACACTGCTTGTGCTGCACTGAGCATGTGTGAGATCTGCAAGGATGAGATCCAGGAAGAAATACAGTCTGGCTTCAGATGCCCACACTTAAGATGGCCACGGCCTGCTGCAAGTTTATAAAATAACAAACTACTGCTATAAACTAACAAAACAGACCTTAGTATACAGACTAACTTTACTAGAATACATTAAGCTTGTGTATTATAGGGGTATTTTTATTTAAAAAGTATAATTTCGGCCGGAACACCACTTTAAGTGGAGGTGGAGGATCATGAATTTTACTGATCAATGAGCACTTTTTTATATCATTTGGATGTTTTTCACACGGACACTTTAAAATATTTAATTTTGTATGTACAGTATTTATAAAGCACATTCTAGAGCTGTATATGCAATGATTTACACTTTTCAGAAAGAAGTCAACAATTGCATCCCCTACATTTTTTATGATATGTTCTTTTAGGTATATTGAGGGCAGTTTCTGATTGCAGTCTTTAATAGATAGCGTTTGTAAGACACTGAATGCTTTCAATTGTTGCCTAAAATTGCTTTTTAAAATAGACTATTACTAAATATTTCCTTAAACCTCAAAAAGGACACAGAAGAAAGGCGCACATTAGAAAATTACCACAGTGACATGGTGGTGATTTAGCCATTGAAAAGTTGTGTCTTTGTGTTCAGACTTTGTCTTGGCGTAGCACATTATGCATACAGAAAGTTACAATCCATTAGGCCTCATAATGTGCATTTTATTTCCAGCCTCTGACCCACATTTTGTCTAGCTGGAAAAGGTAAGCAAAACAACATTTCATAGCATGTTGCTGTTTTTATTTGCATAATTTTATATATTTTATTTTCGAAGGATTAAAATGGTTTGGCAATAGTATGTTGTTATGAAAATACATTATTATTGAAACTTATTTCTATTACGTATAATATTGGGTGTGAAGCTAATCCATTTTTAGTCAAATACAGTCTTGTCTTTTATCATTTTAATGGATGTTTTTCTTATAAGATTTTATCAATCTCTCAAAGGGTTCATGAGACGGTTAAACACATTTCATGGCTCTGAAAAAGGTATTTAACTACTGGATACCATCTACTTTAGCTGTATGGAGTAGGCTAAAGCAGAATTCCATTTGGACATATCTTACCATCTAATTCCTCTTATATTTTGCATAATGCCATCTGTGTTATTCTTAAATATGTCAAGTGATTTTTCTCTTACAGTATCCATTTGTACAGCACTTCTGTGCAGAACAAACAGCAGCAGTATTTTCTCTGTATGAAATACTTCATCAAGTATTTGGTATTCCCATTTGCACACCAACAATTTATTCTGAAAATGGTTCTTGACTCCTAGATGCCTTCAGCCTTCCAATATACTGTGTCTCAACATGAAACATATTATCATGGAACTAAAAAATAACACCTGTGTACTTGTATGCCTTTACATTGCCTTGTAGAGAAGATTTATCAGCATTATAAATGAAAAAGGAATACACATACTCAAACCAGAAATTAGTGACATTCATCCTTTCCAAATGTTCAAGACATTGATAGTTGATGTAAAGCTCCTATATTGGTAAGCAAGTTGACTGTGGCAGTGGACAAGTCTCTTTAAACAAATTTTCTACAGTCAGTATATTTTCATAGGCAATCTGCTGGGATGAGAAAGGCGTGTGTATGTTGGTCTGTCGAACGAGCATGCTGGAAAACCAGCAGCCAAACGACACTGTCAGCCAATGTCAGAACACAACAGCTTAGTGAGGAGATCGCTGTACTAAATTTGGATGTAGTGTGTACCAGGCATAAAGTAAACTTGTGATTATCTTTTGCAGAACCAGCCCCTGAAGCTGCTTACATTTACCGTCTCTAAACTCCGCTGATGCTCCATTCGCCACCTGGAGTAAGAAAAAATGCCCAGTTCTTCTTGGCATAGTGTAGCATGGAACTTTCTTCCCTTTCTTTCATCTAACAGTGTTGGTTCTTGGGGATTGAGGTAGAAAGAGAATCCTCATGTCTAAATTCTGACTGAGACTGACTTTTTTTCCTAAGTCCTAGGAGTGAACAGAGCATCAGAAAAATAATTAGCTTTGCAGGAAACGCATATGATAAAAGACAATTTAAAATATTTGAAGAAGCCCTGGGTTAATCATATTTACCATTCATATCACATGTCCTATTCAAGGGGAGTGTCTATGCTGATACACCGATCGGTGCCGTGGGAATGTATTAGCTATAGATGTGACCCTGATGGTAGATATGTGTTTATCAATGGAATATTATATGCTTTACCATTGGTACTTATGGGAATTTATAATCCACCGCACGCAGGTATGCAGGTATTGAAGGATGCAATGTTGTTTATGGCTCAATACCCTGATGCATACATGATATGTATGGGGGACTATAATATGATACTGGACCCAACTTTAGATAGATATGGGGGTGCAATCCTAAAACGGGCGAGTAGAGAGAACATGTTAAAAAGTCTTCTTGGCAAGGTAGGATGGTCTGACTTGTGGAGAGTTGGGAACCCACAGACTAGGATCTATTTGTGGGCAGCCCCAGGTGGAGGGGGTCTATCTTGAATTGACATGGTATGTGGGAATGACAAAGTACAACCATTGGTACATTCGATTGCTTATCTCCCCCGGGGGATTTGTGATCACTCCCCACTAATGTTTGGGTTGAGTATCGGCCCCAGGGGGAGCCAACCATCTGGAAAATGCACCAATATGGGCTATCTCAGATTGGGCCTAATGATTGTATTCCAGAGCAGTTAAATGTTTTTTTTGAGGCACATGAGAACTATGCAATGGATGGTATGGTATAGGATGCATTTAAGGCATATCTGCGGGGGGGCACTGAAGTCAACCATATCCCATATCAAACGATCCAGTAGGCAAGGAGAGGAGGAAATGGCTAAACGACGTGTACAAGCAGAAGATGAATTTGTATCTAATCCCTCAAGTGAAAATCAGGCAAGGTGGGAAAGTCTCCTTAGGTTATATAAGGGACAAATAGAAGTAAAGGCTAAACGGAAACAATTTTTTATGAGGCAAAAATTTTTGAACAAGGGAACCAGTCTAGCAGATTACTGGCATTTATTGCCAAACAGCAAACAACAACCTTGGCTATTTCTAAGATACGAAATGAATAGGGAATACTGGCCTGTACAATAGAAGAAATCATGCAATGCTTTTATGAGTATTATGTTAAGATGTACGCTACTTCATTAACATGCACCGAGGAGCATATAGAGGGGTATCTGGAGTTGGTAGTTTACCCGGAAATAACAAGAAAAAACGCAAAATTTATGGACGGAAAGATCATGGAGGAAGAAGTAATGGAGGCGATCTCATCGTTAGCTACTGGTAAATCCCCAGGACCAGATGGGATACCCCTGGAAGTGTACAGTTGATATATATATCAGATAGCCCCAATTTTAACTAGAGTATATAGAGAGACCTTTGTTAGGGGGGAACTCCCATATTCAATGTATGAGGCAACAGTAATATATGCCAAGACCTGTCTACAAGAAATGTTATTTATGGCACGCAAGCAAATCGTCCTTAGGTGGATGCAACAAATACCCCTCTCAAAGGATCAATGGCTTAAAGCGATAAATCAAATACTTCCATATGAGAAATCAATGTACAAGCATAGAGGAACACCTCAGAAATATCATAGAATTTGGGATGGATGGTTAAACTCATTATTAACTCTTAGTGGTAATGAATAATGTATAAGAGGGGCATAGATAGAAGGATTCCTTGATTTATGAAACCTAGGAAAAGTGGAGGAAATGGAGGCTGCAGCCAGGGTAATTGGGTATCTTAACTCTTTCTCCTTGAGGGGGGGAGTGCAGGGAAGGGGAGGGGGGGAGGAAGTTCTTTCTTCTTTTCTTTCCTTTTGTTCCCTCCAGTCTCCATCCTCTTAAAAAAAAAAAGAATGTTGTTAGTTTTTGGTGCTGTTTTTCAGGGTGAAATGAAATATAAAGTGATTTATTCTTTGTTTTTTTGGTGCGCATTTATTAATATGAAAGAAACAAAGGAATTGATAATGATGAAATGTGACATTGTTAATGTTTGTAAATGCAGATTTATGAAATAAAAAGTATTTAAAAAAAAAAAAATTAGCAGTATCTGTCTGTTTCTCACTACTGGAGCTTCAAAAATCTTGTATGGATAACTGGGTAGTTATGTGCCACTTACCTGCCAATTCATGCAAAATCGACTTAAAGGAGAACTAAACTGTATCTGAGCACTACAAACTGAAAACACTATTTAATTCATTCAAGGGAAACTCATCCCATCCATCCATGTCTCCATGAAAAAAAAAAGCACACCCCTAGCATTTCTGGTTGTGGCCGTCTTGATGAGAGGAGATGATTCATGCAGCATTTACTTTCTGGAATCCATCTGCCCTTAGCTTAGGCATGCAGGCAGGAGGGTGTACCAAGCTGAGAAAGCCCCTCCTCCTCCTCTCCTGGAATCTCCTGGGATGTATGACATAATTTTGGTCTAGGCCAGAAACCAGGAAGCAACTGAAGAAATGTAAAAACAAGTAAACGTAGCAATGTGGATTACCATGGCAAAGTATAGCGATTCCTCATCATTTCTATGTACTGTATTGTCCCTCTAGTGCCCAGCGTCACTAAGGCTGCTTTCACACTGAGGTGCTTTACAGGCGCTATATCACTAAAAATAGCGCCTGCATAGCGCCTGTAAAGAGCCTTTCCTCTCACTCCAGTGTGAAACCCCGAGTGCGAACGTCAAAAAAAGTCCTGAAAGGTGCATCTTTGCAGCACCATAGGAGCAGTGTATACATCGCTCCTAAAGCGCCCCTGCCCGTTGAAATCAATGGGCAGCGTCGGCGAATTGTTGGCATAGTGCCACTGGAGTGACGCTTTGCGGGTGGTTTTAACCGTTTTTAGGCGCTAGCGGGGGTTAAAAGCGCCCCGCTAGCCGGCAAAAAGCTCTGCAAAAATGACAGTAAAGCATTGTTAAAAATAGTGGCGCTTTACCGCCGACACCCCCATTGCCCCAGTGTGAAAGTAGCCTAACTGAGATCATATCTGTGAGCAAAACCAAAGGGATTGTGGGCATAGTAGTTCCACAGAATGGCAATTGCCCCGCATGATTATACACCCGGACTACATGTCCCAGGGATCTTTGCTACCACCGGAGAGATTGCTTGGAAGAACTATAAAAGAGGCCAGAGTCTCACGTCACACTCTCTTCCTCCAGGGTCTCGTGCAAGATGGACCTCTCTGTGCAGGGAGTGAGGTCGCAGCCTACAATGCGGTGTATGACATTCCAACCCGGCCAAGAAGAGCCTAGCACTGCTTACTGCTCATCAGACCTCTCGCAAAGGGATCCGCTGCAAGGACACCTCTCGCCGCTGTTCAGAAGGCATTGAATCGGTCTTGTCATTGGTGAGAGGGCAATTGCCCACCATTGCAAACCTTTCTTTGTTGCTTCATTGGGATACTGTGTACAGACAGCTTTACCTTGGGGAAACACTTTAATACACTTCTGTTTGAACACTGTACATAGACACCTGTTGCATCAACCATTCCAAGAAATATCACTGCCTTGTTACTGCACCTTATTGGATATAGTTAATGAGCTCCGACTGCCGGTGAAGACCATCAGGCCTGCAACTGGGACATTGCTGTCATTACTACTTAAAGGGCCCTCAAACCATCCTTGTTTAATTGATCTCTCATTAGGATTAAAAGTTAAATAGGCTGGCCTGGGTACACTGCACTTGCTCTGGTGAAGGTATAGAAAAAATAAATAAAGTGGCACTGTACTACTGGCATCCTGATAGATAGCCATTGTTTACTACTGCTGTGATTGATTACAGCGATCACATGATACCAGGGCAGAGTGAAGCAGTCCCCATACAACGATTGGTAATCTGCTTTGTTCGTTGAACACGGTTTTTACAAATCGTGCCGCTGCATTCACCTAAGTGCACTTCTGAGAGGATATAGAATGATGCTTGTCCCGCACGGCCATATATGTACAGTGGCCAGATGGGAAGCGGTTAAACAACATCTCAATAAGGGGTATATGAAAAAAGGGAAGTTCTGTATGTTCTCATGTGATGCCTGTATTTAATCCACTGCACTCATCCTTGGACAGAGCTTTAGGAGTGTTAAACAAGAATAAATAGTTCACATATACAGTGCCTTGAAAAAAATATTCATACCCCTTGACATTTTCCACATTTTGTCATGTTACAACCAAAAACGTAAATTTATTTTATTAGGATTTTATGTGATACACCAACACAAAGTGGCACATAATTGTGAAGTGGAAGGAAAATGATAAATGGTTTTTACAATTTTTTTTACAAATATCTGAAAAGTGTGGTGTGCATTTGTATTCAGTCCCCCAAGTCAATACTTTGTAGAACCACCTTTCATTGCAATTACAGCTGCAAGTCTTTTTGGGGATGCCTCTACCAGCTTTTCAAGTCTTGCCACAGATTCTCAATTGGATTTAGGTCTGGACATTGACTGGGCCATTCTAACATATGCATTGATCTAAATCAGGGATCCTCAAACTAAGGCCCTCCAGCTGTTGCGGAACTACACATCCCATGAGGCATTGTAAAACTCTGACATTCACAGACATGGCTAGGCATGATGGCAATTGTAGTTCTTGAACAACTGGAGGGCCATAGTTTGAAGACCCTTGATCTAAATCATTCCATTGTAGCTCTGGCTGTATATTTGTGCGTTGTTGTCCTGCTGGAAGGTGAACCTCTACCCCAGTCTCTTTGCAGACTTTATCAGGTTTTCTTCTAAGATTGCCCTGTATTTGGCTCCATCCATCTTCCCATCAACTCTGGCCTACTTCCCTGTCCCTGCTGAAGAAAACATACCCACAACATGATGCTGCCACCATCATGTTTCACGGGGGGGGGGAATGGTGTGTTCGGGGTGATGTGCAATGTTAGTTTTCTGCCACACATAGCGTGTTGCTTTTTAGGCCAAACAGTTAAATTTTTTTGAACAATGGCTTTCTTCTTGACACTCTTTTATAAAGGCCAGATTTGTGGAGTGCACGACTAATAGTTGTTCTGTGGACAGATTCTCCCACCTGAGCTGTGGATCTCTGCAGCTCCTCCAGAGTTACCATGGTCCTCTTGGCTGCTTCTCTGATTAATGCTCTCCTTGCCCAGCCTGTCAGTTTAGGTGGATGGCCATGTCTTTGTAGGTTTGCAGTTGTGCCATACGCTTTCCATTTTCAGATGATGGATTGAACAGTGCTCGGTGAAATGTTCAAAGCTTGGGCTATTTTTTTAGAGCCTAACTCTGCTTTAAACTTCTCCACAACTTTTATCCCTGACCTGTCTGTTTCTTGGCCTTCATGATGCTGTTTGTTCACTAAGTTGCTCTAGCAAACCTCTGAGGGCTTCACAGAACAGCTGCATTTATACTGAAATTAAATTACACACAGGTGGACTCTATTTACTAATTAGGTGACTTCTGAAGGCAGTTGGTTACATGAGATTTTAGTTAGGGGTATCAGAGTAAAGGGGGCTGAATACAAATGCACGCCACACTTTTCAGATATTTTATTTGTAAAAAATTATGAAAACCTATTATCATTTTCCTTTTACTTTACAATTATGTACCACTTTGTGTTGGTGTATCACATACAATCCCAATAAAATACATTTAAGTTTTTGGTTATAACATGAAAAAATGTGGAAAATTTCAAGGGGTATGAATAATTTTTCAAGGCACTATAAATATATTGTGTGTAGATAGATAGATAGATCAATATATAGATCTATCTAGATAGATAGATTTATGGTTGTGGCCATAAGACTGAGACAAATGTGTATCACATAAACACGCAACAAAACTCACAATATAAATAGACCTGCAGTACGGCTTTTGGTTGTCTGGTAGGTATGGCAAGAAAAGGGGCCAAAAATAACCAGGTAGGGAAGTATCTTTATTCGCTCTAACCTCATTGAGCGAGCTTGGAGAAGGCAAGGGCCATCTTGACTTGAGGGTTTGGAATATATCTGGCGAAGCAGGCGGACTTCCATCTGCCTAGCTTCTTGGTCACATGGTCTGGTACTCCGTGCTGAGATGTGGCTGAGGCTGCGCCAATCCAAAGGAATGTCCAGAATACCGCCTGGGTTCTAGGCCTGAGTTGACCAATAGGACCCTAACATGTTTAATAAACTAACTGCCCCTCAGGGGGTTGACCGGAAAACGGAAAGCAGTAACGGTCTGGAACCTGGCTGGCTGGATAGGTGAAAGAGCAGACGGTCAAGGATCGTTGCTGGTTTGAAGGAAATTTGATATCCACTCAGTCCGGTTTGTTGCGTTTTGGAGACCGTAAGATGAAGGACATAGTGGCTTGGGAAGCGAGTCAGGAGGTGTCTGTATAGTATCTGACTGCTGGTGCTATCAGAGGTGAACTCACTAGGCAGTAGGAAGCCATAGAAAGCAAGGTAGATGGCCGCCTGGATGACAGGGCTGGGCAAGACCGAAAAAGGGGGAACATGTGAGGATTTCGGACGTGCCACTAAAGAAAGCGCTCGTGATGGGTAAGCATTTACCATTGATTGCAGGCTGCTGCTTATGAATACCGTGCAACAGGGCATTCATTGTATGGGCTGTGAAGACAGATGGCTTTCTGGGATCCTGTAAGGACATGAAATGTTGAATATCGGCCAGGTACAGCCTGATAGTGATATGAGCGAGAGCCAGCTCATATCACTAGGACATGAGTGACGTCATATGCTCTGGTTCTGGGACAAGCAGCTAGGATACTACTACTACTACGGTAGGTGTTCCAGGCCATGCTATAAGCCTTTAGTGTGTTGCTAGACAGCGAGTGGTTGATGAGCCAGGTTGCGTTGGCAAGGTGGGGCTTCAATCCATTGTTAGTTAAGATCAAGGTGGGATAGGAGTGGATGATCGGTCGGCTCAGGTTTCCTGCTGGAAGAATGAGACAAGATTAAAGCGGAACAGTGCATCTGCTGCGGCATTGCCCTTGCCAGGGATATGCTCACACAACTTGGATCTACCCTTATTAATGATGTCGGCTGTAGCCTGGTTGTCTGTGGTGAAAATCTCTGTCTGACCTGTCCACGTGTAGCCCCAGACTTGGGCTGCTGCCACAATGGGGTACAGCTCGAACAATGACAAAGATCGAGGGAAACCAGGAATCGGGCATATTTCCGGGGGCCAGGGTCTGGAGAACCAGCGATGGCCAAAAATTGCAGCAAAGCCTGTGGAGGCTGCAGCATCTGTGACTACCTGGGACGACTGAGCTGATACTGAGGGAATAAATATTGATATGCCGTTCCAGTTGGTGAGGAACTTATCCCACATAGCTAAGTCCGCTATTGCTGCTGGGTCTAGTCTGAGGGCTTGGTCGGGGGTCCTGCACTTGGGCGAGAAAGACTAAGAGCCGTGAGATGAACAACCGCCCCTGAGGAATAATTCTCATAGCGAAATCGAGCATCCCTATCAAGGACTACAGCTGTCTTTTAGTACACTCCTGTGACTGGGTAAACTCGTGAATGACCGACATAACACAGGCTAATTTGTCAGAAGGCAGGCTTCATAAGTTTCCAGGATGATGCCTAAGAAACTTATGAAATGTGCTGGGCCTTCCACTATGTGTTCGGCTATAGGCACATTGAGATTGTTGAAGACCACTCTTAGCTTGTCTAGATCTACTGGGGGGTATGTCTGGCTGTTCAATGAGCAGAAAATCATCCAGATAATGGATAACCCTGTAACACAGGGCCTGGTGTGACAGGATCCAAGTGAGGGACTGGATGAAAATGTCAAACAGCCTGGTGTACCTGCAGAAGGAAAAGCTGTCATCGGGACAATGATCGGGTCAGGGAGGGCCGTGGGTGGATGAACTCCCAAAAATGTGACTCTGGTCTGGACGTCCGAACTGTTGCAGCTAAGGAGGAGACCAAAGAGTGCAGCTGGGAAATGGCCGCGAACATGGATTGTAGGGATGCCTGCTGGGTGTTGGGCCCAGCTGCAGCTGGAGGCGGGAAGAGGAGCCTGAAAAGCTCTGCCTTCCTGGCCATAGTGAGAAAGGGAATATCCCTGCATCTCAGCTCAGGTATGAGTTTGAGGATGGTTCGTCCCCTGAGGGACTGCACGCTGCCTCACTCTGAGCCCATGGAGGGTGACTGAGGGGCAGGTGTGAAGTCCTCGCTGCCGGCCTGCGACATGGCTCTGGCCAGAAGACAAAGGGGGCGGGTGCTCATGTTTAAGAGGAGCCATAGCCATAGGATAGAGAGCAGAGTGGTAAAGAGAAAACTCAGAGAAGAGGAAAAAGGGAGAAGTACAGAAAAAGGAATGATAGGCGTAGACAGGAGCTGACATAGTTCTGTTGTGCAGAACTTATGTAGAATGGGAATTTAGAAAACCTCCAAAGAGTGCGAAGCGACTGAGGTGGGCCAGAAGGTGACTGGCCAGATAACGGATAGCTCGGGTGCCTGTTTGTGGTGGGCACACACCTGAACACCAGAACCCCAGGGTGTACTGGGGCGAGAAGTAAAAGTCTGGTACGGCCTCCGTAGGAATGTTGCGGTCTGTAGTGGGTGACGTGTGCTCAGCCTGCTAACACTTGCACTGCCAGCAAGCCTACTGTTAAGTGACCTTGTCTGCGAGGTGAAGGGTCGCCGTTCGAAAACAGAGTATCATGTATAGACATATGTGACAGAACTAATGCCTGGAGATCACATCCAATGATGTATGTAAAGTAACGGTATAGTGAAAGGGTGCTGCAGAATGATGTGATAGAAAAGTCCATGAACTACTCCCTGACTGACGCTATAGTAGTGAGGTCCTGGTTAGGAGCGAAACTCGGTTGACCAGGAACACCTGCAGTAGGGGTGACATGAGTGCAACAAGATTACTTTACTCTTTTTCTTTTTTTTTTCCTTTTTTATGTCCCCCCTTGTATGCGACTGGCCCTGGTGAAGTTGAAAATATAGTGTTTTGGTTTTTTTAACTGGGAAATAGCGTCCAACCTGGTACAGGGTGGAACCTGAAGTCGACTGACCTGAGGGAGAAAAGACAGACGAAAACGATGAGTGGCTCGTATGAATGCCACTGGAGACAAGTGGCCTATTAAGTACCACTAAAAAAAAAGTGGGCTGTATGAGCACCACTGAGTGTGCTTGCAGCGATTGCAAGGAGTATATGTTGAGATGCATGTTTGCAAATGGGTATATGCTGAGATGTGTGTTTTTGCAGCGATTGCAAGGAGTATATACTGAGATGCATGTTTTGCAGCGATTGCAAAAATGGGTATATGCTAAGATGCGTGTTTTGCAGCGATTGCAAGTGGGTAAACGCTAAGATGCGTGTATTTGCAGTAATTGCAAGGAGTTTATAATGAGTATTATATTGCAAATTGCTGGAATATGGGATTTTTAGGGTGCCAAGAAATTACTTCATCACATTAAATATATAAAAAAATGAAAATGTATTTATACAAAATGTATAAAACATCACAGTATCATCATACAGTAACCATAATATGAGTAACCAGCAGTGACTTCTTGCTCTACATGTTTCACCATGCAATGGTTTCCTCAGAAGACTTCCAACAAGCACTGCATAGCATGGCAACGATAGGTGAAAAACAGTATGTTAAAATCAATATTTAATAATCGGAACAATATTTTGAACACATCAAAAATAGAAATTAAATTAACTTGCAGATACAGTTAGACCAAGAGTACCCCCCCTGCTGTATCCCCCCCTGAACTGTGGAACGCGTCCCATGTAAAGAGATCATGACCCGCAAAAAGCGGAGATATCTGGTGTATCACAGAAGGACATACAGGCCCCATAAGGCTGAGGGTTATCTAAAAAAGGGGGATAGATGATGAATTTAGACTGACAAGAATCAAAAAATCAACAAAAGTATCTTACTGACCATAAAAGATAAATATATTCAAACCTCAGAAAACAGATGTGGGAACCAACTTATGGTACTGAATGGTATCATAGCAGATGATACTTCCAAACGGTTAGTAGATCTGAGGGTTGATTTTTCCCAGAAGAGAACTTTCAAGTGGTCAGATACCCTAATGGACAGCCAAACAAACAGAAAAAAGGGGAGACATTCATATCTAATCTGCTAACTTCCAGTCATAGTAGTTCCCACCAATGTCTGAGCGTTATTACCTTTCACCGATTTGAAACATCAGGTATCGCCCTGCTCCCAACTCAGCCGCTGCCTGTCTACAGAAAAAGGGGATCTATTTATATCCCCTCCCTTTCACCAGCGTCCAATGATGCCGATGAGGTGCGGACTCAGAGAAATCACCACCGTGACGCAAGCACGGCAACCATCCGGCGCGATGACACGGCACCGGAAATTATGTCACGTGCAGGCGCAACCTTTATATGATGCCACGATGGAAAGTCTGCCCTCAGCTGGGTGTAATCTATGGCTGTTCAAGCCAATAGACATCCTGGTTACGGGACGCAATGTGCAAGTGGCTGGTGGCACCAACTCTCCCACACACATAGGAGATTACCCCCATAGGGTTAGCAGAGAAGGCGCCCCGGGCATCCGTATGATCACCTATCTCCATTTCAATGTACTTAAGGGTAAGAAATTTTAATCAAATATTGCCACTGAAGGCCAGCCATGGGAAAAGGAAACAAATCCCATGTCTGTAAATTATTAAGTGATTCCAACAAATAAATATTAGATTTCTATATAGGAAACAGGAATGTAAAAACTACATTTCAGGGAGGGAGAGAGACGGAACAAATAAGGCCAAGGTAAAAGCGAGTAAGAAAACATAATATATATATACACATGAAAAACAAAAATAATAAGCATACAATTATTAGGATTCAACATAATGGATCCCAATCTTAAGGCATTTTGGTTAAATCAGAACATCTCCAAAAGAGAGATCAATATGGCCCTAAAGAAAGAGTTTATAGCTTATGGACTCATTCAGTCCAGGATGTTTTGTAGCTTATAGGGTGTGGATACATTTCGTTTCATGCTGTGGAAGGAGTTTATCCACATCACCCCCTCTTTCTTGTACAGGGATGTGCTCCAATGCAAAGAATTTCATTTAGGCAGTGCACAATTGTGATAAAGTCCCATATGTCTACTAATTGGGGTCTCCATTTTTTTTGTTAGAGACCAAGGGCACATGGTCCTGGACCCTGTGAAAAAAAGGTCTTTTTGTTTTTGCCCACATAAAAGGCCTTACAATCGCATTCCATAAGGTACACTACTCCAATTGTCAGGCAATCGGCGTAAAAATTAGGTCTGTATTTGCTCACCATTGGGCAGCAATATCTGTGAAGCACTGAATAGGTACCTACAAAAATTACAATTCCTGCAGGGCCTGGTCTCAGTTATTTTACAAGCATGACTTTTGGATGTGGTTGTTAAATGACTATGTACAAGATGATCTCTAATCGATTGGGATCGCCTATAGGTAATTTGAGGATACGGACTTATATTTTGAGGCAATGTCGTCAGCGACTAGCAGATGCCAATATTTTTGAATGACATCTCGTATCTGACGATGCTGTCCTGAAAATTTAGTTATCAATCAAACCTTTTGATCTGTGCTTGGAACCTTTTTCGAAAAGATTAAAGTATCTCTCTTCTTTTGATTGACCCTATGGTAGGCCTTTTTCAGACACGACCGACCTATAACCTCTCAGTAAGAGATGGTCTCGTAGATCTTTGGCTTCAATCTCAAAGTCTTCTTGTCGACTGCAATTCCTTTTCAGCCTGAGATACTGGCTATAAGATATGCTGGAGACAAGGGATCTAGGATGGGAAGTACTGGAATGTAAAATCGTATTCCTGCTGAGGGTTTACGATACAGTGAGGAACCTAGACTTCCATCATCATTGATGAAAATCAAGATATCTAGAAAAGGAATAGTCTTTTGATCGTAATTCATCGTAAATCTGAGATTAAATTGATTTAATTTTAAGGTTTCCAAAAAGGAGATTAACTCCTCCTTGGATCCAGTCCATATTAAGAAGATATTGTCATTAAATATTCGCCAAATTAATACCTTACTTAGTCTGTCTTGCAATTCCTCAGATGTAAATAGATATCGCTCTCACCCCCCAGGTACAGGTTTGCATATGAGGGGGCACAACGCATCCCCATTGCAACACCCTGCACCTGGAGGTAGTGGGAGCGATTAAACAAAAAAATGTTGCTAGTCAAAATGAAATACAATAACCCCAGATTGAACTCATTGTAAGTAGCTGCTCTGCTACCTCCTTTCTACAATAAAGCTCTCCACAACCCGAACCCCCAAATCATGGGGGATCGAGTTGTAGAGAGCTTCCACGTCAATGGCCAACAGCCAAGCCCCCTCAGGCACTACCACTCCATTAAGGGCCCTCAATGGATCGGCAGTGTCCTGTATGTGGGAGCTGAGAGCTAACACATGGGGCTGCAAGTAGTCATTGACCAGCTGACTAGCAGATTCTGTCAGACAACCGTTCCTAGACACAATTGGCCATCCAGGAGGGTGGACCATGCTTTTATGTATCTTAGGTAATGCATACAGGGTGGGCATTCTGGAAGACTTCACTGAAAGAAACTCCCACATTTTCCTATCAATGATATCTTTATGAAAAGCCTGAGCAATTATGTTAGCATAATTGATTTTAATCCGCCCAACTTGATATCCTGGTATAGTGATATACCAGTGACAATTTTTCAGTATATCCATCACCATCTTCTCATATTTTGTAAGATCTATCACCACTATGTTACCGCCTTTGTCTGAAGGCAGTAGAGAGGCAGTAGAACATGCAAGTGAGTGAGAGTGAAGAGGTTGATGATTACAATCATTGTGTGAAGTGCGTTTAGATGCTGATGTTTGAAGACTTTGGTGGGAACTACTAGGACTGGAAGTTAGCAAATTAGATGTCGGCCTGTCTCCTCTTTTCTGTTTTGTTTGCCTGTCCATTAGGGTATCTGACCACTTGCAAGCTCTCTTTTGGGAAAAATCAACCCTCAGATCTACTAACTGTTTGGAAGTATCACCTGCTATACCATCCAGTACCATAAGTTGGTTACGTCTGTTTTCTGAGGTTTGAATATATTTATCTTTTATGGTCAAAAAGATACTTTTGTAGATTTTTTTTTATTCTTGTCAGTCCAAATTCATCATCTATCCCCCTTTTTTAGACAACCCTCAGCCTTATGGAGCCTGTATGTCTTTCTCTGTGATACACCAGATATCTCCGCTTTTTTTAATGTCCTTGAGACACCAGGGTCGCGATCTCCATACATGGGACATGTTCCGCATTTCAGGTAGGGATACGGGGGGGGGGGTACTCTTGGTCTAACTGCATCTAATTTCATTTCTATTTTTGATGTATTTAAAATATTAATTGACTTTAACATACTGTTTTTCACCTATAGTTAGCATGCTATGCAGTGCTTGTTGGAAGTCTCCTGAGGAAGCCATTGCATGGCGAAACATGTAGAGCAAGAAGTCACTGCTGGTTACTCATATTATAGTTACTGTATGATGATACTGTGATGTTTTATACTTTTTTTATATATTTGATGAAGTAATTTCTTGTCACCCTAAAAATTCCATATTCCCTTTTCTACCTATATATGTATTCATAGGGATGAAGTGCCTTCTTGACTATCCAACTTCCAGCAATTTACAATATTTTCTAACCATAATTGGCAGCGACTGTTTTTCTTTTGCTGATCATTTGAAATTCAAACAAATAATTGTATTTATAGTACTTCTTTGTATTCAATTGTTAATTTTTAACAATATTGATTTTAACATACTGTTTTTCACCTATAGTTACCATGCTATGCAGTGGAATTAATACTAAGATGCATGTTTTGCAGCGATTGCAAATGGGTAAATGGTAAGATACGTGTATTTGTAGCAATTGCACGGAGTTTGTACTGAGATGTATGTTTTGCAGAGATTGCAAAATGGGTATATGCTGAGATGCAAACTTTTTGCAGCGAATGTAAGAAGTTATGATAAGATTTGTGTCTTGCAGAGATTGCAAGGAGTTGTGGTGAGATGCATATCTTGCAGCGATTGCAAGGAGTTATGGTGAGATGCGTATTTTGCAGCGATTGCAAGGAGTTGTGATGAAATGCGTATCTTGCAGCGATTGCAAGGAGTTATGATGAGATGCGTATCTTGCAGCCATTGCAAGAAAAGGTCACCCACTGATAGGTGAAAAGAAAAAGTATAGTAGAAATTGTATATATAAGAAGGAACTGCAAAGAAGCATATGTAACGAATCATAGAATTGTGATAGGGACTGTTACGAATTGGTGTGTGGGATACTCGTGATGCGAACCGTTGTGACACCGGTGCGACTAGATTACAATCGGATTGTGATGTGTACAAATGTAAATGTGACACGAATCGGTTAGTAGAAATGACATAAGTAACGAGTCATAGGTTTATGCTAGGAACCTCTACGAATTGGTGTGCGGGATACCTGTGATGCGAACCGTTGTGCCGCTGGTGCGACTATGTTCGGAATGGACTGTGATGCATGTAGCTGCGCTGCAATCCAAATCGGTCAGTAGAAATTATATGAATAACGAATTGTAGGGTATGATAAAAACCTATAAGAATCGATGTGTGGGATATGAACCGTTGTGCCGCCGAGGCTCGAATCGGAGTGATGCGTATGGTATGAAAGTGATATGAATCGGTGAGTAACATGACATAACAACAAATCGTTTGTAGGGTTCGAGAGTGAGCAGTATGAATTGGTGCGGGATGTATCCGATGGGAACCGTTGTGCCTCTGACGCGACTAGGTTCGAATCGGACCATGGTAGGTATGCAACGTATCTGATACAAATCGGTAGTAGGGTAATTGAAATTGGTTAAAAAGTATGAAGTGAATCCGATACGAATCGGTTGCAGAGTGTATGCCACCCCTTACTCTAAAACCGAACCCATACCAGCCTCCCAGCCCCCTAGGCTAATCAAGTGCAGAGAAGGCACCAGGTGGGTCTAATTACCACCTCAATCAGCCAAAGAACCCATGCAAACAATACATGCTCATCTCCAAATGGATGAGACGGCAACCCCATAGACTGTGAATCCTTTGAGCAACGAAGCCTGTATCGAGTGAAATCGGACAACGACCAAAAGTGGCTCGGAGACTTGGATCTACAAATGAAACGTACAGTATCTCACAAAAGTGAGTACACCCCTCACATTTTTGTAAATATTTTATTATAACTTTTCATCTGACAACACTGAAGAAATGACACTTTGCTACAATGTAAAATAGTGAGTGTACAGCTTGTATATATAGTGTAAATTTGCTGTCCCCTCAAAATAACTCAACACACAGCCATTAATGTCTAAACCGCTGGCATCAAAAGTGAGTACACCCCTAAGTGAAAATGTCCAGATTGGGCCCAAAGTGTCAATATTTTGTGTGGCCACCATTATTTTTCAGCATTGCCTTAACCCTCTTGGGCATGGAGTTCACCAGAGCTTCACAGATTGCCACTGGAGTCCTCTTCCACTACTCCATGACGACATCATGGAGCTGGTGGATGTTAGAGACCTTGCGCTCCTCCACCTTCCGTTAGAGGATGCCCCACAGTTGCTTATAGGGTTTAGGTCTGGAGACACGCTTGGCCAGTCTTTCACCTTTACCCTCAGCTTCTTTAGCAAGGCAGTGGTTGTCTTGGAGGTGTGTTTGGGGTTGATATCATGTTGGAATAGTATCCTGCGGCCCAGTCCAAAGGGTGTGGATCATGCTCTGCTTCAGTATGTCACAGTACATGTTGGCATTCATGGCTCCCTCAATGAACTGTAGCTCCCCAGTGCTGGTAGCACTTATGCAGTCCCAGACCATGACACTCCCACCACCATGCTCAACTGTAGGCAAGACCTGGTTACCGCCTGGTTACCGCCACACACTCTTGACACCATCTGAACCAAATAAGTATATCTTGATCTCATCAGACCACAGGTTCCAGTAATCCATGTCCTTAGTTTGCTTGTCTTCAACAAACTGTTTGCAGGCTTTTTTGTGCATCAACTTTAGAAGAGGCTTCCTTCTGGGACGACAGCCATGCAGACCAGTTTGATGCAGTGTGCGGCATATGGTCTGAGCACTGACAGGCTGACCCCCCACCCCTTCAACCTCTGCAGCAATGCTGGCAGCACTCATACGCCTATTTCCCAAAGACAACCTCTGGATATGACGCTGAGCACGTGAACTCAACTTCTTTGGTCGACCATGGCGAGGCCTGTTCTGAGTGGAACCAGTCCTGTTAAATCACTGTATGGTCTTGACCACCATGCCTGCAGCTCAGTTTCAGGGCCTTGGCAATCTTTTTGGCCATCTTTATGTAGAGCAACAATTCTTTTTTTCAGATCCTCAGAGAGTTCTTTGCCATGAGGTGCCACGTTGAACATCCAGTGACCAGTATGAGAGAGTGAGAACGCAAACACCAAATTTAACACACAGGATAGGAAACATAACGAATTGTAACATTGCGTATGAACGAAAAGGTTCAGACCCTACCTGCAACAGAGAGCGAGAACCGCCGACGAAGACCACGAAGAAGCTGCAAGACATGTGTGATCGAACGAACAGACTCACTAACTCGAGGTGAGCTGGAAAGAGTCAACCAAGTGACGTGTAGTATCGTGCACTGGAACCTACAAAGAGAAAGGGGAAGTGGTCAGCGTAAATATGTAAGTCACATCATCCAGGGCCCCTGGATGATGTGACTCTATCACGAAATGCTGTGTAGGGCAAAGCGACGTGTTCTCGTCACCTCCCATTGCTCCTGTTGTTTCCAGTAGGACGGGCTGTCTGTGAGCTTCCGGCCGGCGCTCCAGACTACACTACATGCCTACTATTGTCTACTAACATTGGGCTGATGTCTGAGTACCTGTCAGTGTGAACATCTTTAGCCTGACCCTGCAGTCTTTGATGTCCCGTCTTGGTATAAGGTTTCTGATCCATTGGTCGTGGTTTGAAGCAGTATTAACAAACATCTTTCTCTGATCCTCTGTAACGGGGGATCATGAGTTTCTGGTAAGCGGCCAGTCTGATTTCACGGTGGTGGAGCAAGCACCCTTTTTTCTTCTCGCAGCAAGAATTTATGTTTTTTGGAACTTTTTTAAGATACTTTTATATCACTTGGGTGATTTATTTTTTATACATGGACTTTATATTATCACTCTGAACATTTTATTTTTGGATTGATTATTCATTTGACATGTGTTTTGTATATTATGTATACACTAAAGGGGAACACTTCACTTAGTTCTAAATATTTGGTTTGGTGATGATGTGTATGATCACCAATCTGTTTTAGCGCAATTCAACCCCCCTTTTTTCTTATTTAATTTCAATTGATTTATGGACTCTCCCTTTCATATCTGCTCTGCTTAAAAAAAACAGGTTTATATAGCCCAATAGCTGAAAATGAAATTTGCACACACATTGCCAGTAGAGACATACAAATGATTTTTTAGATAGAACAGTAAACATTTATACATTTCTGTTTGTCTGGAGTTGCACTTTAAGTCTGTGGCATGGAGACATGGACTTTTCATTAACTTTCGTCATATCCCTTAATTTATTTGTCTATTAAATATCACTCTCTGTCTACCTATCTAATCTATCTCCAACGCATCTAGCTATCTAATTTATCCTGTTCTATATAGCCTATGTAACATATCTAGCCAACAGCTAATATTAAATCAATGTGCCCAAATTCTCATATCTAATTTTATGCTGTGCATATACAAAAGCCGCTATGTCATCAGGCTTTCAGAGCCGGTTCATACACTTTCTGCAGAAGCTGTAAATGCTCCAAGCACACATCAGATAAGTGAATTCAAACATCTTAGTATCTCATTAACATGCTAAATAATTTCAGACATGGGAGGACACAACATGCATCTTTTATTAAAAAATATACTAATTAAAGCTTACACAATATGTGGAGTAATTTGCCATTTTCCTCACACACTGTAACAAGTCAGCAAGACTGAAAACAAAACACGTAGAAAGCAATTAAGGATCATTGATTAGCTACTGCGTGAGTGAGATATATAATAAATGATAGCATACAAGTTACAAAACCTCAGAAAGATGGAAAATTAGACATCACAAACCAAGGAAAAAATATCCCAATTAATTCGACATTTTTTCATGTTAAGTAGTTCATATGATTTTTCTGTAGTTTCACACTTGACTAAAATTGACAATGATATATATCATTATGCCATTAATCATTCCCATATATCTGTTCTCCTTTCTCAGATGTCAGATGAAATGTTATACAATTTAAGGAAGGATATCATCATTAAAAGGGATGTGCTGGCGAAGTATAAAAACACTCCCCAGTAGTTACTAAGGATAAACATGTGCTTAAAAATTCTAAAAATCAGTCTATAACAATTCTATGCAAGCTATTTTGTAATTAGCAAAACGTTACTTCATAGTAACCTTTGGGCATTCTGTACTTTGTATAAAAACAATTGCTTTAATGAGTCATCGCTTTTTCCAAAGGTCTGTCAAATTACACATACCCCTAGAAATGGTTGTTTCATTTTTTTCTGTAGCAAGATCAAATTCAGAGTTTTCACCTCCCCATAATTTTGTAGAAAATCTGAAGATTTTTTTTGTTTAGGCTAAAAGCATTGGCGTCAATGAGGCTGATTTACTAAAGTAATTGAGAATTTGTAAATAATCACCTTTAATTAGCCAATCATGTGAAAAACAAATTCATATTTACTTTTATTATCTGCACATGATTAGATAATTGAAGTGAATATTCACACGATTTATTGTGTGAAGATTCTCAATTCCTTTTGTGAATCGGCCTCAAATGGGAAAAGCAGAATTTAAGAGGGTTGGTGGTTCAAGGGTATAATTGGATTCAAGTGGCTCCTGATCATTAGTGGAGAACAAAAGCCGGTGTTGACAGCCTGGTCTGACCACTTGCAGTGGTGCATAGGGAAAACTGGTTAATCGGTCCTTCAGCAGAGCTCTCAGCTCTATATAGCAAAATGTTGCCCACATGCATTACAATATGATTATGCATTCTTCCATGCATTTACCAACATTAATGTAACGGAAGAGTCTCTACCTAAACATGCTATTCAATTTTTAAACCCTTGTAACACATAGTGGTTGTAACTCTAAAGGAGATTGTTCAAACAGATTGGAACTTACTGTATGTTGCTAGTTTAACAGAATAAAATCTCTTTCATTACCAGCAATGTTCATGGCATTTCAATCATTTCAAACCAGTGTTTTAGTGCTGATAAACTGTGAAACAATCAAATCTGTTGGTCGCACATTTCCTTGAACCATATGATTATTCATGTGACCAAAAGCTGGGGAAGCATAGAGTTGCCTGCAAATTGACTATGTGTATGACTAAAATAGGAGATTAAAGCATAGCTAAATTGAAATGCAAAAATTGAATATATTATAGATTACCGATCATTAGATGTGGTGGCTGCATTAGTTTTCTTTTTTCAAGCTTCATTTATTTTCATCTAGTTGTGAACGGGGCCAACTTAACCAGTGCACACAGGGCCTTTTTTCTCAGTCTTCTCCTTTCTCCAGACTCTTTGGCATACATGCTCGCTAATACGTGGGACCAGTTGGGGCTGCATGCATGTGGCATCAACATTATGGCAGTACCCCAACTTAGAAACCAGCCGTACACCCCAGTGTTTTTGTATCATTACCTGATGCTGTCATACAGTTTCCCTCCAGTCCAACAATATATACACCTGCTCAGGGTGTGACATTTTGAAGGAGACACCACAGAGCAGTGTCCTGTTCCACCAGTCCTGCTTGACTCTGCCACCTTTCTCCAAGTAACAGAACCATCAGGCACCAGCGTGGACCCCACACACATGCAAAATTAACTCTTTTCCCTTCCATACCATACGGCTAGGTCCCTAGGGTCTCTGCCACTTGGGTCCAGTCACGGTTGCTGGGGCACCAACTATGCATTCACTATGCATGAGACCCATCACCACTGCTGGTACCGTTCTTCCACTATCTGGCTGTCATATCATTCTTCTCTTGTACCTGTTGCCCCTAGCAATGCATATCTCAGCCTCCCCCCGTGTGAATGCATTACAGGCCCTGTTCTTCCATATGCCATTACCAACATGCACCCCTTTTAGTAACTTCATACCAGACTAAGACAAAGTTTCAAAAGCTTTACTGGAAACTCTTAGCATAACTGTTCCAAAACAAAGTGTACAGTGTTTTCCCTAAACTAACCCCCAACACAGGCTTTTGGCTGCCCCAGTGTACTTGCACAGGCAAAAGTACACACTCAGCAGAGTTCCCAGTGGCAAATCTCTAGAGGTGGTGTTCTTCAGGGAGGACTGCAGGTCCCAGCAATTCCTTGTATTGCTACCTCCTAGAGGACCGCTGGATTTTTGGGTCCCCCTACTCCTGCACAACCAGGCAACACATATTTTCCAACTTGCATCCAGACACTAAAACCAGTCCTTGGGCTTGTATTTATGTTTTAGTGAGGGAACTTAGATAGGGATGAGGGATTACGGGATGCCTGATTGAGTTCAACAACAACTTAGAGGACAAGTTCTCATGTATACCTTGCAGTAAAATGGATCCTGCACTGTACTCCCTCCAGAATAATGTCAGTCTTTAATGGATCAGTAGCACATATCTTCTTGCAGGAGCTCTATAGAAACATGTAATGGCAGAAAAAAGAGAGTAGTCCATCGAGTCTGCCCTTTTTTCTGTTATGGTTTTTTTTTGTTAACTTTTTTGTCTTAGTATAGATCTATATTTGTATCAAGCATGTTTGAAACCATTTACTGTTGACTGCCTTACTACGTCTGCTGGAAGTTTATTCCAAGCATCAACTACCCATTCAGTAAAATATTACTTTCTAAAATTAGTTTGGAAATTTCCTCCAGTTAGTTTGAGGTCATGTCCCTGTGTTCTTGATTTTGTATTGTATTGAAAATACTGCCCTCTTGAACCCTTACCCCTTGATGTATTTAAAGGTTTCAATCATGTCTCCCCATTCCCTTCTTTCCTCCAGGCTGTACATAATAAGTTCCGGAAGTCGCTCTCGATATGCTTTATCCCCCAGACCTCTCACTATTTTTGTTACCCGTCTCTGAACTTGTTCTATCTTATCAATATCTTTCTGTAAGTGAGGTCTCCAGAACTAGACACAGTATTCTAAATGAGGTCTCTCTAAGAGCCCATTCACACAGGGGCAACTTTGGATCCGACTTCAAGTCGCCCCAAGTCGCCCCTAGTTGCCTCAAGTCGCGCTACACGAAAAAATCAATGTAAGTGAATGGATCTGTCTTAATGCACACTACTGCAGTCGCTCCGACTTCAGAAAAGGTTCCTGTACTACTTCAATCCGACTTGAAGGCAACTTGTACCCACTGATTTCAATGGAAGTTGCCTCCAAGTCTGATCACTGTTCATACTGAGGCAACTTTACAGGAAGCAGAAAAGAAACAAAAAGTAATTTCCTCCACTAAACAGCCAGCCCCCTCCTTCTCACACACAGCTGATAAGCTCTGATTGGCCACTTGTAAAGTTCCCTGTCCTGGAGGCGACTTCAAGTTGTGTTCTAAGTTGCCCCAAGTCGTGCTGTGATTCATACTCAAGTCGTGTCCAAGTTGCCTCCCAAAGTCGTGCTGGAAGTCGTGTTGCCCCTGTGTGAATGGGCTCTAAAGATCTATATAGGGATATCAGAACCTATTTCCTCCTGCTGGGGATCCCTCTATTGATGCATCCTAGAATTCTATTCACTTTTCCCACTGCCTGGTCACACTGTTGCTCATTTTGCAATCATCTGAAATAAGTACCCCCAAATCTTTTTCCTCTGTAGTGGTTGCTAACACTGTACCACCAATGTTGTACTCTCTCAAGGGATTCTTTTTCCTAGGTACATTACTTTACATTTAGAAACATTGAACTGTAGTTTCCACTGCTTTGATCAATCTTCCAACAATGCCAAATCATGCTCCATGTTACAGACACCTTCAGAGATATCAACGCTATTACACACCTTTGTATCATCAGCAAAAAGACATACCTTGCACAACAAACCTTTAGTTATATTACTTATATATAGATTAAATAGAACAGGACCCAGAACAGAGCCTTGTGGTACACCACTAGTGACTGGTCTCTGTTCTGAGTAAACCTCATTTACAACTACACTTCGGTATCTATCCTTTAGCCAACTGTATATCTACTGAACCACCCAAGGGTTAGGCCCTAGCTTGTACAGCTTTTGTATCCCATTATTATGTGGAACGGTAACAAATGCCTTGCTGAAATCAAGACATGCTATGTCCACAGCACCACCCTGGTCCAACACTTTGGTAATATAGTAAAAAAATGTAATCAGATTAGTCTGACATGATCTGCCCTCATTAAAGCCATGCTGCTTTGGGTTCAGCAAGTTGTGTATTTTTAGGTGATCAATGATCCTTTTTTTCAGGAGTGATTCCGATAACTTGACTACAACTAATGGTAAACTCACTCACCTCTAATTGCCAGCTTCTACTTTGCTGCCCTTCTTGTACAATATTAGCTGTCCACCAGTCAAGGGGAACTTCTCCTTTTAGAAGAGATTAAATAAAAAGATCTGTTAATGGTCCAACAACTATACCTCAAAGTTCTCTTAGAACCCTGGGATGAATACCATCAGGGCCCATTGCTTTTTTAAGCTTTAACCGAGCCAGTTCCTCTGCTACCTCTCTCCAGAAATCCTAACAAATGAACCGTCATTACTAGAACCAATATGATTCCCCAACTCTTTCTCTATTTCTCAGTTTAAATGCAGGTTCAAAAAACTCTTAAATTCCCAGTGGCGTCACTAGGGTTGGTGTCACCTGGTGCGGTAAAACATGGTGTTACCCCGCTGGGAATGGATGGAGCCAGGATGAGATTGGGGGGGTGGATGGAGCTGGGATGGGATCAGGAGGGATGGATGGAGCTAGGATGAGATGTGGTGGATGGAGCTGGGATAGGATCGAGATGGATGGATGGAGCTGGGATGGGATCAGGGGGATGGATGGAGCTGGGTTGGGATGGGGAGATGGATGGAGCCGGGATGGGATCGAGGGGCATGGATGGAGCTGGGATGAGGGGTGGATTGACCGGGGGGATGGATAGAGCTGTGATAGGATTGGGGTGGATGGGGCAGGGATGGGATCGGGGTGGGGTGGATGGAGCTGGGATGGGATGGTGGGTGGATGGAGTAGGCATGAGATCAGGGGGGGTGGATGGAGCTGGGATGGGACCTTTGATTTTGGGGGTGGGGGTTAGAGGATATGTGCTAGAGGGTGATTTGGGAGGGGAGAGGAATTGTGCTGGGGGGTTAAACGTCAAATCTCCCCCTCCTTTTAGTACAAGTCATTTCTAACCCGAAACAAAGCACCCCCTAGTACATACCCTCAACTCCCCCTCTCTAAAATTACTCCTGGCAGCATAGATGTCCCCCTCCTCTGCAATACCTCGACCCCAGGCAGGTGCTGTGGAGTGCTGTCCCTCTTCTTCCTTCTCTGATCTTCCTCCTGGTCTATGTACATGAAACATCAGAGCTCAGGAGGAGGCAGCTAAAGTCCGGTCAGCCGGCGGGGAGAGAGATAATTGCGGTGTGTGGGACTGTCAGTGTTAGACTCCGGGCACCTCTGTCTCTGCCTCACTCCCTCCTCCCCCACTCTTTCCGCACATTGCATGCAGCTGAGACCTGTAATGGAAGGAGGGAGCCGCGGCGCGGTGCCAGTCTTAGCCTCATGTCACCCTCTGGCGGGTGTCACCTGGGTGCGGACTGCACCCCCTGCCCCCCCCAGCAACGCCACTGTAAATCCAATACAAGAAGATCAGTGCCCTTGTGTGAGAGGGGTGCAGCTCAGCTGTTGAAAACCATTCTGAGACGAATCATTTGTACAAAGGTACAAAACATCAACATTGCACTCTCCACTAGCTTTTTTGATGGTTTTTAAAATGCGCCTTTTATCTCCCCTAACAGCAGCACCAGGCAAACACCTAACTTCCTTTGACACTTCCACATGATTTCCTAAAGAAACACCTCTTGAAATGAATCAGCAACAAGAAGATTACTTCTATATTCAGAAGCCTATAATCCACAACACTTGCCTGGTTTGCAACCTCAGATAAAACAGTTACTTTTGGCTGTGTGAGTCCAAAAGCTACATGTTTCTAGCCCACGGGCCTCACTCTTCCTGACCCAATAGTTGTCTACGCGGTCCTTATCTTATGTGGTCTTTGAGGAAGAGGTGGCTTTTTTCAGAGCACTAGCTTCTAGAACTTTCTGGTAGTTTCTAGAACCAGGAGGATGCGCCAGAAGCCTGACCTGTAGAGCCCTCCAGCCTGACCTACATCTGAACCCACAGCAATTATCCAGACTCACTTAAGCTACTGTGAGTCAGCTAACTTTTCCTACCAACCCCCTACATGTGGAAAGGTCCTAGAGGCAAGTGAGGCTCTCTCTGGTAGCTGCAGCAGCCCTATGAAGTGGCAGGAGAATACATGCTGTGTTCTGTCTGTGTCTTCCCGTGCAGGATGTGTGATTGGGCAGAGCCCTCATCCCTTTTATTATCATCACAGGGAGAGAGGCAGAGGTCGACAAAAAATAGGGGGAAACAGGTAAGTAACACACCACCTATCTTTTTCTGGCTATATTCACTCCTCCACTGTATCTATGGGGAAGTTATGCAGCCATCCTTGGACAGCAGCTTTGTCAATCAGTAGAGAGAGTAATGTTATATTGATTAATAGATTTAGACGGACTTTACATAGGTGACTAACAATTTAAAGCTGAACTCCAGCTAACACTTATTAAAGTGTTTGTAAAGGCAGAAGTTTTTTTAAAACTTTTATGTGTAGCAGCCCCCCTAACACTCATCTGAGCCCAATCTTCCAGCGATGTGCACGAGAGCCTCCGCTCTCTGGGGACTTTCCCTCTTCTGTGTCACACCTCTGAAGACATCCGTTAGGAAGAAACATGTCAGGCAGGTTGACACCAGCACGCTGAATGCTGCAGCCAATTGTCCTTTTTGATGCATGCAAACTTGTACTTCTAACTGTAAGTTACTACAATAAATTTTTTTATTATTATTACGGGCTTCACTATGGGTCCTTCATTTCTCTTCCTGGGTATATGATGACCACTTATTGGAAAGTCCCACCTTTGATGCGATTACTGGGAGTTGTAGATCTGTGAAGGAAGTTTTTACGGAAGTTGCTGTCTGTGATGACGAGGGGTTCCAGGGAGCTGGACTTGCTGGATGCTATTGAGAATATTCATACATGCCATATTTGTACAGCCTTCTGGAAAGCAGACTACATTATCACATGGTGACGAGTGCCCCTTCACATCTGCACTATACCTGGTGATTGGACTTCTCCCATTCTTCAGATCTCTTTGGATTTTTTTAGCGCCGCAATTTATTTGTTAGTGGATTTTATGTTTGATGTCAACGAACTTTGCTGGCCGCTTGCTTACACTTTTTTTGATTAGCGCAAATTTTTCCTTTATGATTTAGCTAAACACGGACCATCAATGGTTACTTTTGGGTTCAAGATTGCATCTGGTGCCAATTTCATTTAGTGGGGTTGATTAACTAAAACTGGAGAGTGAAAAATCTGGTGTAGCTGTGCATGGTAGCCAATCAGCTTCTAACTTCAGCGTATTCAATTGATCTCAATGCACACAGCACGTTCAAAAAAGTATTTCTGGATGTCAGATTACTGTCAGGAAACTGCTGCTTTAAAATTGCACCTTTGACTGTGCTTTTAATCGTATTTATGCACATTTTGAGCGTTTTCAGTGTCAGCGTTTTTGAACATTTTTGTAAAATGACACCAGCTTACATTTAGCTCTGCAATTTAAAAAACGCTGAACGTTTAGCATTTTTTGTGTCAGATGAACTGCTTTTGAAAGCGATTTTAGACAAGAGCCCATAAACTTCCCTGCTGATAAACTTCAAAAAATGTACACGTGTGCATGGACACATAGGATAACATAGAGGGGAGTTTAACCACTTCAGCCCCAGAAGAATTTAACCCCTTCCCGACTGGGCCATTTTTTGTGATACGTCAATGCGTCGCTTTAACTGACAATTGTGCGGTCGTGCGAAGTTGTAATCAAACAAAATTGATGCCCTTTTTTTTCCCACAAATAGAGCTTTCGTTTGGTGGTATTTGATCACCTCTGCGGTTTTTATTGTTTGCTCTATAAACAAAAAAAAAAGCAACGATGTTGAAAAAGCACAATGGAGCTTATTTACTAAAGGCAACACCACTTTGCACTACAAGTGCAAACTACGAGTGCAAAGTGCAAATTGCACTGAAAGTGCACTTGGAAGTGCAGTCGCTGTAGGGGGATATGCAAGAAAAATAAAAAACAGCATTTTAGCTTGCACATGATTGGATAATAAAATCAGCAGAGCTTCCCCTCATTTCAGATCTACCCCTCAGATTTACAGCGACTATACTTCCAAGTGTACTTTCAGTGCAATTTCAAGTGCACTTTGCACTTGTAGTTTGCACTTGTAGTGCAAAGTGGTTTTGCCTTTCGTAAATAACCCCCAATGTTTTTTACTTTTTGCTATAATAAATATCCCATTTTTTTTTTTAAGCACATTTTTCCTCAGTTTAGGCCAATATGTAATCTTCTACATATTTTCGGTAAAAAAACCACAATAAGCGTATATTGATTGGTTTGCGCAAAAAAAGTTATAGCGCCTACAAAATAGGTTATTGATTTATGGCATTTTTATTTATTTATTTATTTTAACTAGTAATGGCGGCAATCTGTGATTTTTATCAGGCCTGCAACATTGCGGTGGACAGATTGGACACTTTTGACACTTTTTTGAAACCATTGACATTTATACAGCGATCAGCGCTATAAGTAGCCACTGATTACTGTATAAATGTCATAGGCAGGGAAGGGGTTAACACTAGGGGGTGATCAAGGGGTTAAATGTGTTCCCTCGTTGTGTGTTCTAACTGTGGGGGGATGGGACTGACTGGGGGAGGAGACCAATCAGTGTTCCTATATACTAGGAACACACGATCTGTCTCCTCTCCCCTGACAGGATGTGGATTTGTGTGTTTACCCACACAGATCCACATTCCTGCTCTATCACGAGCGATCGTGGGTGCCCAGTGGACATCACGGCCGCTGGTCACGCGCATCGGCTCCTCAGTGGCTGCCGTACAGCTATGGCGATTCGCGCAGGGGAGCCATTCTGCGGGCGGTCGGCATGTGGTTAAGGGCTGTTAAAAACAACACCCAAACCCACAAAAACGTGAGTTTATCAGCTGCAGTGTGCATGAGGCCTTAAGCTTTGACAATAAAACCCGGAAGCTGATTGGTTTCTATGCAGAGCTGCACCAGATTTTGCACTCTCTGATTTTGATAAATCAACCCCAATGTCTTTTTGAGAATAAAGCTAAAACTGGTAAGGTATAGAATAAGTAACAAAGTTTCAATTGAAAATTGATTTGAAATAATATTCTACCAATATAAAGTTTCCCATTAATGACTAATGTTTTATGCATCTTTTATTTTCATAAGAGATGACATAATATTTCCATAATACAATGAATATGAGTGCAATATTAATATATCTAGGCATTTTTTAAATCAGATGATGTATATGCTTTTTATAGGCTTTACTGAGAAGCAATCTTTCACACAGGACAGGAGAATACAAAGAGACAGAATACAGCTCAAATAAAAAAAACAACCATATTCTACCAGTGTACATTAGAAGTCAACATATCAATATGCATGATGTAGTAAGTAAATATGTTTCCCAAATGAGATATACCTGTATAGTTCACATAGCCAGTCCTTTATGAAGGGTGTGTTTGCTGATACTCATTTTAAAGTCATCATCCTGCAGTCAACAGTGACCTAGAAACCATCAGGGATATGCAGTGATCCAGGAGGAAATAATTGTAGTAACCTAAAACACAAGTAAGGGGTCAACAGTTAATTTGTCACCAAGGTCACCGTTAAAGGTTTGTACCCTTTCAGCTTAGAGCAGTGCCAAAGAAGGTGTATTAAATATGAACATCTGTTGCAGAAGGAGTAAGCACATAAACCAATGTTATGGACAAATTCAGAAGTGTTTTTTCTAGGTACGGTGTCAGGTACTCACCAAGGCCGAGTTGCTGAGAGAGGCTCCCCCTGCAGCTGGGCGCACGATACCCTCTGGAAGTGGCACAGCGGGTATTGGGCACGAAGAAGCACGGGTCGCCAGCAGGTATTAGAGGAGCTGGGCGATTCTTCAGGCAGGGAAGAGATCTGTGCTGGGTAGCTGAGCCGGGTACTGAGGGTCAACCACAAGGCAGACGTCTGGAAGTAGGCCGAGGGTCAAACACCGGTATGCAAGTAGGCAAAAGTCCAACACTGGATAAGGTTGAGACAAAGTCCAAGAACAGGCCGGGGGTCAAACACAGGTGGCCAGGCAGGCAGATAATCCACAGTAGGGTGAGGCAGAAGCAAGTCCAGGAACAGGCCGAGGGTCAAACACAGGTAATCAGGCAGGCAGATAATCCACAGTGGGGTAAGGCAGAAGCAAGTCCAGGAGCAGGCCGAGGGTCAAACACAGGTAGTCAGGCAGGTAGCGAAGTCCAGAAGGTAGCCGAGGGTCAAGCACAAGAGAGGTTCAAGCAGAGTCGGGGTTGGTCCGGGTCACAACGGGTAGGCACAGGTACACGGATTCAGGAGCAGGTTACAGGAGCTGAAAAGACAAACCAGCAACAAAACACAGGCCATGGCCGTCTTTATATAGGCCCGCCAGGGGAACGTCCCGATGTGCGTGCACGCGTTCGTAACGATGCGCTGCGTTGTGCACCCACGTGAGCGGATCCGATCGGAACACGCGCTCGTACCCGCCGACTGTGAAATGGTACGTGCCGATGTGCAATTCTACCACGCAGGCGCATGGGGAAATGCCTATATTGACAGGCCCTGATTCTGGCATTTCCCTGACAGTGCCCCCCCCAAGGGGCAACCTCCGGGTGCCCAACCTAGCTCGGATCCCAGGATGTCTTCTGTGAAACTCTCGCACAAGACGAGGGGCATGAATATTGCTGGCGGGCTCCCAGGAATTGTCCTCCGGGGGGTACCCTTTCCATTTAACTAGATACTGTTCCTGCCCCCCCCTCCATTTGTGATCTACTATTGCCTCCACTTCGAATTCTTCCTCCCCTTCAATCCGGATTGGTGGAGGAGGTAGTTCTTCCCGTCCTGGAAAAGAGTTAGGAGTGACCGGTTTTAGTAAGGAGGCATGGAACACCGGATGTATCCGATAAGAACCAGGTAAGGTCAGTTCAAAAGCCACGGGGTTTACAACTCTCTTAATTTCAAAAGGACCAATGAATTTTGGCCCTAATTTGCGTGATGGGCAAGGCAATTTGAGGTTGATGGCTGATAGCCAAACTTTATCTCCAACCTTGAAACTTGGGTTACTTCTTCTTCCCCTGTTATAGAATTTTTCATAACTCTCTTGAGCTTTCTTCATCGTTTCCTGAATTTGCAGAAAATTTGTTTGAATGGCACGTATACGGTCTTGTACTGCGGGAGTAGTGATTTCGGGAATAGAATCCGGGAGAAAGGAAGGGTGAAAACCATAGTTTGCCCAGAAAGGTGTTTGGTTGATGGAGGAATGTACCGAATTGTTGTAGGCGAACTCTGCGCACGGTAAGAGGGAAGACCAGTTGTCCTGGGACCAGGAGCAGAAACATCGAAGGTATTGCTCTAAGGATTGATTTGTTCTTTCTGTCTGGCCATTACTTTGTGGGTGATAGGCGGAAGAAAGGGATGTCTTGATTTCTAAAGACTTGCACATATCCTTCCAGAATCTTGACGTGAACTGAATCCCCCTATCTGATACAATGTTGTGGGGGACGCCATGGAGTCTCACTACTTCTTTTATAAAAACCTCTGCGGTTGTGGAAGCAGAGGGGGTACCTACTAATGGCAGGAAGTGGGCCATCTTTGAAAGGCGGTCAACAACCACTAAGATGGTAGTAAACTTCTCGGAAGGAGGCAGATCGACAATAAAGTCCATAGAGACCTCTGTCCAGGGACGTTCTGGTATAGATAAAGATTTTAAAAGTCCCCACGACTTGGCATTAGATCCCTTATTGCGTTGGCAAGTGATGCAAGATTGTATATATCTTCTGCAGTCTTGTCTCCACCCCGGCCACCAGAACGAGCGATTAATTAGTTCGGAGGTTTTTTGTATACCAAAATGTCCTGCCAACTTGTGATCGTGGAAGGTTTGAAGAATCTGAAGTCTTACTGGTAGTGGCACAAATACCTTGTCCTGGGCCCAAAGTAGACCATCCTTCTTTTCTAGGGCGGATACTTCAGGTTCTGTACATTGACTGGAAGCCTGTATGATAATTGACCTAAGGTTGGGCTGAACCAGGCTGAGAAAGTGGTGAGGAGCTAGGATGGTTCCGGGTTCTTCCGGTCCACTGGTTTCTGGGAACATACGGGAAAGTGCGTCCGCCTTCCCGTTCTTGGAGCCAGGTCGAAAGGTAATATGGAAGTTAAACCTGGAGAAGAATAAGGCCCAACGGGCCTGACGAGGTCGGAGGCGTTTAGCTGTTCGAAGATATTCTAGGTTACGGTGGTCAGTGAAGATCATGATGGGTTGGGAAGCCCCTTCCAGCAGATATCTCCACTCTTCTAAGGCAAACTTTATAGCAAGTAATTCCCGATCCCCGACATCATAATTCTTCTCAGGAGGGGTGAGCTTGCGAGAGGCAAAGGCCACCGGATGGAGCAAGGCTTTTTGGCCACTTCTCTGAGACAGGATTGCCCCTATTGCTGACTCCGAAGCATCCACTTCAAGCACATAGGGTAGGACTGGGTTGGGATGTTGGAGGACGGGAGCCGATGTAAACAGTCTCTTTAGTTCATCGAAGGCTTCTTGAGCATCTGGGGACCATTGGAACCTAGTCTGCTGGCGAGTTAGTTGAGTAATAGGGGAGATGATAGAGGAGAAACCTTTAATAAATCTGCGATAGAAATTGGCGAAGCCAACGAATCGCTGAATTCCCTTTTTATCTATGGGAGCTGGCCATTCCTGGATGGCCCTAACTTTCTGCGGATCCATTGCGACCCCTCCTACTGAAATAATGAATCCAAGGAACTGGATGGTGGTTTTCTCGAAGTCACATTTTTCCCCCTTTAAGTATAGGCCATGTCTTCTGAGGACCGAGAGTACTTTCTTCACATGGGTACGATGTGCTTCTAAAGTGGTGGAAAAGATCAGGATGTCATCGAGATAAACAATTACAAAGTTATCTAGATACTCACGGAAGATGTCATTGACTAGATGTTGAAATGTAGCCGGGGCATTGCAGAGACCAAAAGGCATCACCAAATATTCGAAATGCCCGAATCTGGACCGGAAAGCTGTCTTCCATTCATCTCCTTCTCGTATCCGAACCAAATTGTACGCCCCCCGGAGATCTAATTTAGTAAAGATCTGGGCGGTTCGGAGACGCTGGAACAGTTCAGGAATAAGAGGGAGCGGGTACCTGTTCTTGATGGTAACTTTGTTAAGCTCCCTATAGTCCACACAAGGCCTCAAGGATCCATCCTTTTTCTCCACAAAAAAGATTCCCGCTCCAGCTGGAGAAGAAGAAGCCCGGATGAATCCCTTTTCAAGATTTTCATCGATGTAGGAGCGAAGAGCTTCTAGCTCGATCTCTGATAGAGGGAAAATGCGGCCGAAGGGGATCTCGGAACCGGGTAGGAGGTCGATGGGGCAATCATAGGGTCGGTGTGGAGGTAGACTGTCAGCTTTCTTCTTATCAAAGATGTCCAGGAATTCATGGTATGCTGCTGGGACATGTTGGAGATTATCCGGTACTGGTTGTAACGTCAGACATGGAACCGTTCTGTCGTATTTTGGTGAAAAGCAGTGTTGAGAGCAGTATATGGAAGAGAAGAGGACTTCTTTCTTGCTCCAGTTTATCTGAGGATCATGGGCCTGCAACCATGGAAACCCCAAAATGATGGGAAACATCGGTGAACTTATAATGTCAAAGCAAAGAAATTCGGAGTGATCTGAGTCTATATGAGTGAGGATAGGCTTCGTTTCCTGTGTGACAGGGCCAGAACAAGGTAGGGATCCATCTGCCAGATGGATTTGTAGCTGTTGCTCCTTAACTCGGAGAGGGATGTGCAGATTTTGGGCCAAAGATGCATCCAAGAAGCAACTGCAGGCTCCTGAGTCAACGATGGCTGGCAACCGGACCTTCTCTTCCGCCACCTGTAATGAGATCATGAGGACAAGATGAGACTGGCTTGAATTAGCGACTTGAAAGTTGGTGGCAGACCGAGTGCGGTACTTACTGGGTCTCACAGGGCAGTTGTTTAGGAAGTGACCGGCTCCTCCACAATAAAGACAAAGGTTGGCCTGGCGCCGGCGGAGCTTTTCATCAGGAGAGAGTGGGGGTCGAACTAGACCCAGTTGCATGGGCTCACCATGAGAGGATGATGAAGAAGTTGTAGGGGGTGCAGGAACAGGTGGTACCCGTGGCATCATCCAAGTGGGCCTTGGAGACTGGAAACGCTCACTGCGACGTTCCCGGAGGCGTCTGTCCAGTTTAATAGCGAGCTGGATCAGGTCTTCTAGAGAGGCCGGGGTGTCCACTCGAGCCAGTTCATCCTTTAGGATCTCAGAGAGTCCCTGGCGATACTGATATTTTAATGCAGCCTCGTTCCAGCTGGTGTCCCCTGACCATTTTCGAAATTCCACAGTGTAATCTTCCACTGGTCTCTTTCCCTGGGTCAGGGTATGCAGGACGGACTCAGCCGTGGCAGTACGCTGAGGATCGTCGTATAGCTGGGCCATGGAAACAAAAAATGCATCTGCAGAGTCAAGGAGGGGACTCTTCTGCTCAAGGAGGTTGTGAGCCCAGGATTGCGGTTCGTCAGAAAGCAAAGAGATAATGAACCCCACTTTCACAGTCTCAGAATAAAAAGTCCTGGGTTGAAGGGCAAAGTATAGTAGACAAGCGTTTCTAAATGCCCTGTACTTCTTCCGGTTACCGGAGAATCGTTCCGGAATGGGAACCCTGGGTTCAGGTAAGGCCATTACTGCTGCAGAAGCCGGGTTGGCTTGATCCCGAGAGGGAGATGTTCCACTAGCAGATGCTGATGCGGCGTCCGAGGGGTTAGGAAATGTGGTTAGATGTTGCAGACGACCCTCAATCTGAAAGTAGCCGTCTTGGAGTCTCTGGACAGCCTGGGTGAGGGCTGTGACTTGCTGGCAGAGTGCCTCAAGGGGAGAGCCAGCTCTGTCGGCCTCGCTCATGGCTGGTTTGTACTGTCAGGTACTCACCAAGGCCGAGTTGCTGAGAGAGGCTCCCCCTGCAGCTGGGCGCACGATACCCTCTGGAAGTGGCACAGCGGGTATTGGGCACGAAGAAGCACGGGTCGCCAGCAGGTATTAGAGGAGCTGGGCGATTCTTCAGGCAGGGAAGAGATCTGTGCTGGGTAGCTGAGCCGGGTACTGAGGGTCAACCACAAGGCAGACGTCTGGAAGTAGGCCGAGGGTCAAACACCGGTATGCAAGTAGGCAAAAGTCCAACACTGGATAAGGTTGAGACAAAGTCCAAGAACAGGCCGGGGGTCAAACACAGGTGGCCAGGCAGGCAGATAATCCACAGTAGGGTGAGGCAGAAGCAAGTCCAGGAACAGGCCGAGGGTCAAACACAGGTAATCAGGCAGGCAGATAATCCACAGTGGGGTAAGGCAGAAGCAAGTCCAGGAGCAGGCCGAGGGTCAAACACAGGTAGTCAGGCAGGTAGCGAAGTCCAGAAGGCAGCCGAGGGTCAAGCACAAGAGAGGTTCAAGCAGAGTCGGGGTTGGTCCGGGTCACAACGGGTAGGCACAGGTACACGGATTCAGGAGCAGGTTACAGGAGCTGAAAAGACAAACCAGCAACAAAACACAGGCCATGGCCGTCTTTATATAGGCCCGCCAGGGGAACGTCCCGATGTGCGTGCACGCGTTCGTAACGATGCGCTGCGTTGTGCACCCACGTGAGCGGATCCGATCGGAACACGCGCTCGTACCCGCCGACTGTGAAATGGTACGTGCCGATGTGCAATTCTACCACGCAGGCGCATGGGGAAATGCCTATATTGACAGGCCCTGATTCTGGCATTTCCCTGACATACGGTATTTTAAGAATGTATGTTGCCATTTTGGTTTCAGTAGTTTAATCAACTGTGATGGAATATTTAAGAGCATTGCTAAGAACCCGTGTTCTCTGTTTTAATTTGGAAGGTATATTAGAGGACATAAAGAGAAGAATATTATCAGGAAATAGAGCAATTCAGTTTTCAGAAATGTGTACTGATAAACCCATTATATCTGAATTTCTTTAAATAGATGTTGCCAATGGCTATATTGATAAGGCAAATAATAATGGTGGCAGTGGACAGCCTTGTCTGGTGCATTTGGACATTGCTGATTTTTTTTATCAAAGAGGTGCAGAGTTTTATCTCAGACCTTTGAGATTTAATCTCAGTTCTATGTTTTTATTATCCTAGGGCTTTTCAGTAAAGTATAGATGTGTCTGAAAAATGTCAGGCCTTTATTGATGTTCACATTCTTTGTATTCAAGAGATCAAAATGTCCCTTCCCTTTTACTTACTGTAGTTAAATTATCTTCAAATTTATGGTCTGTTGCCAACAATGGTTTTTTCTCTTAATAAAGTTTTGTAAATGTAACTCAAGATGGCATATTGCAAGGTTTTAAAAGAAACCTTTTGAATGAAATTCAAGTTGTTAAGTGAGCTTGCATAAACATATGCAATATTAACACATAAGATGTAAAAGATCTCACTTTATAATAAAATGGTCAGAGCACATCATATATATATTTCCAGTGTCAGTTTCTAATTTTCCATCTGGCATAATTTTGTTTTTATGATCTGCTATTTTCTTTCTGGCTCTTGGTACACTACATTAATTTTCGCAAGGTCATGCTGCTGAATATTTTATTAATATTTAATTTAAAAATAATTACACTTGCCAGTGATTCTTCCTGGTGTGGATGTTTTATGTTGGGAAAAAAATTCTAAATGCTAATACTTGGTTAAATAAATTTATTGGTAAAGATGGTCAGCTGGGCAAACTAAATTATATTCTCAGCGCCAGACTAACAGGTAGGCAGTCAATGTGCCTAAGGGGAAGGGGGGGGGGGGTTCGAAATCTTTCCAAGACATGCAGTTTCACTCATCTAACACTTGTCAGCTAGTCACAATAGAAACTCTTGAAATTAAATTTTTTCTGTCCCTGTCCTGTGCTCAGCTTACCCATCAGGTAGCTAGGTTTTACCCCTTCCTTGGTTCATCAACACCTGCATTTGGACAGCTTTATTAGTATGTAGGATGCTGGAGGTAGGTGATCAAATGTGGTGGTAGGGTTTATTTTAATGCTTCTGTGGGATATATTACCAGTTTGGTGGGGTATGTTCAGGCTGAGGGAGATAAGCTGCTACAGAAATGTTACAAATTTTTGTTTGTTTGTTTTTTTTAGTTTACAAAATTGAGCAAGGCACTTTAATGTAAGATTACATTCTCTTCCAAAATAAACATGACAAGGTCTAACATATACAGAGTACAGACATAGAGGTTGATTTACTAAATCTGGAGAGTGCAAAATCTGGTGCAGCTTTGCATGGAAGCCAATCACCGTCTTACCTCAGCTTGTTCAATTAAGCGTTGGCAAAACAAAACTAGAAGCTGATTACTTTCTATGAAGAGCTGCACCAGATTTTGCACTCCCCAGTGTGAAAATATCATGCCAAACCCAGGAACGTTACAAGTTTCAAAACATGTCAGATAGTGAGCAACATTTGGTCAAAATTTGTAGGCATGTAATGCATTATCTATGGTGTCCAGACATTTTAAAATTTAGGCATGGAATCATGTAATATTGCTAAGAGTTCCTAATTTATTAGGCACCAAGACATCTTTTGTTGAACTTGTTGTACCATTAGAGTAGTGAATTTCCATGCTTTTGCTTAGATTTGTTGCAAAAATAAAATCATCCTTCTGGTTTTAAGTTCAGCAGGACCTCCCATAGATGCTTCTGAATGCTCTTTCCCAAAATTGTATGTATTCATTGATAAACACCTATCCAATAACATCTGTTATTTAGACAATCCCACCAGACATGGAAGAGCTTTGCAGTTTCTGTGTAACTCTGAAAACAGAGAGTAAAGACCCAAGGAACTTATTTAAACTCATTTGATCAAACCTCTAGGGCAACATGTACCAGTTCAATATTAGCTTGTTGTTGGCATTTCCAGCAGTTGATTATACAATGCTTCAATACCCCACAAAGTGTATTCTCATTTTTATGGGATTTTAAAGACAATTCAAACATTATTTATGTTAAAAAAAGTCTTTTTTTATGTAGTCGCTTAAAAATAAGATATAAAAACAATAAACAGTGCTCATAGAATTTTTCATTACATATAGTACATTGTGTACATTAAGGATGCATCGAAGTGGCATTCCCCAACTACTTGCTATTCAGTTCCACCATCAATTGTGAACTTATGGATGGTTTCCTGTAGGTTCTGTACCCATCTCAAACTGCGCTCTCCCAGTTCTCTCAGGCGTGCCTCCCCAGTCCTCCCGACTGTGCTCACTCACCAGCCCTCCTGGCTGCTACCAGTTGTCCTCCCTGGAGACCCTTAGAAATGTTCTCTCTCTCTGTATTGTCCTTACTCTCTCATGTGCCTCTCCATCCAGGATCTCTTTACTCCTCCTAGATGCACCCGAACCCCGGCCCAGAGTCACCCCCACAGACTGGGGAGCTCCCCGTATACCCCGACAGCCTCCACACTCTCTCACTCCAGCTCTTCCACCCGACAACTCCTCCCCAGCTGGGCTGACCCCAGGTATTTGAGGAGGCCTGCCCCTTGCCAATCCAAGTTGGGGATTGGTCAAGGTTTCTTAAGGTACCCCGGGCAGCCCCACCTCTCCTTCCCTCCCTTCCTTCTGAATATTCTAGAAAGAAGAGGGATACAACAGTGATGCTACCTGTGAGTCCCCCAGCCCTGCCCTAGGCCACTCCCAGCCCAGAATGAAAACAAACAGGCCTAGCCACCAGCTAGGCCTGCTTAAATTTTCCTACTCTCCAGAAAAATCCTCACTCTAGCACCTACCTAACTAGAGGGAGTTACACCGAGACAGAAGTACAGTTAAATCACACTTGTTTAATAATAAAAGTAAATAGAACAAACATAGTCAAAAAGCCAGAGTTCAGGAACCGGAACGGATAGTTAGAAAAGCCAAACGTCAGAGATGAGAGTAGTAAAACAGCAATCAGGATCTGGAACCAGAAGGGAAGTCAGCCAAGCAAGTCTTTTAACAGGAGAGCGTCTCTGTGATGTTGACTAAGGCGAAGACAGAGATCCTCTGGGCTGTAGGCAGGACTGACAAGCAGGATATCGTCAACAGCTAAGTAACTGTGGAAAGATAGGAATTGGCAAAGAGCCGACAGCTGAGCGGCCAGCTCAGAGAAGGAAGGGCTGAGCCCAGCCCTGACAGAACTATTTTTAATGCTCAAAAAGCTTTATCCAAAGAGGCCAATCAGGATACTTACAAATAAGAATTTCAGTAGTGTAGACTGTAGAATACACAATCCAGGCCTGCCACACCAAGAAGATCACATTCCTCAATCCTCCCTATACTCTTTACTCTCTTTCTCCCCTAGTTGCATTGTATTGGTGTCCAAACATTTGGACATGTCTCTGTACAGCACAAACAGTGAATCACAGTAGTAGAAAGATGGGAATCCTTTTGGGCCATGAGAATACTCTAACCAAGGATAGAATATGATGTGAGTGTTTCTGAATGTTTTGAAACAGTTATAATGTACAAGCTTATGATGCATTCATTTTTAAAGTGACATTACTTTATGTTGCAGAAGTGGTAAAAATCCCTGAGGAAGAAATTGATTATACCTATATTTCGAAAACATGTTGGACTGGGGAGGGACGTCTGAGAGAACTGGGAGATTGCAGTTTAAGATGGGTGCAGAACCAGAAGAGAGGACTGTGGGAAGGGCAGTGGAAAGAGGTCTTTGCAGCCAGGCTGGCTGGTAGGGCCTGAAGAGAGCTATCTGGGAGTGGTAGCTGAATAGAGGACAGTTAGCATCTGAACTATTTTTACACCACAGGGACCTGAGGTAGGGAGTTCCAAAGGATAGGTGAGGCTCTGGGGAAGTCCTGGAGACGAGCATGGGAGGAGGTGACAAGGGAGCTAGAGAGCAGGAGGTCTTGGGAGAACCGAAGAGAGTGTCTTGGTTGGTATTTTGAGACTAGGTTAGTGATGTAGCTGGGGGTAGAGTTGTGGACGGCTTTATAATTATTGTTAGTACTTTGATTTTTATTTGTTGGGTGAGTGGAAACCAGTGCTCTCAGGGTTTTGCTGGCTTTGGTCGAAAAAGATCAAGCCACATTAGACAGAGTGGGGGCTTGTTTAGAAAACTTGCATAAAGAAGCTAACATGAGGATGTTGCCCCACCGTAGGGTATGTGGGATTCTTTAGAATACACAGATGAGCCTGGATGTGCAGCACTGGCAAAATGTGACCAACTCATACATGATTAGGGATGAGCCGAACACCCCCCTGTTCGGTTCGCACCAGAACATGCGAACAGGAAAAAAGTTCCTTCGAACACGCGAACACCGTTAAAGTCTATGGGACACGAACATGAATAATCAAAAGTGCTAATTTTAAAGGCTTATATGCAAGTTATTGTCATAAAAAGTGTTTGGGAACCTGGGTCCTACCCCAGGGGACATGGATCAATGCAAAAAAAAGTTTTAAAAACGGCCGTTTTTTCAGGAGCAGTGATTTTAATAATGCTTAAAGTCAAACATAAAAAGTGTAGTATCCCTTTAAATTTCGTAGCTGGGGGGGTGTCTATAGTATGCCTGTAAAGGGGCACATGTTTCCCGTGTTTAGAACAGTCTGACAGCAAAATGACATTTCAAAGGAAAAAAGTAATTTAAAACTACTCGTGGCTATTGCATTGCCGTTCCGACAATACACATAAAAGTTCATTGATAAAAACGGCATAGGAATTCCCCACAGGGGAACCCCGAACCAAAATTTAAAAAAAAAATGACGTGGGGGTCCCCCTAAATTCCATACCAGGCCCTTCAGGTCTGGTATGGATATTAAGGGGAACCCCGGCCAAAATTTAAAAAAAAAATGACGTGGGGGTCCCCCTAAATTCCATACCAGACCCTTAAGGTCTGGTATGGATTTTAAGGGGAACCCCGTGCCAAAATAAAAAAAAACGGCATGGGGTCCCCCCAAAAATCCATACCAGACCCTTATCTGAGCACGCAACCTGGCAGGCCACAGGAAAAGAGGGGGGAGAGAGAGAGAGCGGCCCCCCTCCTGAACCGTACCAGGCCACATGCCCTCAACATTGGGAGGGTGCTTTGGGGTAGCCCCCCAAAACACCTTGTCCCCATGTTGATGAGGACAAGGGCCTCATCCCCACAACCCTGGCCGGTGGTTGTGGGGGTCTGCGGGCGGGGGGCTTATCGGAATCTTGAAGCCCCCTTTAACAAGGGGACCCCAGATCCCGGCCCCCCCTGTGTGAAATGGTAAGGGAGTACTACCATTTCACTAAAAAACTGTCAAAAATGTTAAAAATGACAAGAGACAGTTTTTGACAATTCCTTTATTTAAATGCTTCTTCTTTCTTCTTTCTTCTTTCTTCTATCTTCCTTCATCTTCTTCTTCTTCTTCTGGTTCTTCTGGCTCTTCTGGTTCTTCCTCCAGCGTTCTCGTCCAGCATCTCCTCCGCGGCGTCTTCTATCTTCTTCTCCTCGGGCCGCTCCACACCCATGGCATGGGGGGAGGCTCCCGCTCTTCTCTTCATCTTCTTCTCTTCTTCATCTTCTTCTTCATCTTCTTCTCTTCTTCTCTTCTTCATTTTCTTCTCCAGGCCGCTCCACACCCATGCTGGCATGGAGGGAGGCTCCCGCTGTGTGACGCGTCTCCTCTTCTGACGGTTCTTAAATAACGGGGGCGGGGCCACCGGTGACCCCGCCCCCCTCTTACGCACGGTGACTTGACGGGACTTCCCTGTGACGTCACGGGGAATGCCACAGGGAAGACCCGTCATGTTCCGTGCGTCAGAGGGGGGCAGGGTCACCGGGTGGCCCCGCCCCCCGTTATTTAAGAACCGTCAGAAGAGGAGACACATCACACAGCGGGAGCCTTCCTCCATGTCAGCATGGATGCGGAGCGGCCCGGAGAAGAAGAGAAGAAGAGAAGAAGATGAAGAGAAGAGTGGGAGCCTCCTCCCATGTCATGGGTGCGGAGCGGCCCGAGGAGAAGAAGATAGAAGACGCCGCGGAGGAGATGCTGGACGAGAACGCCGGAGGAAGAACCAGAAGAAGAAGAAGAAGATGAAGGAAGATAGAAGAAAGAAGAAGCATTTAAATAAAGGAATTGTCAAAAACTGTCTCTTGTCATTTTAACATTTTTTTAGTGAAATGGTGGTACCCCTTTACCATTTCACACAGGGGGGGCCAGGATCTGGGGGTCCCCTTGTTACAGGGGGCTTCCAGATTCCGATAACCCCCCACCCGCAGACCCCCACAACCACCGGCCAGGGTTGTGGGGATGAGGCCCTTGTCCTTATCAACATGGGGACAAGGTGTTTTGGGGGGCTACCCCAAAGCACCATCCCAATGTTGAGGGCATGTGGCCTGGTACGGTTCAGGAGGGGGGGCGCTCTCTCGTCCCCCCTCTTTTCCTGCGGCCTGCCAGGTTGCGTGCTCGGATAAGGGTCTGGTATGAATTTTTTGGGGGACCCCACACCGTTTTTTTTTTTCATTTTGGCGCGGGGTTCCCCTTAAAATCCATACCAGACCTGAAGGGTCTGGTATGGAATTTAGGGGGACCCCCACGTCATTTTTTTTTTAAATTTTGGCTGGGGTTCCCCTTAATATCCATACCAGGCCTGAAGGGCCTGGTATGGAATTTAGGGGGACCCCCACGTCTTTTTTTTTAAATTTTGGTTCGGGGTTCCCCTGTGGGGAATTCCCATGCCGTTTTTATCAATGAACTTCTATGTGTATTGTCGGACTGGCAATGCAATAGCCGCGAGTAGTTTTAAATGACTTTTTTCCTTTGAAATGTCATTTTGCTGTCAGACTGTTCTAAACATGGGAAACATGCGCCCCTTTACAGCCATACTATAGACACCCCCCAGCTACGAAATTTAAAGGGATATTACACTTTTATTGTTTGACTTTAAGCATTATTAAAATCACTGCTCCTGAAAAAACGTCCGTTTTTAAAACTTTTTTTTTGCATTGATCCCTGTCCCCTGGGGCAGGACCCAGGTCCCCAAACACTTTTTATGACAATAACTTGCATATAAGCCTTTAAAATTAGCACTTTTGATTTCTCCCATAGACTTTTAAAGGGTGTTCCACGGCATTCGAATTTGCTGCGAATACTCCAAATTGTTCGCTGTTCGGCGAACTTGCGAACAGCTAATGTTCGAGTCAAACATGAGTTCAACTTGAACTCGAAGCTCATCCCTATACGTGATCAATTTTATTCTGGAATTAGAGGGAGACTGTTGAAAAGGGCACCAAAGGATTATGTTCAGGCTGACAGAGAAGCCATTTTCCCTAATATACTACAGAAAGTTATCAAGTGTTCAGAAAGAAGAAGGAGCGGGGATGACAATGCCCAGGGCCAAGTCCACAAGCTTTTAATAAGGGACACTGAAGTATCTGCTGCCTTAGATTAAGGGAGTAAACGGGATGACTAGTAGTTAGAGCAGAAAGGTGAATAGAGACTTTTTTTTTTTTTTTTTTTTATTGTTTATTTATAGAAATTTTACAGAGCTTACAAAAAAGAAATAAAACATTTCAAAAATTAACTGTCACATATACATAGGAATGTTAAATATCAAAAGCATAGTATAGTCAGACATTGGAACGATGTACAGTATCTTAATTTCAGTTATACGAAAGTATTATACCATACATTTAATTAAAAGATGAGAGTAACATCTAGAAATACCTGTAAATGTAAAGGGGAAGAGAAAATAAAAGGAGAAGAATTAGCATCATGGGGTACAGAAAACACAATTGTTTCTAGAACTGGAATATGGTTGCATAAAGGACACTTGCCTAAGATATCGAATGAGTTACTTTGGGGCAAAACTCTGAATCATTCCATACAGTTATAAAATCGTGGCAATGAGCCATCAATCAATGCAGTCAAATGTTCCATCCTGTGTATATCTGCCACAGTAGAGAGAAATTGTGAGAAAGTGGGTGGGGGGGGGGGGTAGACAGCCAACATCTAGGTATAACCCGCTTTGCTGCCATAAGATAAAAGACATTAACCTCCCTGTGGCTTTGAAGACACCTGGAAAAGAGAGACCTTATAAAGTCCATATTTCAGTGATGTCTGTTTAGATTGTTGTCTGTAGACTATGGGGGTTATTTACGAAAGGCAAATCCACTTTGCACTGCAAGTGCACTTGAAAGTACACTGAAAGTGCACTTGGAAGTAAAGTCACTCTAAATCTAAGGGGTAGATCTGAAATGAGTGGAAGCTTTGCTGATTTTATCATCCAATCATGTGCAAGCTAAAATGCTATTTTTTATTTTCCTTGCATGACCCCCTCGGATCTACAGCGACTTTACTTCCAAGTGCACTTTCAGTGTACTTTCAAGTGCACTTGCAGTGCAAAGTTGATTTTCCTTTAGTAAATTACCCCCTATGTGTGAAATTTCAGGATCAAGAGATGCTGTTAATTTGAGGTCCTAAAAAATTGTTGTAAATAGTATTCATTGAAACATTTGGATAACAAGCACTGGTAAACTCACTGTATGCTGAGATATAGGACCTCGCAATGTGGAAGGATGAGCACTGGTGGCTCTTCTGCAATTTTGTTATTATTTCCAAAATGGAAAGCATATCTAACAGAATGAAACCAGATCTTAACCACTTAAGGACCAGAAGGATTTGCCCCCTTAATGACCAGGTCATTTTCTGCGATATGGCACTGCATCACTTTAACTGACAATTGCACGGTCGTGCGACATTGTACCCAAACAAAATTGATGTACTTTTTTTCCCACAAATAGAGCTATCTTTTGGTGGTATTTGATCACCTCTGCAGTTTTTTATCCTTTGCGCTATAAACAAAAGCAGAGTGACAATTTTGAAGAAAAAAAAACCAATATTTTTTAATGTCTGCTATAATACATATCCAATAAAAAAAATGTAAAAAATCTAATTTCTTCATCAATTTAGGCCCCTTTCACACTGGTACAAAATGAGTCGTACGACTATGGATCCAACTTTGCCCTGTGACTTAAAGTCCGACATCAGTCCGACTTCAATGAACGGAGATCCGACTTTGATCCCAACAATGCAGGCACTTTATGTCTGGTATGAATCTTTAGGGAGAACTCCACGCCAAATAAAAAAAAATAACGGCATGGGTTCCCCCTCTAAGACCATACCAGGCCCTATGGTGTGGCATGGATTTTAAGTGGAATGCCCCCACGCCGCAAAATTGGCATGGGCCCCCCCAAAATCCATACCAGACCCTTATCCGAGCACGCAGGTCAGGAAGGGGGTGGGGAAGAGCGAGCGCCCCCCCTCCTGAACCGTACCAGGCCGCATGTCCTCAACATGGGGGGATGGGTGCTTTGGGGCCCCACCCCAAAGCACCTTGTCCCCATGTTGATGAGGACAAGGGCCTCTTCCCGACAACCCTGGCCGTTGGTTGTTGGGGTCTGCGCGAGGACGGCTTATCGGAATCTGGAAGCCCCTTTTAACAGGGGGGCTCCCACCCTATGTGAATGGGTATCGGGTACATTGTACACTTACCAATTCACCTAAAAAAAATAAAATGCAGCACATAGTTTTATAAAGTAATTTATTAAGACAGCTCCGGCGTCTCTTCCGATCCCTTCTCCCCTTTTCAGCTGTTCTGCCTCCTCTGCTGACATGTTCTGCCTCTGCCAGTTCTTCTCTCCTGTCCGGGTCTTCTGCGCTGATGTCTTCTAGCCCTCTCTGGTTCTTCTCCCTCTGTCCACTGTCTTCTGTCTCTGCCTGTCACAGGAGGCTCGTCCCTTATGACATCACCACCCATCATGCCCCGGGTGGTGATGTCATAAGGGGCGGGCCTCTGGATGAAATCACCCAGTGACCCCGCCCCATGCCAAGTAGAGGCACACCGCGTACCCATTAGAGTGGGAGAGAGCGTTGAGTCAACATCAGAAGAAGAACAGAGGGAGAAGACAGCAGAGAAGACCCGGCAAAAGAGCGAGAAGACAGCGCAGAAAACCCGGCAGTGGCACAAGACATCAGACAGAGGGAGAAGAACCGAAAAGGGCTAGAAGACATAAGAGCTGAGAAGACCCGGAGAGGGGAGAATAAATCTGAAGCGATGCAGGAGCTGCCTTAATAAATTACTTTAAAAACCTGTGTGCTGTATTTTGTTTTTTGCACTTTTTTTAGGTGAATGGGTAGGGGTACAATGTACCCGATACTCATTCACACAGGATGAGGGGCCGGGATCTGGGGGCCCCCTTGTTAAAGATATAAGAAACAACTAGGTGGCTAACCCACTAGATTTCCTCTGTAAATTAAATATTTTAAGGCATTTTATGGCCCTTTAACAATTACCAGATATGCGACCCAGTCCCTGAAGGGAGGGGATCATGCTCTGCTTCAGTATGTCACAGTATATGTTGGCATTCATGGTTCTCTCAATGAACTGTAGCTTCCCAGTGCTGCCAGCACTCATGCAGCCCCAGACTATGACACTCCCACCACCATACTTGACTGTAGGCAAGATACACTTGTCTTTGTTCTCCTCACCTTGTTACCCGCCACACACGCTTGACACCATCTGATCCAAATAAGTTAATCTTGGTCTCATCAGACCACAGGACATGGTTCCAGTATCCATGTCCTTAGTCTGCTTGTCGGAAAACTGTTTGTGAGCTTTCGTGTGCATCATCTTTAGAAGAGGCTTCCTTCTGGGATGACAGCAATGCAGACCAATTTGATGCAGTGTGCGGCGTATGGTCTGAGCACTGACAGGCTGACCCCACCCCTTCAACCTTTGCAGCAATGCTGGCAGCACTCATATGTCTATTTCCCAAAGACAACCTCTGGATATGATGCTGAGCACATGCACACAACTTCTTTGGTCAACAATGGCGACGCCTGTTCTGAGTGAAACCTTTCCTTTTAAACCGCTGTAAGGTCTTGGCCACCATGCTGCAGCTCAGTTTCAAGGTCTTGGGAATCTTCTTAAAGCCTAGGCCATCTTTATGTAGAGCAAAAATTATTTTTTTCAGATCCTCAAAGAGTTCTATGCCATGAGGTGCCATGTTGAACTTCCAGTGACAAGTATGCGAGAGCAAGAGCGATAACACCAAATTTACCACACCTGCTCCCCATTCACACCTGAGACCTGGCAACACTAATGAGTCACATGACAGGGAAAATGGCTAATTGGGCCCAATTTGGACATTAGGGGGTGTACTCACTTTCGTTGCCAGTGGTTTAGAAATGAATGGCTGTGTGTTGAGTTATTTTGAGGGGAGAGCAAATTTACACTGTTATACAAGCTGTACACTCACTACTTTACATTTGTAGCAGTGTCATTTCTTCAGTGTTGTCCCACGAAAAGATATAATAAAATATTTACAAAAATATGAGGGGTATACTGACTTTTGTGATATACTGTATATTCATAAGGGGAATGCTATTGTAGACCTCTGGGAGGGTCTCCCCTTGGAGGTGAAACACAAGATTTGCACTGAAGTTTATTACTGGATTTCTGATTATTCACAGAGAGTGTGTGAGCATGTGCACTAAGTGAATGGACTGGATTTTATGATCACTTTTCTATCAGGACTATTTACAGTATCCATTTAAGATTCCTCGGCTGTTATGGTTATTTCAGCTGCAAGTTACTTTTGATTATATCAAATGGTTCACAAGTGTAATATGTCACTATAAACTATAATTTATTTATTTTTGACCTATGAAGGGTGATCAACTCTATTGCCATGTCTATATCATTAATATTCAATGAGTGTTTGCATCATATTTGTATGTAATTATTTGAGCTAGCAGGATAGGTGGTGCTTCACATTTCTTTGATTTTTAATTCATTTTCAATAGTTTAACTTTTAGGTTGTTCAGTAGCATTATCAGCTATTGTTCTAGATACCAAGCTCTATTTAAATGTGAGCAGTGTACTATATTTTATTAGAATATATTGTTTCTGGGGGCAAAAAGGCCACATAGCTGCTAAAACAATTTAGGAGAAAAGTGTTCAGAGCTTGCTCCGACTATATTCGTATCATGTATTATCATTTTATTCAAAAGAATATCACGTCTTAAATACAATATTTTTCTATGGCTTTTACACAAACATTGATATTAATCTTGTTTCAACAATCAGCGTTTTCGTAGTGCTCAGTCCAGATAGTGAATTGCAGAAGGAACAAGGCTTTCATTCCTTGTTTAGAGATTAATGATCCTCTCTTGTTGTTGAGAGGAATGGAATCCCCCAAGCACATCTTAAAACCAGTTGCAATGTTAGGAAGCCCAAGAAAAAAAGGCACAGATGAATATATCCAAATTATTGTGGCATTAGAAGAATACATATAGAATATTTCACCCATGAAGGATGACTGTTATGTTTTTTTCATGAGCATAAAAGTCTCGTAAGCAGTAACTTGCCAGGCATTACTGGGCTGTGAAGGTCTCTCCTGATGCAGAAAATATTGATGGATAAGTTGAATCTGACTGTTCTATCTTCTATTCATGCCTTGTTTTTCCTCCTGCATTATGACTGTAATAAAGCATAGCCTGACAACCAAGAACTTGCACTTTTTACTATCTTGTACAAGGACAATGCATGTCTGAAATTATGAGTGAGATTCAATTTTTACATTTGCACATTTTTGTAAAATTACAAAGAGAGCTTTGCCTTGCTGCACAACTTGCTCGCAACACTTTGCGCTAATTAGGAGCCAACTTAAAGCTTAGGAGATGCCATAAAAGTGCTGTTATCTAATATTGCCTAAATCACTGAGGCTGCAGAGCCTATTCTTTATAACACCTTATAGCCTCATTGATGAAGTGCTTGAAGAAGTTTTTATGTAGCTTTTTTACAAAGTGGACTTAACCTCATATAAAAGGTGTGCATTCCTGGCTTAAAAGCAGCATATTGCTAATAGACACAATGTATTTTCAATATCTTCCTGGCATGACAATATTTCTTTTGAAGCAGGACCTACAACAAAATGAAAGCAGATTTTAACTCTAACTAAAGTGGTTGTAAAGGCACAAGGTTTTTTTTACCTTCATGAATTCTATACATGAGGGTAACAAAACTTCAGTGAGCAGCAGATCCCCCAGCCCCTCCCAATGCTTACCCAAGCCCCCTCTCATTTCAGTGATGTCCACGAGAGCCTTGGCTCTCTGAGGATTCGCACTCCTGATTGGCTTTTGGCAGCAGTGGGAGCCATTGGCCCCCACTGCTATCAAACACAGCCAGTGAGCCAATCAGAAGATGGAGACGGCAGGGCAGGGGCCATGGCTCAGTGTGTGAATGGAAACACAGAGCCACGGATCGGGAGTGCACAGCTTGCTGTGGGGGCACCTGGCAGGGGGGGGGGGGGGGCAGGAATGCCCGTGTGGGACCCAAGAAGAGAAGGATCTGGGCTGCTCTGTGCAAAACCACTGCACAGAGCAGGTAAGTATAACATGTTTGTTAGTGAAAAAAAGGAATATAAGAAACCCTTCAACCTGAGCACCCTGGATCAACTCAAAACAATGAATAATGCAGTGTAGTAATTAAACAATAAATAAATAAATAAATAAATAAATAAATAAATACATAAATAAATAAATAAAGCAGCTCATAGCAGGGCTCAAAAAGTCTGAATCATGAAAGGAAAACAACAATAGTAATTTTCATACTACGCTCAACTAAAAGCATCGAATAAAACATACATTGAACATCAACAATAGTGACTGAATTAGGTATATTTGCAATGTCCATACACCACCACCAGATGTCTCCAACCGAGTGAAAGTGATGTCTTCTTTATAAGTCCATCAAATAAATGTGATATCAGAAGTGCATTCTTCCACCAACCTCTAGGCAAACATCCTACTAACCAGACATACATGACACCCATTGCAGGTAGTCATAAACAGCGTGTCAAGCAGAGATGTATTCTCCAGGGAAGCCGACCCATGAAGTTGCACGCCCAATGGGCAAAAGCTATGGTATATCAAATATGTCAAGA